>NC_000082.6:71510838-71876463 GCF_000001635.26 Mus musculus | reverse complement strand
ATGAGGCATAAGTGAACACTTAGCTGCAGGAATGGAAGGGAGATTAGAGAAAAAGGCTTTGGATGAGAACTGTGAATATCTGTTCTGAAAGGAATGCAGAACCTTAGAATTGCAAGAGGAAGACAATAAAAATCACCAACAATAAACAAGTCAAGCGTTCAGTCAGGTAAACGAGATTATATGTTAGCAGCTTTGCAATCCTTTGTTATGGGAATCATTTTGCTCCATGTTAAAAGTAAATGCACATATGTGTGTTTATTTAGTATGCAATTATCTTGACACACTAGTTAAAGTGTATTAAGGATGAAAACCACTATACTAGTCTGACAGAACATTTTACAGAGTATGGTATTAGCAGCCATGTATAAGCTAGATTATGTGATTCATTGTTTCATTAGAAAATATTGTGGCCAATTTTTGTGGCTGTTGCTGCTCTTCCTTTCAGAAACAATCAATTTCACCTACTTCTATTTTATTTTTTTTCTTGAAACTAAACAACCATTAATTATAGACATCTCAGGCAGATAAAAAGATGAATTGAGTTTCTCTGCTTCTACCTATCAGTATCTTGGTGGTAAAATAAAGAGTTTTTCCTCGGTCTCTGTTAAAGAGGATTATTTTTTAGAAGTCTAAAGCTACCGAGAAATTGGTAGTGTTTATTGCTTGTCTCTAATGGAAATCACATTTTATGGAGAATTGAGATAGATTACCCTTATCTTGACAAGTGAAGATTGAGGACACATACTATAGGATAGTGTAGTTTCAGTAGCAACAGAAAATGTTTAATGTCTTGTTTTCTAGAGGGTTCTAAGCCAGCATTGTAGAAGGAGATCTATTGAATGAAACATTTTTTAACCCTAAAATAATTTTAAGGTTTTTGGAGAATTACTGCATTTCTAATAATTTACATTGTAAAGGCAACATAAAACAATCTGCCTTTATTGATTAAAAAATCCAATCAGATATTCACTTTCTCTGTCCCTCTTATTGAGAAAAGGGAAACACAAATAGGATGCAATTTTAACACACAATCATCATGAAATTTTAATCTGTTATCTTCCCAACATTACATATATAAAAACAATGTGGAATTTTAATTATATTAATCTCAGTTAAATATATCTACTCACTTCAAAAACTGAATCCCTGGAGATTAGCAATAAAGTATCCTATATCAATAAAATATCTTTGCTTTTGAGCACCTACCACTTATGAAATTCATATCCAATTATATTATAATTTAGTTGCAGCTGTAAAAGCAAATAAGGACATATTGGACTATGTCAATCATTTGCCAGTATAATATTTTAATTGACTTTGTGTCAACAGCATAACATTATAAATGCATCTATTTCTGAAGCTGTTAGTGTTTTCTGAAATTAGAATCTAAGCATTTGAAAACTGAAATCATATAAACACATAATTAGCATTACAGTTACTATATTGCATTATATTATCCTGTACCATAACCTGTACCATAACCAAGGTACCTTGTGATTACTTATGAAATAAAATTTGAAGAATATAATTGATACAATACACAGCTGCTTAGCTTAATTTCTCCTTGAATTCATCTGGATAAGTAGTATATCATGGACATTACATTTCGAGGTTGAGGAAAACAGTATGTTCGAGGCAGGAAACAAAGACATGTCTCAAGGTGGGATCCTGAGCGTCAGAAAATAAGCTAGCGTCCGGAAAGGACAATTCAGTAACCATCAATATAATTCAAACTAGAGATACCTTTATTAAGCAACATGATACGTTAGGTTTTAATGGGATTTTTATATGACACATGTGAATATTTTTGAAATAAAATAATATGCTACTTCATTACATAATGGAGATTTAAATAGTAACTTATTTAGAAGTATATTGTTCAGTAATACTTTTATTAAAATGAAGGTTTAGACGTTAAGAAGGGAAAAAATAATTACCTTTTGTTGTTTTTGTTGTCGTTGTTTTGTTGATGTTGGGATTTTTGTTTGTTTGTTTGTTTTGTTTGTTTTTGTATTTTTCTTTTTTGTTTTTTTGTTTTTTTGGTTTTTTTTTTTTTGAGACAGGGTTTCTCTGTGTAGCCCTGGCTGTCCTGGAACTCACTTTGTAGACCAGGCTGGCCTCAAACTCAGAAATCTGCCTGCCTCTGTCTCCAGAGTGCTGGGATTAAAGGTGTGCACCACTACATCCAGCTTAATTGTTACCTTTAGCTTAATTCCTAAGAGAATTTGTGGAATGCTTTTTTTGTTGTTGTTTGTTTAATTTAATAAAAAATAATAAATTTTTAAACGTTGTGTCATAGTTTCCAAAAATACACATTTTCATATTTTATGAAATGGAAGGCTGAATTTTAAAAGAGATAAAAGTATCAGTATAAATTAACTTTATTCTTATTACCATTATTAATTTTTGAGATTATAATTACATTTCTCCCTCTCCCTTTTATCTCCAACCCCTTATATATACTTCCCCTTGCTCTCTTTCACATTCATGACCTCTTTTCTCATGAATTCTTATTGTAGATATGTATATGTACATATGGATATATATACATTTATGTAAATTAACTTTAGAACAAAATGTTAGTTTCACTGTGGATATAGAATTGGAGAATACATTCATTGAATGAAAGCATACAGAATTACTAATTGAAAATATTTTATCCAGATGTTATTTCACGTAAAAATCGTTCTTCATTAATAACATTTAAGTATGTATAAAAATAGAATTCTATGATGAAAAAGCCAGTTTGCAATTTGATGAAATTGGGCATCTTATCATTCATTCTTTTCATTCCCTTTACTAATGCAGTGCTCGATAATTCCTACTTCATTTTATGAATCTGAATAAATGTCGTATTAACCCTGTAGCTGTTACAGATTCGACTGTATCCATCACCACTGCTAATGAATATTAGGCACAGAGGATTAAGTATATCCCCATCAGTGTGCCCTACCCTGTACTTTGTGAATACATTACACCTTTTGACCTTCCTCACTGATACAGGGATATACTGGTTTAGTTACAGATCGGGAGTGATTCTTTCTGTCTTTGATGTTTTCAAAGCAATTTAATAATATCATGCTGAGTCTAAAGTAACTGGAGGTAAAAAAAAAAAACATTTTAAGATATATGAACCAAAAAATCTGAAATGAATGATGAAAAATCTACATTAAAAATGAATTTTATCACTCCTTCTTATAGTGGTCTGTCTGAAGAGCATTTGCTAATTACAATTTTCTGGACTTTGAAAGACATATCATAAGATTTTTAATAAAAATTAAATGTGACATTATACCACTAATATATAGCTAGCATTTTTGTGGTGACTGTTCTTTTTTTATTTTTATTTTTTCAAGCAGAAAGCTGTTTGAAATGAAAGCAAAGGCTATACAAAAGCCCTAGTATTTTTTCCAAGTCATAAATTCCTTGAGAGAATCAGAAAAAAAAATGTCTAATTTACTTTTAAACACTAGTTTGGGCAGATAATTTATTCTTGTGTTTTCACTTCCTTTTGTCCAATAAGAGAGAAAGTAACCAAGGAGCTAAAGAGATCTGCAACCCTATAGGTTGAACAACAATATGAACTAACCAGTACCCCCCAGAGCTCGAGTCTCTAGCTGCATATATAGCAGAAGGTGGCCTAGTCGGCCATCAGTGGAAAGAGAGGCCCATTGGTCTTGCAAACTTTATCTGCCTCAGTACAGGGGAACACCAGGGTCAAGAAGTGGGAATGGGTGGGTGGGGAATGGGTGGGGGAGCGAGTGGAGGACTTTTGGGATAGCATTGGAAATGTAAATGAAATAAATACCTAATTTTAAAAAAAGGAAAGAAAAGAATGATCACAATAAGTCTATATTGTGTGTGTGTGTGTGTGTGTGTGTGTGTGTGTGTGTGTGTGTAGGGGGAGGTGTGTGTGTATGGGGTGGGGGTTGAGACAGGGTTTCTCTGTGCAGCCCTGGCTGTCCTAGAACTCACTCTGTAGACCAGGCTGGCCTCAAACTCAGAAATCCTCCTCCTTCTGCCTCTGCCTCCCAAGTGCTGAGATTAAGTGCTGTCCATATCATTTTAAGATCTAAGCATTTCAATGTGTACTGACTCTTATATGCTGCATAGTACATAGTAGGTATTTCCTAAGAGACAAACTACTAAGTCTGTTTCCAATCTGCTCCTATCTACTCCCCCACCCCATTTAATTACTTCTAAAATCAAATATTGTCCCAAGCCAAGCATCAGTACTCAAAAACCTATTTTTGCCAATTTATACATGTATATAAGAGATTCTGATTCGATTCTCCACAAATTACTCTCTCTTTCCCTCCTTTAGTCTGCAGAACTTCTGCTTCTTTCTAGCCAGCCTCCTCCTACTTTATCATTTGTTTTGTGCTGTGTGTGTGTGTGTGTGCTTGTGCGTGTGCCTGTGTGTGTGTGTGTGTTGTGCTGTGTGTGTGTGTGTGTGTGTGCGTGTGTGTGTGTATGTGTGTGCGTGTGTGTATGTGTGTATGCTAGTGTGTGTGTGCGTGTGTGTATGTGTGTATGCTAGTGTGTGTGTGTGTGTGTATGTGTGTATGCTAGTGTGTGTGTGTGTATGTGTGTGTGTGTGTGTGTGTGTGTGTGCGTGTGTGTGTGTGTGTGTGTGCGCGTGTGTATGTGTGTGTGTGTGTGTGCATGTACAGGTTTGTGTGTGTGTGGGGGGGGGGAGAGTATGCTTGATGAGCATGGATTTCCTGGTGTTGGAACAACTTACTAGACTAATACTATGAAATATTGACATAAAAATCTTAAACCCTTTGTGGAAACCTATGGGCCTAAGTTCTGTAGGGATTTTGTTTGTTTGTTTGTTTGTTTGTTTGTTTTTTGGTGTTCCTGATCCCTCTGGATCCTACAATCCTTGCTCATTTCTTCCACAGGAAGAGGGTAACCATGTTCTGCCCAATGTTTGGCTGTGTATCTCTGTATCTGTTTCCATGAATTATTGGGTGAAGCATCACTGATGATGGTTTGCTAGGCTCCTGTGTGCAAACATAGCTAGGTCTCATTAATAGTGTCCCATATCATGTAAAGTAACTTTACCATATGTTTATTTACCATATGTAATTGCTGTCTCAGTGGCTAACTACTGAATGCAGTCGCTTTTTCTAGTTCTTCCGGAATCTTAATTGGCTGAACCAACTAAGTTGTTCTGGCACAAAAGTCTTCTCTAAGCTTACTGATTCAAACTGGCTTCTCTCTGCTTCTCCTTGAATTAATCATTTGGAAAAATTGCCTCTGAATTCCAAGACCTGAATTGCACGGATTGCACTGATTTCACTAACTGTTGAACAGAACTGTATAGCATTGAACTAACTCAACTGAACTCAACTGTATTCAAATGAACTGCATTGAACTGAACCCAGCTGAAGTCCATTACATTGCCTGAACTCAGCTGACCTGCCCTCCACCCCTCACTCTGGGCTGCTTTTATGTAACCTCTTTTTCTGTCTGTTCTCCTGAGATTTGGGGGTACACTATCTGACTATTTCTGTTGAATCTTTCTCTGATTGATCACTTTGTCTGCCCCTCAATTAGATGCCACTTTGAAACATGGATGCTTTTTTTCTACAAACTAACTTTATCTTCATTGTTGGGGCTAAAGTTATATACTTAATGCTTATCTGTATTCCAGCCAGAGGGATTAAAAGTGTGTCTTTTCTAGCAAGGTCACACAGACCTAGATGGTCGTTGGATATATAGCTTGCCAAGAGCATCCATGTTGCAGGATTAAAATTTCTCTATAAGTACACGACCATTCCCTCAATTTCCTGTCCTGCATTTTTTGTAGGCAGGACAAATTGCAGGTTCAAGTTTTTTGTGGCTGAGTTTATTTCCCAATCCCTTTATTGCAAGTCTTGCCTGGCTACAGGGAGTGGCAGTTTCAGGGTCTATATCCCCCAGTGCTAGAAGTCTTAGTGAGGGTCATGTTCATAGATTCCTGTGATTTTTCTGTTGCCCCTGGTTTCTAGCTCATTCCAGAGATGGCATCCTTCCCAATTCCACTTGTTGCTCTCAGTACTCTCCCTTTGTCCTCCTCCAAACATATGCTTCCTTTTCCACCCATGTCAAGATCCTCCATCCACCTATGATGACTACTCTCAATGAGATCCACACATCTGCTGAACTTCCAACCAGGAAGCATGCCTAAACTCTATGGTTCCTTTTATTTTCATGTAAGCCTTCAGCTATTAAGAGTTACCTATTGCCCCTATAACTCTCCTTAAACTATGATCTACAGTCATCTTGATGTTATTTTTGGGAAGGAATACTCTAATATAATGATTCCTTTCTACATATGATATAGAAAGAAATTATACTAAAATTCTAGAATAAATTGTTCTGACCAGGAATGCAAAAAATGTATATTTTTTTGCTGCTTTTGATAAAAGTTTTGAAGCTATTTGTTTATCTTTATATTTAAAAAATTGAAATGCAACAGTACTTGGTTGGTAGAATAAAACATTCAAATTAGAAACACTTCATTTCAAGCATTTTTAGAATTTTAAGATTGTTTATACTGAGAAATACAATATAGACATATCTTCTTGAATTCATCTCTTTGCATTGTATAAATAAGTGGAAGGCTTTCTTTTTCATTAATGTCTTTAAACATTAGACTAATGTCAAGTGCATATATTTGTCATCATTGGTAAATTGTAATTTTTTTATATTTTTTGATACTTTTTAGTTTGTTCAATGAGATTTGATTCATGAAGATTTTAAAATTTGAACTATAAATTTTCTCCAATTAGGAAGGCAGGAATAAATATCTACTCACCCCAGAATAGGAACAGAAAACAGAACAAAGTAATAATGCCACCAAAGTCCCCCTTGTTTACCAGATGGGTTGGTTGGAGTTACTTATAAGAATATAGGTGAGTGCTTACTGAGTGGAGCATTGGAAACTCAAAAACAATTGCATCGTGGGGACTCTGCTGTACTATGGATAATAACTTGTGAAAGCTGGAACCCTGGAGCATTTCAGGGAGGACTTGAAGTGGTTCCACAAACCAGATTTACCAGTTAATGTGGCTGTTCCAGGTCTTTTCAGCAGTCCTTGCTGCTCATATAACTTTATAGATGGGGGGATTTGTTCATCAGATAATTTTCAAAGATTTTCTGAGGTTAGTGAAATGTTTACTTCCTTAGTCTTAATAAGTCTCCCTTTAGCACTTTCCTACTCTTTTGAAATGATTAATAATTGTATTAAAATGTTATCATATTGTTTCCCAACTTTCCCTCCTTTTCTGTTTCTTCCTGCCTCTCTTCCCATGCTTCCTCACTCCCTGATTATTCTCAAACTCTTGGCTTCATCTTCTTTAATTGCCACTGTTACTCAGTCACACCCATATAACACAGAGAGAGACAAATATGTACATAAAATATATTGATGCAACATGATGAATTACATTGTACAAATTCGTTGTTGTATGTACGATTTTAGACCTGGCCACTCAGCACTGGATAATCAGTTAGAGAGCTTCTCCTTGCTTGGCTGCAGACTATTTTCATACACTCAGCATCTCTTCTGAGCTCCCCTCCAAGACCAAATGTTTTATTTTGGATAAAAATCGCACCATAAAACCTCTAAGCATGCAGGCTGGCAAGCAAAGCAAACCCTGATGCTCACTTAAAGTCTCTTACTCCTCTTAGCACTGCTTTCATTGTGTCCCATAGCTTTGGGTATGTTGTATCTTCATTTCCTTTAAATTCTAAAAAGTCTTTCTTTACTTCTTCCTTGACCAAGTTATCATTGAGTAGAACATTCAGCCTCCATGTATATGCAGGTTTTCTCTTGTTTTCTTGCTATTGAAGACCAGCCTTAATCTGATAGGATACATAAGATTATTTCAATCTTCTTATATTTGTTGAGGTCTGATTTGTGACCGATTATATGGTTGATTTTGGAGAAGGTACCCTGAGGTGCTGAGGGGAAGGTATATTCTTTTGATTTAGGATGAAATGTTCTATAGATATCTTTTAAATCCATTTGGTCAAAATTTCTGTTAATTTCATGGTGTCTCTATTTAGTTTGTGTTTACCTGATCAGTATGTTGCCGAAAGTGTGGTGTTGAAGTCCCCCACAATTATTGTGTGAGGTGCAATGTGTGCTTTTAGCTTTAGTAAGGCTTCTTTTTATGAACGTAGGTGCCCTTGCATTTGCGGCATAGATGTTCAGAACTGAGAGTTCTTCTTGTTAGATTTTTCTTTTGATGAATATTAAGTGACCTTCCTTATCTTTTTTGATGAATTTTGGTTGAAAGTCAATTTTATCTGATATTAAAATGGCTACTCTCGCTTGTTTCTTGGGAGCATTTGTTTGGAAAATTGTTTTCCAGCCCTTTACTCTGAGGTAGTGTTTGTCTGTGAAACTGAGGTGCATTTCCTTTATGCAGCAAAATACCAGGTCCTGTTTATTTATCCAGTGTGTTAGTTTAATGTCTTTTTATTTGGAGAATTGAGTCCATTGGTGTTAAGAGATATTAAGGAATAGTGATTGTTTTTTCTTGTTGTTATTGGTGTTATTCTATGTTTGTGTGGTTATCTTCTTTTGGGTTTGTTGAAAAAAGATTACCTTCTTGCTTTTTCTATGGTGTAGTTCCCTCCTTGTGTTGGCGTTTTCCATCTATTATCCTTTGTAGGACTGGATTTGTGGAAAGATATGGTGTAAATTTGGTTTTGTCATGGAGTATCTTGGCTCCTCCATCTATGGAAATTTAGTTTTACTGGATATAGTAGTTATTTGTTGGCATTTATTGTTATCTTAGGGTCTATATGAGGTCTGCTCAGGATCTTCTAGCTTTCAAAGGAATAGATACAGAAAATGTGGTACATTTTTACAATGGAGTACTACTCAGCTATTAAAAACAATGAATTTATGAAATTCTTAGGCAAATGGATTGAAACAGAAAATATCATCCTGAGTGAGGTAACCCAATCAAAAAAGAACACAGATGATATGCACTTACTGATAAATGGATATTGACCCAGAAGTTCAGAATACCCAAATAGAATTCACAGACCACATGAAGCTCAAGAAGAAGGAAGACCAAAGTGTGGATACTTCGGTCCTCCTTAGAAGGGGGAGCACAATACTCATGAAAGGAGTTACTGAGACAAAATGTGAAGCAGAGATTGAAGGAAAGGCCATCCGGAGACTGCCCCACCAAACAGTCACCAAACACAGACACTATTGTGGATGCCAACAAGTGCTTGCTGACAGGAGCCTGATATAGCTGTCTCCTGAGGGGCTTTAGCAGTGCCTGACAAATACAGACGTGGGGGCTCACAGCCAACCATTGCACTGAGCACAGGGTCCTCAATGGAGGAACTAGAGAAAGGACGAATGGAGCTGAAGGGGTTTGCAGCCCCATAGGAGGAACAAGAATAAGAACCATCCAGTAACCTCAGAGCTCTCCGGGACTAAACAACTAATGAAAGAGTACACAGATAGTAGATAGGAGAGGATGGCATTGTTGGTCATCAATAGGAGGAGAGGCCCTTGATTCAGTGAAGGTTCTATGTCCCAGTGTAGGGGGATGCCAGGGCCAGGATGTGGGAGTGGGTGAGTCAGCTGGGGGACTGGGGAAGGGATAGGGGATTTTTAGAGGGGAAACCAGGAAAGGGGATAACATTCAAAATGTAAATAAAGAAAATTGCTAATAAAAATGAAATCATCAAAAAAATAATAAAGCCAATTACACAGTGGAACTTTGCTTTTTTGTCAGTTGCACCATGTTAGGAAAGATCTTAGATAGTACAGAAAATTGATTTGAAGAAGTATCTTAGAGCATATTTGATTTTTATTCGCTGACTGTGAGACAATTGATTTCTGTCTGTCTGTCTGTCTGCCTGCCTATCTATCTACCATCATTCTCTCTACAATCTACTTATCATCTATCATTATCTAGCATCTAGCATCTCTATAATTTTTAACAGAAGTTATCAAGTTCCTTTTCACAGATGGTATCAGCTGGAGTCTCCTTACTTCAGGAATAAAGATGCTGCCTGTACTCTATAGCTTAATGTATCTGGATATAAATAATGAATGACCATTCTAAGTTTAGCTGAAACTATAGCTGGCAACTGGAAAATGGCTATGAGCAACTGAGACAGGAAAAGTATCCACTCCATCTTTATCCATTATCAAATATTCACTATCATTATCAAAAATGTCACAGCATGATATTCCTCTGAGCCTGACCTGGAGAAAGCTCTGATGTTCTCATGTTTCTGAAGTACTTGGGTTCTGGAAATGGCCATGTTTATAATAAAAGTTCACTAAGAATCTCATCTAATTGGACTGAAGATAATTTTGTATTATATGTGCAAATAATTTTATGTAATTAACCATGCTCATATTCTTCTTCAAATTTTCTCTTTCTGAAATAGTCAACTAGGACTTTAAATTAAGTTTCACGTATTAACAGTTTCTACTTAATATCCATATTCCCTTCTTGTGCTTTCTGGGTTAAGTAATACGTAGCATGGATCCCTAGTGTGATTATAACTCTAGGATAATACCTTCAACACACTTATCAATTTATTTATGAATTTCCTTGATTGAATTTTAGACTTAGTTCATCCTTGGCATTTTCAGGAACTGTGACGTGTAAAGTACAAATATATAAAACATATGGGGAATGCAGAATAAACGAAGATAAATTATGTACATTTCATTACAACCTGTCAACAACTTATAAAATCATAATTGTATTAAGAAACTCTAAATTCACATAGTTTTATTTAAATTCCTCTAGGAAATGGCATTGCACAATTCATAAAATTAAATAATTAAAACCATGGTTAAATTATTATTAGATGATTACCTTAATAAAATGAAAACACATTCATAGTAGCAGTATGTTTATAATTTGGAGAGTGTATGCAGCATAATTAATTAACTATTTCATTCATGCATGTATAATTATTTGCCTTTTGTGTACAAAAGTAAAAAAGATGTGACGTATATTAAATTTTAAAATAATAAGTTCTTCAAAAGTACCTTGTGAATCTTTTATTTGTACTTAATATTTATTATTTTTCACTTAGTTGCTTTTGCATTCAGTCTTTTCATTTTGATTTAAATGATACTTAACATAATTTTAACCAGGTTTTAAATTAACCAATAATGTTAAAAAGTGATACTAAAGTGTCGACATTAAATATGAATATATAGTAAGAAACATTAAGATCCTGAAATTGGTTTTCTATTTTTTTCAAGATGAAAGCTGGATTACATGACATGTTTTATGTCAGAATGTTCATCATGCTATGATTCTAGATTATGGTGTATAAAGTCTTATCCACCCTACAGAAGCTTCAAAGTTATGCTCTGTGCTTTTTCGATGGCTACATGGCTTGTATGGAAAGCTAAGCATCTATACTTGAAAGAAGAGGATAGGAGTTTGTGAAACTGTAGTGATTTTAGACAGAGCTGCTATTGCACTTGTATGTCTTCTCTGTATTACCACGAGACACAAAGACTAGCTGTATATTTGTATGTGTATATACATGTTTGTGTATTCTTGTTTATGAGTGTACACATATGTCTGATATGTGCAGGTAAACATAAGACAAACTCAAGTTTTATCCCTCATTTGTCATCTACTTATTATAGTTATCATTTGAGACAGATTTTCATTAATTTGGAGCTTGCCTAATAGACCAAGCTGACCAGCCATTACAATCCAGGAATTTATCTTAATCTCTCTATCTAATACTGGGATCGCAGAGATTCACTGCTATGGCTGGCTTTGTTTTTTTAAAAAAATCATTTTATTCATTTATATTTCAAGTGATATCCCCCTTCCTGGTTTCCCCTCTATAATCTCCCAATTCCATCCCCCTTCCCCTTTGCCTATATGAGGGTGCTCCTCTACCCACTCACCCACTCACCCACTCACCCACTCACCCACTCACCCACTTACCCACTCTCCTACTCCTACCTCACCATTCTAGAGTTCCCCTATGCAGGAGCCTCAAGCCTCCACAGGATAAAGTACTTCCTCTCCCATTGATGCCAGTTAAAGCCATCCTCTGTTATGTATATAGCTGGAGCCATGGATTCCTCCATGTATACTCGATGGTTTGTGGTTTAGTGCCTGAAAGTTCTGCGTGGTAAGATTAGTTGATATTGTTCTTCGTATGTGGTTGCATTCCCCTTTGGTTACTTCAGTCCTTCCCCTAGCTCTTCCATTGGAATCCTTGGGCTCAGTCCAATGGCTGGCTGTGTGTGTCTGCATCTGTATTAGTTAGATGCTGATAGAGCCTCTCAATGGACAGCCATATTAGGCTCCTGCCAGCAAGTGCTTCTTGGCATCAGCAATGGTGTCTAGTATTTGTGTCTGAAAATGGGATGGATCCCAAGATCGGGCAGTTAAAAGATGCTCCAACATATAATAAGAACATATGCTCTACTATGTTTATAACAGTCTTATTTTTAATAACCAGAAACAACCCATAGAACCCTCAGCAGAAATATGGATAAAGAAAATGTGGTCCCCAATGGAGGAGCTAGAGAAAATACCCAAGGAGCTAAAGGGATCTGCAACCCTATAGGTGGAACAACATTATGAACTAACCAGTACCCCGGAGCTCTCTACTCTAGCTGCATATGTATCAAAAGATGGCCTTGGAAAGAGAGGCCCATTGGACTTGCAAACTTTATATGCCCCAGTTACAGGGGAACACCAGGGCCAAAAAGTGGGAGTGGGTGTGTAGGGGAGTGGGGGGAGGGTATGGGGGAATTTTGGGATAGCATTGGAAATGTAAATGAGGAAAATACCTAATAAAAATAATAATTTTAAAAATAAAAAAGTACATGAATATTGGAAAAAAAAGAAAATGTGGTACATTTGCACAATGAAGTACTACTCAGCTTCTAAAAACAATGATTTCAGGAAATTCGCTGGCAAATAGATAGAACTAAAAAGTATCATCCTGAATGAGGTAACACAGTCACAAAAGAACACAATATGGAATGTACTCCCTGATATGTGGATGCTAGCCCAAAAGCTCAGAATACCCACAATATAACCCACAAACCATATGAAGCTTAAGAAAATGGAAGACGAAAGTATAGTTGCTGCAATCCTACATGGAAACAGGAACAAAATATGCCTGGCTTTTTATCTTGTGGACCAGAGATTAAACTCGTGTTCTTGTGCTTGGATAGAAAAGATTTTGATCCACAGAATACATTTTTTTTGCTTCTGCAAAAATTATCAATATTATTGTTGTTGTTGTTGTTGTTTATTAGTTCTTTGAGTCTTACATGAAAAAAAGTTAATACAGCCTTTTAAAAAAGATAAGCATAAAATTACAGAAACAAACAAACAAACAAACAAACAAACAAATTTACCTGTTACTGTTGGAGACCATACCATGAGAAAGTAAGTCTTTAGCAGTTTCCCATCCTAATAAGCCAAATGGCCTTGTGTTAAGGAGCTGGTCACCTCCTCCTCCTCCCTATCCCTTCCTGGCACCTAAGACCCTAAAATGATTGAATTATAGTCCACTCTTCCTTATCTCTTTCTGACTCCCAAGACTTCTAAGGACATGAGTTATGTGCTGAGCCCAGCCTGACACCCAGGACTGTTAAGGAGGAATCTACATTCAGGAGATAAGACACAGAATGCCTCCTGCCTTCAGTCAGAATTCAGCCTTCATGTCCCCAGATGCCTGCTTCTTTGTTCTGTGTTAATTCCCCCTCAGCCCCTTCCTATTCCCCTCACTGTGTGCTTATAACCTGGCTTTTCAGCCTAATAAACTGAGACCTTGACAAGAATCCTCCTTGGTCTCCTCTCTTCTTTCCCACTCATTTCTCTTCCAGGTTTGCGGTCCCCCTCACACCCACGAATAACTGGGTCCTGCTGGACAGGACATGTTACATACTTGTTCTTGTTTGAATGTGATGGCCCTTGTTGACCTGTATGATTGAATACTTTGTCCTGGTTTTGTGATACTGCTTCATAAGTACTGAAAGGAGTTGCCTTTTTGAAGGAGGTTGCTATTGGTGGAGGGCTCTGAAGGCTTCAAAAGCCCATACCATTACCAGTTAGTTCTGCCTGTGTTTCCAACTTGTGGATCCAGATGCACAGTCTCAGCCTCTGCTCCAGTGACTAGCTTGCCCGCCTGCTGACAGCCTCCCTGACATGATGGTCATGGAAGACACTGTAAACCTTACTTTTAGTAAGCAGGCCTCCCTCAAGTAAATCCTATCTTTCTAACTTGTGTTAGTTGTGGACTTTGTAATAGCAATGAAGAAGGAACTAAGACAATACTTCTCTAATATTTTATGGAAAGTACTTAATTTTGTTAACTATAATTTAGGGATAATATTGTCATGCACAAGTGAAAAATAAATATTAAAAAAATTTACCCATTCTTTAGTAAGTGAGATATATGTTCCACGTCTAACAAGATGACATTCTTTTTTTTCTATTTTCTAATGATAAAGATCAGGCAATATTCCAGCGTATTTTGCTACTCTTTTATGGTTGAATCTTTCAGAAGAATTACTGGGTCTGAATTTTCAGATTTTGAGAAGTGTACTGTTGAATTAGTTTCAAGAAATTTATACATTTCTTCTCATTTGTTGAGATTCTTTTTTTTCTATATATCAATCTTTAAAATTAATTATTTAGGAATACAAAAGCTGTATGTTTTGATATATTTCTAGGATGAAACTCAGGTTTTATTAGCACCATTTCTAACATATTTAGATGGTTTTAACATGCAGCATATATTATCTATTTATAACACTACAGCACTATATTCCATTGCTGGTGGGAGTACAGTCTTGTACAGCCCCTAAGGTATCAGGGTAGTGGTTCCTCAGAAAGATGAGATTTTTATGTACCACAAGGCCAGCTAAACCCAAAGGATGCTTCATCCTAGTCCATCCTACCACTTACTCAGACATGTTTGTTAGTGCTTGCTCATAACAGCCATCAGTTGAAAACAACCTAGATATCCCTCAACAGAAGAATAGATAAATATTTGGTACAGTTACACAATGGGATCTTACTCAGCCATTTAAAAAATGAAATCATAAAATTCACAGGTGAATAGATAGAACTAAAATAAAATCAGCCTGTCTGAGGTAACTCAAACCCAAAAAGACAAATACTCACTTATATGTCAATAATTGTTATTAGACACTGATAAGCAAGCTACATTTCATGTAACTACAGGGATTAGGTATAAAGAAAGTGACTAAGGGTGAAGGATGAAGGTTTCTAGAAACCAGAAATAAAATAGGTAAATGTGGATGGATGCAGTGAATGCTGGTATTGTAGGAACAAGATTTAAGTAAATCCACACTTTGTGTCTGCATAATGATAGACTATTGATCATCATCTTCTATGACTTCGTGGAGGAGATATCACCCATAAATCTCAGTCACTACTTATTGGAGTGATTTAGGGAGACTTTGCTGCAGGAATGTCCCTGAGTGTGAGCCCTTTTAGATTTTGAAATCCAACCACTTAGCTCTGTTTCCAGATTTAAGTTCAAGATGTGATCTCTCATATCACAGTTTATCTATTCCCATTATGTCTTTCATGATGGCCCTTCCTTTATGAGCCCTGACCTTTTGGAATGATAAGACCCAAATAAACTCAATGTTCTATATGTTCTAAACTCAATATGGTGTTTTATCACATCAATAGAATAGTAACAAAGAAATCTTCCTTACCTGGACATAAAGTGCTAACTTAGTTATTTATTTCTTAATTAACTACATTATCAATTGTCATGTAACTGAGTAACTCTGATGTTAAGTAAATAATTACCACAGCTCTCCACATGTATTAGGTCATATTTTTCTTATTGCTAGTGCTCAGAATGTTAAATAACTTAAGTACTAAAGTTGTTTAGTGTTATTGCCAATTGAATATAGGGTATCTATTCATTTTTATGAGTAACAATACTTGTGCCAGTTGGCCAAAACAAACTTGTTTTGAAATTGCATAATGGCCTGTGCTGTAGATTCTCTCCTTACAGGTCACAAATCACCAGAAATAACTTGGCAATAACTGTAGGACTTGGCTGTCTGCTGTCAGGAGCAGTCCAGTTTTGGTGACTCTGAAGTGCAAGCCAATGTGGATTATCCTGGGATCGCTAATGACGATCTAATTATCAGAATAGCCATGATTCTGGCTACATGACTCTAAGTTCTCATCATGGTCTTGGATACTTCAATCTAGGAACTTCCAACATAACTTGGGAGATGAAAAGATTACACAACAAATCTCTTAACTATTACTTATACTTTTATTCACATTGAAATACTTGAAAGAAAGAAAATTCAAATACTAATTTTAAATGACCTGTAGGCATATTAAGCAGATACAAGGTAAACCACACACACACACACACACACACACACACACACACACACACACACACACACATACACACACACACACACACACACACACACACACACGGATGCATTATAAGCATTTTCCTTGATCAATCAATATTTCATCAGATTTTCACCTCACCTTGTCTAGTCTATGGCTTCTGTCAAGTATATGTCAATGTATTATTATCTTTCTGCTGGAATAATGGTGTTGGCATCTATAGGCCATTTTGGATCCACAAATTTGAATGGATTTCAGTTTTTATAATTAAGAATCTTTGTGATAGTCCTTAAATATGCTATCTTAATTGTGTTATTTATAACTTTTCTTAGATAGGAAACAGATATAATGTTTTATCTTCATCAAAGTGCTTTGCTGTTGTTTCTTTGAAATACAGATTTAGAGATTAGCCCTTGAAGGAAGGTAAACTTCCTCCTCCTCCTCCTCCTCCTCCTCCTCCTCCTCCTCCTCCTCCTCCTCCTCCTCCTCCTCCTCCTCCTCCTCCTCCTCCTCCTCCTCCTCCTCCTTCTTCTTCTTCTTCTTCTTCTTCTCCTTCTTCTTCTTTTTCTAGATTTTTATATTGGATATTTTATTTACTTACATTTCAAATGCTATCTCCTTTCCCTGCTTCCCCTCCAGAAACTCCCTATCCCATCCCCTCCTCCTCCTGCTTCATGAGAGTGCTTACCCACCCACTCCTGCCTCTCCACCCCAGCATTCCCCTACACTAGGGCACTGAGCCTTCACAGGTCCAAGGGCCTAAACTTCATTTGATGTCCAACAAGGCCATCCTCTGCTATATATGTGGCTGGAGCCATGGGTACTCCATGTGTACTCTTTGGTTGGTGATTTAATCCGGGGGAGCTCTGTGGGTTCTGGTTTCTTGATATTGTTGTTCTTCCTATGGGTTGAAAACACCTTCAGCTCCTTCAGTTCTTTTATTGAAAAATAATTACATAGAGAAAAGTTGAAAAAAGTTACTTCTCAAAGCTCATAAAAGAACAGTTTATGCTTTCTCTGAGAATCATGGATAGAAAAGAGCCATCAGAGAATATAAATAGGTTTTGGGGTTTTTTGTTCGTTTGTTTGTTTTTGTTTTTTCTGAAACTGTAGATACAGGAGTAAGGAATAAATGTAAAGCCAATGTTAAAATTTAATGTAGAGCTATGCATTAAAAATACAGGTTTTTAAAACATAGATAATAACACTTGTATTCAAGTAAAACATCTACATTTTAAAAGTTTAAATAAAAGCCGGGCATGGTGGTGCACACCTTTAATCCCAGCACTGTGGAAGCAGAGGCAGGCAGATTTCTGAGTTCAAGACCAGCCTGGTCTACAAAGTGAGTTCCAGGACAGCCAGGGCTATACAGAGAAACCTTGTCTCAAAAACAAAACAAAAAAAAGTTTAAATAATAATTATCTTAATTTTAATGAAGAAGAGAGAAATGCCCAGAGGTTAAAAATTAAAAAAAAAACAAATAATTGTATATTGTCTAAAAAATTCAAAGGCATAATTTAATTATGTTCTTCATTAAGGTTCATGAATCTTATTAAAATAACTTATTTATATAAATTTAGATGTGTCTTTTTAAATTTATTAGAATTAACATATGGAACATTTTAGTTCATTAAGTATATGAGTTCATTTCTTCCTATTTTTCCTTGGAGAATGATTTCTTGCCAAATTATAAAGTACAGTAGAACCATAGTGTTAACTTTTTAAAAAGTGGAAAGATATATTAATTACCAATATGTAAATAAACCACAAGACCTGTTTACAGGAAAATACATGCTATATAACATAATAATAGTAAAAATATATAATTTTAATTCAGTTGCATTTTCTGGATGCTCATAAAAAAATTCCTCCAGCAGATCTACTGCTTCTGTTTGCTTCATTCAGGACAGGAAAGGTATCATGGAGAGATACTGGCAGGGGATGGCCATGGCTTTTGAAATGCAAATGGGTGATATTTAAGTACATTGTTCTGTCTTCAATGTATAGAGCCAATGTAAAGCTTCACTCAATTCTGGGGCTCTCAGCTTTCTTGAAAAGCTTAAACTGTACCCCTCCCATGTGGTTTAATTTCACCTTTTATTTTGCTCTATATTAAAGGCAGTGATGTTATATTTAACACATTTGTTACCTTCCATCTTAGTTGAATGTGCAGAATTTCCTCTGTAGAACTCAGGCAATAGAATGTGAGGCATTTGGCCATGAATAGTGACTATTTCTGCACAGGGACATTATTTAGTCCCATCCGAATTTTCTGAAAAAGGATGTTAGCAAGCATCTTCAGCTTTCTGTAGGAGTCCTGTTGCCTGGCCCAGCTGGCTTTGTCCTATGTCTGCAAATGCATATTTGAAACATAGTTCACATTTTCATTCTAGGAGTCATAGTTCTCTGGAATCCCTACTCCTCGAGGGGAATTTTGTCTCCTTACCATAGTCATCTTGGGACTTTAATAAAAATAATTTCTATACACAGCTTAGCATTCATTGTAGCATTACATACTGTATGCCACTTGTCTGTGGTTTGTCACTTCCTACAATCTTCAAGGCACTCCCATTTCTGTTTAGCCTGTTCTACAATATGCCTTGTATAAAAGAGAGAGGTTGGCTAACACTTTGTGTGAGTATTGACGATATGGAAGTGTTTTTTTCAAGCTTCCATTCTAGTTAAGGCATACCAATTTTCAGTGCTGGGCATTACATCATTCTTGCTGTTCTGCAATATCTTATTGAGAGTCTTGAGTGCTCTGTGAATTGACTGTTCTGACCATAACAGTTCACTTCAGTTCACTCCATCATCAGACACCAATGGCTCTCCTGCTGATACTTGCCATCTGGGATGAGCTAACTGCTCAAATTACATTTTTTAAATTGAGATGCCACAGATAGCTGGTGATAACATTCTGTAATTAGTAGTGAGACAAATTAAGTTTCAAATGAAGGCAGAAATTATAATAGGAGAGGGATCAGAAATCAGAATGTCTCTCTTATCCTTTGGAAGCATTCATATTCAGGGTATAAAAAAGATTCAGAATTTTTAAAGACTTATAAAAGGAACCTGATTGCTTTTTATTCCCTAGCAGAATAGGCAGCGGGTGTTTGTGGAAAAACTTCATGGAAACTGTTCTGAATATTCTCAAGGAGTCCAAAGTAACACATCCAAGATGGTCATGTCAAAGATGGCCAAAGAACCACAAGGATTCACTATATATCTCCATGCCCAAGGTTTAAATTCAATCTTACATCGCTTCTATAGGAAAAGAATATTTTTGTCTCCTTCTCTTGCTCTTCAGATTTCAAGAAGTTTAGCAGGTGAATGACTACCAGATGTTTGAGGCCAATTATATGTCTGTCTGAAAAGCCAACATGCATCTTGGCACGTAATAGAAAGATGAATGTGCAGGGAAAGACTGGCCCTTCAATGGAAACTGAGGTATTAGGAATGGCAAACCAAAAAGCCAGAATTGGGAATAGAGACTTGATTTTGTGATTAAAATAGCACTGGACATCTCTAGTATTTAAGAGTAAAACAAAACTCATGAAGCTTGCCATAATTGTAATTTCATGTCAAGAAAATGTATTTCTTCAGTGAGGGTCAGCAGGAAACAAAGTAAATTTTCATGTGAATTAAACGTTATAGGTTGGAATTATTTAAGTCTATAAATGGCTTCTCTGCAGATACTTGGTGAGGAGACAAGTAGTTTCTAAGTTTCTAACAGGTAATCAGTAACATTGGAAAATGTGGACTGTGTACCTGTTATAGCTTTTTAGTTCACAAGCTGGGGCACTTTGAGCTGGATGGTGTAGAGCTCAAGAATAAAACTGATTGGAATGCAGATTGTTCCAGCTTATGGTAGAGATTAGGCAAATTTAACTTTCCTCATGATAACTTGGCAGAGCCAAAAGTTTCACCCAAATATCACCTTGTTTGTATGACTTCTGTCATGTCAATGCTACAGATCTCTATAAATAATTTAAAATTATATTTATCTCATTCTATAAAAAAATATTTCTAGTAGCAAGCCCAACAAGTACTTTAACCAAATCTATACATTCAAGGTAAAATCATAATTCTCCCAACAAGTTTGTCAAGATGCATATGTATTTGCTTTCGTTGTTTACTTTGGGATAGTTTGGCTTGGTTTGTATTTTTGAGATGAGAGTCACATTTAGCCTAGCCTAGATTTGAACTTATTTGCTACCAACAAGGGCCTTAAAGTCCTAACCCTTCTGCATCCATTCCAAGAAGGCAAAAATTGAAAAAATTTTCATGGTAACATTTCTAAAACATGACTAATATTGAGAAGCACAGAAAAGTTAAGGCATCAATCAGGTACATTATGTTAATTGGTGACTGTGTATATCCAGAAAGAGAGTATTGATAGTACTGCCAAGAGCTTCATACATGGTAGCTAGTGGTATTAAAATATCTACCCATGTTCCTTTGTTCATTCATCTGTGATTAAAGGGAAGCTACAAGCTGAAGCTCATGTATAGAAGGAGACAGTTTCTGATTTGGAATAGCTCTTAGATGAAAAATTAAAGGGAGATTTATACCCTAGTATGGCTTCATTTCTAATTACACACTTGAGGATCCAGAGATAACAAAAGGATCAGAATAAAGATTCCCTCCCCCCATTAAATGGAATAACTCTGAAAGCTGATGTTGTTGTTCTTTAGAAGACTCCTGATGTTAAAATACCTACCTGTATTTGGATGAAGAATGGAAAGACACTTGAGATAACCAGAGGAGAGAGGTCAAGGTGATTTGAAAAAGAAGAAATTGGAAAGAGAAAGAAAAACTGCCAAAGAATTGTGACCCAAACGTTACTCACAATTGAGAAAAGCAGCCTCCACACTAAGAGTGGTCCTATGACTGAGGAAGAAAAGATGGGAAAAGAAGGCATGGAGAGGGAAAAAAAAGGAACACAATTCAGGAGCTTTCTCAAAGCTGGATGCCAGGAAAACGGAGCAACTTTACTCCCAGTGACCTGGCAGGTGCAGGAGGAATATCTTCCTTTACAAGAGGCATAGATTCCTCAAGGCACCAGGACTCTGCTGTGTCAGGCCACCAAAGACAAACAGGAGAAACAGCAAAAGAAAGGGAAGAAAATAGTGAAGCAGCTGGTACTTAGAATGTTCTTGTTACAGACTGCATGTAGCCCTGCGCTGGTGACATTAGAAACGTAATAAAACGTGCACAGCAAGCAGCTGAGAACTCCTTCTCCATCCTCAAGTTGTCATTAAGTGATTTCTTAAACTTCCCAATGGGAAAACATCATTGTCTTCAACCTGCCTAATCAGATCTGGCCTACTTCTACCAAATAGGTTTGCACAGGTTGTGACAACTGAAGAGGATGAGCGTTTACGGCAAGGGATATTGGTGGCGTTCGTTATCTTAATGTGTTGACTTGATCTTTCTATTTCCAAAGTAACATTTTATCTAATGTTTCCAGGGATGTAAACAGAAAGCACTTCTAGCATGCCAACTAGAGTCTGAAGATCTGTGCTCTCATTCAAGCCTGACTATTAATCACATATAGGAGGCCCTGAGAGGTTAAAAGAGAAACTTCTGAAAATTCAAAGTATTTGTTTAGCTCTGCCATGTGCCAAAAAGGAATCTTAGTAAAACACTAGTGTTCTTAATATAAAATTTGCAAACTCAATGAATACACACACACACACACACACATACACACACACACATACTACACAGAGAGACACAAACACACCCTTTCAGTGTCAAATAATTTTAAACGTGTTTTTATCAAATAACTCTGAGATTAGGATGTTTATAGTATTCTTTTCAAAGAATTTTATTGGTTATTTTATTTATTTACATTTCAAATGTTACTCCTCTTCCATGTTTCCCCACCGCAAATCCCCTGTTCCATTTCCCTCCCCACTGTTTCTATGAGTATGCTTTCCCACCCACCCCTTCCTCACAGCCCTAGTATTCCCCTACACTAGGGCATCAAGCCTTCACAGGACCAAGAGCCTCCCTTCCCATTGATGCCCTACAAGACCATCCTCTGCTACATGTGAAGCTGGAGCCGTGAATCCCTGCATATTTGTTCTGTGGTTGGTGGTTTAATCCTCGGGAACTCTGGGATATGTGGTTGGTTGATACTCTTGTTCTTCTTATGGGGTTGCAGCTCCTTCAGTCTGTTCCCTAACTCCTCCATATGCAGCCACCACATAGAGACACTATTGCTGATGCCAAGAAGTGCTTGCTGACAGGAGCCTGATAATAGCTGTCTCCTGAGAAGCTCTGCCAGAGCCTGACCAACACAGATGTGGATAGTTGCAGTTTTTATTATTCTTACTGCACTGCCAGGTGTGTCAGATTAAACTGCTAATGTGCTAGTTTAGATCCATTGAGGACATCAAGGACATATATTAATGCTACAAGTAATTGACTCTTGGACTTAATATTATGAGAGCATGTAGATTTAAAATTTTTAATCAGAAAGCTTAACAGCTCCTAAAAAGAATGTAAATTTCATCTTCTACATTTTACAGAAAACATTATTAAATCAAACAAGAATCCTTGGCCCAGTTAATACATACTCAAAAGTCTCCCTTTCTAGTTGTATGACATGACAGTTTCCTTAGGGTTCCGATCATTCCGATAAAACACAACTTAAAAAGGACAAGTTTTATTTCCTCTTACAGCTCTGAAGTCTCACTCCATCACTGAGAGAAGTCCGGAGGTAAACTCAAGGCAGAGCAGGAATTGAAACAGAGTCCATGGAGTTCTACATATTGGCTTGCTCCTCATGGATTGATTAGCTTGCTTTCAGTCTCCCCTGACCGAGAACAGACTACACCCTTGTGTGATGGTCCCAACCTCACCAATTATCAATCATGAAAATGTAATCCAGGCCTGCCTACAGGCAATCTGACAGAGTCATTTTTTTCTATTGAGGTTCATCTTCTCAGATAATTCTAACGTGTCAAGTTGACAAACAAATACCAACCATTATAGCATTTCATTACTTTTCTCAAAATAACATATTTTGTAGCTGTTTGTGGTGTAAATATTGGACTTTTTTTCCTTGCCAGCTAGCTGTTTTCAACAAATGTTAGCCACACAGCATAGTGTCTACCTTTGTACCAAAAATAGCACTTATTTTATATTTATAGCTTCTTGAGATCAATTTTTTACATCCCCGTGAATAAAAAAATGCTCTATTCTAAAAATAAATTATCAGTTTCAATAGTGTAAAATTATAAAACTGTTCTATTATGTTTTTAGCTGTTGCAATTGGATGGACTAATTTTGCTTTTCTCGTGGTATACAGAATTCCCAATGGGTTACTTCCCTGTGACAGACAAACTGGTACTAAGTAGAAAGAGGTCAGCATATGTTCAAGGGTCAGCATTATATTAATTTTAAGGGCTGAATGAATATTAAGGATGTAACTGCCATGCTTTATTAAGATGGATTTAAGCTGGACAATTTACATTCCAAATCTACTCCCCATGGAGGGTAGAGGAAAGCTCAGTATTGTATGGTATTGCACAGTCTTTCAGAAGATCCTGATTTGGTTCTGAGTACCTACATGATGGCTATCTACTACCTTTTGTTCCGGTTTCTGTGATCCAGTGGCTTCCATGGGCTCCTACACATGTGCAGGCACATAAACTCATGACACACACAGACTCACATTCACATACAAATAAATGTTCTAAAAACATTTCATGTTGGAAACAGAATGTGTGGAGAGGAATTTTTTTTCAAGGGTATAATAGCTCTAGTTTTTGGAACTGGGCGTTCCTCCAGTTCTTGTGCATAGAGCGCCAATTAATAGAATGCACCACACACATATTTCTTTGTGACACAAAACTTGATTTGTTGTGGATAAAAGAGCAATATAAACCCATTTGGTAGGAAGTTAAGCTGTAGAGTAAATGCTAGTATTATAATTCATAAAGTTTCAAAGGCTGGAAGTTTGCCATCATGATAAAACCCATGCAAAACAACATGACCCTCTCCAGCTCTCCTAACACACAAGTTGCAGTGAGGGTCGTATCTTGTCACATCCTGCACAAGGTGGTTGTTTAACATTGTGCTCCAGTGCCTCCCTAAGTACCATATCATTCATTGTACATGACTCCTTGAAAATTGCTTTTAAAAGTTTGTGCCAAAAAAATGTTCATGAAAGGAACAATTTACTGTCCTTTAGCTATTAAGATACTGAGAACTGTCACTTCGGGAAATTGGATACTGTGCCATGGAAAACATGTGGTTTGGGAGCTTGGTTTTAGCAGTCCCCACCTGTCATCCATCACTCTGTGAGCACTGCACTTAGTCAGTTGTTGAACTGAACACTGAAAGGAACATCATCCAGATGTCAGAAAAGAGAATGCCATCGTCTCATGGGATTATTTAAGTCTGAATTACTTGAAAGTGCTGATATCTGCATTAGTACTGGCCATTTATAATTAAGATGGTGTAATAAGATACACTGTTTATTCAACCCTGTATGGTTCCTCTACAGTTTCCACTATGTTTACTATAGTTTAACTCATGGACACCGTTGGTCACCACTTGTAAATAGCATAAAAAGGTGCACATTATGTTCCCTATTTCTTCTTTGTTCCAGCAGTATCAGCTTATTAAATTTCTGATACACATTTTATATTGTACTAAATTTTTCATTTGTAATGAATTCAAATATTAATAAACCTAAAACAAATAAAATACATACTGTAACAGTAACAACAATTAGGAGTTTGGACAATCCCCTTGTGCCAGTGAGTTCAAGGCTCTTTCCCATTTCGTCTTCTATTAGATTTAGTGTATCTGATTTTACATAGAGGTCCTTGATCCACTTGGACTTGAACAACCCACAGACGGTAAATAAGAACTGTAACAAGCAGAAAGGTCCAAGTGAGGAGGCTTCAGTCTCACTTAGAAAGGGAAAAGAAACAAGACAGAAGGCAGAGGGAGGGAGGGACCTGGGTGCGAGAGGGGAAGGAATGGGGAAAAGTAGAACAGAGTCAGGTATGGGATAGAGTATGAGAGAAGCCCAGAGGGACAGGAAAATGAATGGAAATAAGGAGGCACTGGGGTGGGAGGTCCATAGACCCTCTAAAAGGTCTCAGAGAACTGGGGTGTGAGACACTCTCAGGACTTATTTGGGGTGACCTTAGTCAAAATCTCCAACACTGGGGAGAGTTAACTCGAAAAGTCCACTTCCAGTAGTTAGACAGGGCCTCAGGTGGAGGGATTGGGTTACTAACTCACAGTCAAAATTTCTGATCCAGAATTGTTGCTGTCTAAAAGAACTTCAGGGACAAAATGGAAAAGAGACTGATAGAAAGGTGGGCCAATGACCAGACCAACTTTGGATTCATCTTATGGGCTGGCAACACAAACTGACACTATTACTGAGGCTATAGTGTGCTTACAGACTGCAGCCTGGCATGGCTGTCCTCTGAAGGACCCGACCAGCATATGTTTGAGAAGGAGGCTCATACTTACACCCAGCCATTGGACTGAAATCCCGGACTCCTATGGTTTAATTAGGGGAAGGATTGAAGAAGCTGAAGGGGAAGACAATCCCATGGAAAGATCAGCAGTCTGAACTAACCCGGACCCCAGGGAGCTTCCAGAGACTGAGCCACCAGCTAGGAGGATACATGGGCTGGTGAGAGGTCCCTGGCACATGTATAGCAGAAGTGTGCCTTGTCTGGCCTCAGTGGGAGGGAAAGCACCTAGCCTTATAGAGACTTGGAGCGCCTGGAGAGGAGTGACATCTGCCCAGAGGAGAACAGTAAGGGAGGGGCGGGGGAAGGATTGTGGGAGGGGGTGACCAGGATAGGGGCATTGAGCAGGATGTAAAGTGAATAAGTAAAACAATAAATTAATTAAATTAAAAAATAATATGAATTTTTTGAATAAATTAAAACAATCATTAAGAAATTTTATCTTTGGCATGTAATACTGAACTATCTCATGCTATTGGTCAGATGTTGTCAAGATTAGTTGGTACAACATATTTCCCAGTATGGATGATGTAGAAACTTTACATATGGTATCAGAATAAGGATTTCTGTAGTTATTTTTTAATTAAGAATTCTAAGGAAAAGATAAGGAAAGTTTTTTTAAAATTAATAACATTTTCTATTTCATTAGAAATTATTCTTTAGTTCTCAATATAATAACTCTTAATTGATTTTCTAATTTGAACTATCTTGAACTACCTTGCTAAAACTCAACTCCTCCTGAGTCATTCCGCATCTTCCCTATTCGTTGTGTTTCCTCCTCTCACAAACATAACGTCTCTTTCACTGATGTATGATTTGAGAAATCAACTATCTTTCAGAAATTTATGCAATTTCCAAAACAGTTTTTCAGATATTGGTACCGTTTCCTTTTCAGTATGTGAGGAATTTGACTGGGAAAACCATCAAATTTTGGATTCTATATAAGAATGATTTTGATTTACATTTACATTGTATGTATATATATATATATATATATATATGCATATATATATAGTTATTTATATATATTGAAAATACAGTTTAAATCTATCTTAATGCATGCATATACATATATATATTCTTTTCATTAATTCTAACAAATTGAGTTGACCATTAATATTTATTGAAATAATGTTATATGAGTATCACAATACATTATTTTATCTTCTCTAGAATCTATAGGAATCTAGTCCTAATAGTACTATGATTTTTTTATCAGTTTGTGTATAGGGTTAACATAACATATTAACTTAAAATTAATCTAATAAAATATATATACTATTTGTCCTATACTTCATATAACAGGTACTATTTCATTTTTTTCATCTGGTATATATCTTGTGTTTAAAAAGGGCACATAGCCTTTTTTCCTGAGGCATGCCTATTCTTACTCTTTTATTTTTTCAATTTCATTAATTTACTTGAATTTCAATTTCTTCATAGTTTTGCATCCAGAACTTTATCATGTGACAGCTTCATATGGGTATAGTAAGGTCCCTCCTGTGAAGAAAGTACTATTCCATACATCCATAAAAGCTTCCCTTTGGTGGTTGGTGACACACTTAGATCTCACCAGTGTCAACCAGGTTTTATAGCTCATCACTGAGAGTGATCATCACTCTCATCACTGATGCTGACTTAGCCAAGAAGTTGGTTATTCTCTTCTAATCATATGAGGTGATTTTGTCGTTCTGACTATACCTCAACCACATGACTGAGTAATTTTTAAAAGGTCAAAATTTTGTTTATATACATGGAATATAAGTTATCTCACATTTAGTAGCTTGGGCTTTAACTCAAAACTGGAAATACAGCCCTTTAATATTTAGAGATGAATTTCTCATAAAAATACTAAGATAGGAAGGGGGTAAAAGAAATGTGTTTGATTTTCAGAGTTGAAGAAGTTTCGAGTAAGGTGGCTCAACAAGAGTCTCTGCTAACATTGGGATCTGTGAGCTCCAAGTGAGGCTGTTTTGGGAAGACCCAAAGGAGAGTAACTGAATTTTGTTCAAGGAACCTCTGCCTCACTGACCTGTATTATGTCATTGCTCCATTTTTCCTTTCTGTGGCAATATCTCATCGTATCTTCATTGCCATACCACAACCTGTAAGGGAAGATCCTATCTTGCTTTCATTTTATATGATAAGTTTTCACTCTTTATTAGTATAAGTTAATTTTAGACTAAGTCTGTCTAATCCATCATTGTGAAATTTCCTGGAATGCTGGTCTCAAGGACTCTTCTGAGAAGAAAATGATTTTTTTTGTTGTTGTTATATTGATTCATACAGCTAACAAGGTATTACCAGAAAGTTTAAAGCCAAATTGTATGATTGTTAGGAAATGATGGTTTCCAAATTTTATTATCCTATTTAGATTTGTGACTTGTTATTGCAACATGACAAATATTTTCGTCTTTTCTATGACAAAATCAAACAAACAAAAAAACAAAACAAAACAAAACAAAAAAACAGAATATAAAACTGTGATAACCATCCACATTATCCCAATTGTTCCATTGTCTCAGAAAACGCTGTGATACCACAGTGCATGGTAAGTGGACCGGGGTCTGGTTCCTAAGATGAGATAACTACTTAGTTACATAAGTAGAAAGTAAAAAAAAAAAAAAGAAACCAAGGTTGCTAAACTCAAGCTTCATACAATACAAGTTTTCTTAATCATCTTATAAAGCACATAGCATAGGCCATACTGAGTACTAGTAATTATATAGTTGTTTGAAATATTGGGATAATATCTCTCAAAGACCATTTATTGAGCAAAATAAAACAAGAAAGAGATATCCTTTACAAAAACCAACTTGCAATTGAGATAAGAACACAATGTGATGTTTAGAAATTCAAGACAGCATCTCTTCCTGTGCCAGAAATATGAGTATACCTTAATTTCCTTATCAATATAGATACTTATATAAAGGAAGTGGAAAAAGCCAGAGGTTTTAAATACAAAATTTTCAGAAAGATAATTGAAAATGTACATCACAGATGGTATCTTTTATGAGGGGAAAACAGGAGCATTAGAAAAAAGAACACTTTTAGAAAATGAAAGATAGGCTAAATATTGGAGAAATGTATCCCTTTTAAAGTACATTTTATGCCTCTAAGTATTAAAAAAGAACGTAAGTGTACTGTGATGAAGTAAGGGATATAGAAATAGTATTTATTGTCTCTTCTCAGTGACTTGCTCCCTGATGAACAGTGAGACCACACACAGCTGTTATGCAGTCACTGGTGACAAACACTCTTTGCACCAAATGCCTAAATGTGGTTACCCCTCTACTCATGTCCTTATGATGACCTGCAATTTCCAGAGAAACTTGTGGCATTGTCAAAAGTAATGGCTACACATGTTAGATGTATAGCCTTAGGGGAACAAGTGTAACTATGTTTTAGTTTTGAGTTTGCTGTATCACCAATAGCCAGGGGTCTGCTATGCAGCAATGGCTTTCATTTATGTCTGCCACATAAAGGAGAAACTTTGGAGGGAAGAGATCTGGACCCGGAAGGGGACAGCTGTCATGTTTCTGAGTTTACCGACGTGTATTTCATGATCTCTATCAGTCAAACAAAGATGGATACAAAATAAAATGGATGGTACTAGGTCAGAGAATTGCTCTCCTCTAATGGTAGCAGGGCTTCATTTTGTGTTAGAAGAGTGACATTTCATCTTCATCGACGCAAAAAGCAAGATCAAAGAAAAGGTCAAGGTCAAAGTACAGCACTGGTTATCCTTCATCCAAGTCTAGCAGAAGAACAGTGACTTGCATTTTCCAACGTGGTGCTGTCACAGTGATTGAGTCTTGTTGATGAATTCGGCATCACCATCCAACCTGTATTGTATACTGGCTTCAAAACATAATGTATAAAGAAAGTATAAGCAAAGAATTTTGCACAAGATTTATAGATGACCCACTTAGTAACAATGATTTAAAAGGAAACACTTGCTTGTACTGCCCATATTCCCTGAAATGACAACAGACACTGTCATGTAAGTTGTTCTGCTAACTCAGTCAATGATTGAGAATGATAGAATGATCTTTCCCCCCCACACGTAACAGATATTATATTTCCCCTCAATAATGTGACTTTATTTAAATGACTTAATTGATGTTCTAGATTTTATTCAATATCAAACACCAACTGAATTCCTTTGTAATTTAACAATAGCTCACATTTAATTAGAAAACTCATAAAATATCTTCTTTTGTCATGAAGTTTTTATAAGTATTTACAAATCAATTGGAGTTATATTTAAGTTATAATTAAATTCAAAACAAAGAAGGCTACGGAGAAGATACAGAAATCTCTGTTATCATGTGCAGCAGGAAATGAATGAGGTCTCTCATTGTTTCTGCATGAGGTTCTTGTTTCATTACTCACTGTATCAATAACATATTGCTTCATGCAGTATATCATTTGGGGGTAATACCTATGTTTGGAGTACTTTGTATGATTCTTAACAGATCACCACATAAAAATGTTTTTACAAACAGAAATAATACAGATATATTCTCTGTCTCTCTGACAATGTCCATCTCTGCCTCTCTGCTCCCCGCTCTCTCTGTCTCTCTCACACTCTCTCTTACATTGTTCTATTATATAGCAGTTCTGTTAACGCAACAGTGGCTTTGAAATACTGTATTAAAACAGAATACTTTAAAGTCGCTGCTCAAAAAATCATTAACAGCTTATATAAAAGGAAACCAGCATATAAGCTACCACTTTTATGGCTGAGATCTGCTGTTCACAGCGGAGAGAAAAGGCAGAGAGAAGTCTTTCTTCATTAGCAGCATGACCGAAGCACTTAGGGATTTCATTCCCCCACATCCATTATTTCATCTATTGTCCTAATTTAATTTTCCATGATTTTCCTGACAGTGAAGGTTGGAACTCTTAAGCACAGCATAAAAGGTCTGTGGCACTCGTGTTCATAATTACACAAGCTGTTGAAGCTTTCTACTAAAGGGTGTATTGTCAAAGATATCAAATTTAGACAAAGGCAGAAGCTACAGATGTGAGAGGAACTGGAATCCCTGAGTGCCTTTGTTTTTTAGCCATAGGAAAATCTACCTTGTGAGGTCGAAATGTTATTAAAGCATCCAGGCACCTTGAATTCGCCAGAGAGCTCTAAACAGGAAAACAAGATCTTTGGAGAACTGCCACCAAATTGTTGCTTCTATTGCTTACTGGCATCCTTCTGACAATATAACAACTGTAATTTATAAGGTATTTTTAAATCAAGTTGATTTTTTTTCATGATACATATTAGCCAGTTTTAGACAACTTTATTCAGAAAATGAAGTTAGTTACTTGTGGAAAGAAATGATCACTAATCTGTGATCCTTCTACTTAAATTCACTAAGGATGCAGTTGTTTGTCCTTGAATTATTATTGTTTGTCTCGGAAGACCAAGTTTCTTTAGTGTATCATTGTCCTATACCTTTGAAAGCTATATTTCCAAGTGTTCATTCCTATGAACCAGACCTTGAAGAAATTAGCTAATTGTGAGTTATTACTTAGTAATCATCCAAGATCTGATCCATGACATATAGAGGATATTCCAAATAGATGCTAAACTTATTTATATACGACTAATGTTTTTTAAATCTAAGTATAATCTACACGTGGGGTAATGTACACATGTGCTTAAGTAAGATAGTAATATTGGATAGATGGAATTAAATGGCAGTTTTGGAACTGATGCTAGTAGAAGAACCTGCCTGGATCCCTAAGGAGAGTCTTGGTGGCAACTATTTTTGCTGCTACAATTAACATAGACTGAAATATCAGATAATTCAGTTCCACTTACTTTACTCTTTGAAGTATGAGAAAGAGAAAAGGTAGTTACACTAGTGCGGAATTCATGGCACGCCCAGGTAGAAGGAGAATAACAACACTCAGTGGTCCTGTTTCTAAATAGACTATATATGTCCTACATTACAAGCATACATTCTTGTGATACTTCTAAGACACTCAGAATTGAGCGGGTGCTGCTGCCTTGAGTTTCTGGTGAAGGCTGAGGGAAGTGTCCACAATTCCAGTCTGAGGGCTGAGTGGATCTAAGCCTAGCGTTTAATGATGATGAACTCAGAGTTGACTGTGTTATTAGCAACGACAAGGTGGTTGTTAAAAGGAACTTAGGTTGAGATGTCACAGCAGAAACTTAACTGCATGTGGACACAACGATGAGTGTTTGAGTTACACTCCTGACATGGTTCCTATGAGGCTTCAAGTCCATCATTTCAAGGCAATTATCAATAGGCTGTGCTTTCCTTTTTGGAATGTCATTCAACTAAATAAATCAAGCATAAAGTATATAGAACCTCACCTGGTCTCTAGTCAATGAAGACTTCTTAACTGAATAGAGTCAATAATGAGCAATGAGCAAACTCCTTAAGAGAAACAGTGGTATGTTAATTAAGCTGAAGAACAGACATCTAATTTACTATCCAAAGCACATTCTTAGTGGATAGTTTTGAGAAGGATGTGAGAATTCAAAGCCTGGTGAGATTATAGATTATTTAGCTGATCAGCAGTAGAACTGATACCTTTTCACAATACTATGATTTTGTGTAATTTTCATGCAATGATATGATCACAGTCAAAGGAGCAATGCCTATTTATAACAATTTTTAATGAACAATGAACATTAATTGTTCAGAAACAATCAAACAGACAAATAAGTTAGAACATAAAATCCCACCTTTCTAACCCTGTCATGGTCAGCTGTGCTTAAAATAAGATGACTTTGATTATGAAAAATAAGTTAAATAAGTTTATGTCTTCCTATGATTGTACATTGGACACATATGTTATTGTACTAAATCAGAACTCAAGAAATAATTTTCATTTTATATTTTAAAATTTTGATGTATTTTTATCTTCAGGCTATATATTTCTCCCTTCCTTTTTTCCCTCCAAATCCTTTTATATACTTCTTCCTCCCCTCTTTAAAATCCGCATATTTGTTTTTCATTAATTGTTGTCATATGCATATATATAGGCATATACAAATACATTCCTAAATATGACCTTCTTGTTTTGAATACTGGTACCTGTATTTACGTTTTCAGGACTAACTATGTGATATCGGATGATCATTTGGTGTGCTCTTTCTGGGTAGGAATATTTCTCTCACTCTCAGCATCCCTTTGTTAACTGAAAACCTTAACAGGAATGATACCAATAAACATGGCCTTATGGGATATTCCCCATCCACCTTGCCATGTCTTTTGATGTCATTTGTATCAAAGTCATGTTCATGAGAATTTATGAGCATAGTTTCTAACATCCCTAGGAAACACAGTCTCACAGCAAATTCCTGATTGATGACTCTTACAATCTTTCTAGTCCCTCTTTCTGCAGTGATGCAGACCTTTGGGTGCCGGACTGTTTGGTAAATCTATCCATTGTGACAGGGCTACACAACTCTGCATTTTAATTGTTAGTGTTCATCTGTAATGGTCTCTGTCTATTGCAAAGAGATGTTTTAAGGTTGAAGACTATCTATCTATCTCTCTATCTATCTATTGAAATTAAAAGTACTATTATAAATCATGTAAATGTAAGATTTTATTGTTATTTTATATACACAAAAACTTTCCATGACTTTTTTATTTTTACTTAAATTTTACAATTTTATTTACATCCCAAACCCTGCCCCCTGCCCCCCCCCCACGCAGAGACTTTCTTCCTATCTCTTTCCCCTTCTTCTCTGAGAGGGTCAGCTCCCCCCCCCCCCCCCACACACACACACACTCCATGCTACATTAGGTGCATCCTTTCCCATCGAGGGAGACAAGGCAGGCCTATGGGGAAACGAATGCCATGGCCAGGCTAATGCTTTAGGGAGATTCTTCACTTGAGTTGTTGGGGAGACTCACATGGAGACTGAGTTCCATGTCTGCTACATATGTGCCAGGGTCCTTGTTCCAACCTGTTTGTATTCTTTGGTTGATGGCTCAGTCTCCAGTGGATCCAAGAGGTCCTCATTTGGTCCTCTTTTGGTCATCCTGTGGGGTTTCCATGCTCTTCAGGGCCTTTAATCCTTCCCTGAACTCTTCAGTATGTTTATGCAACATGATATATGCAACATGCAAGAGTCTTCAGAAACTTTAAATATTTTTAATTTAGAAAAAGAGTTTATAAATTGACATAAATCTGACTCAAATTATTTTCAAGAAAACAGCTTCTATATCAGTTTAAATAGAAATTCACATGAAATATATTTTATATAATTCTATTCAACACAATTTTTGTTCCTAATAATAATTATTATGCACTTAATTTGAAGCCATAATCTATTAATCCAACTCATGCTATGACTTATTGAATAATACTTATCTCAAGAACAGGTCTTCATGCATGTCCAGTTCTTTCAGCAAACAAGGCCAAATAATTTAATGAACAACAGCAGATAATCTTCCCTCTTTTGGTAAAGAGTCACTCTCCCTTAAAATCTTTTATTCTTGTAATTTTCTTGATTTACCTTCTGTTCAGATTGAAATTTTGAATTCCATAAGGCAGACAATAAGAAAATGCAATGTATACATATGTTGATGTAACTTCCCCAAGTTCATCCAGATAATTATAGAGAAAAGACAAAAGAAAAGTTTTACAACAGCTGTGAGATATGTCTAATTGGGTAGATGAGAGTTAAACGGAACAAAGAGAAGCACAGAGCATTTAATGTCTGCTTATACAGCCGAGACATTTTCTATTAAATCTAAAGAATGAACTCAAAGGACAAAACCACATTGAAAGATGATATTTACCTGAGCAAAATAAGCACACATGCTCCCGCCCCTTTCAATGTAGCAGTGGCAGGAATACTCAGGAGAGGTGATCTTTTTTTAGTGGAGTTTTGTGGACTGGCATCAGCAGAGAGCACTCTCATTCAAATAGAACACAAGCAGCATTTCCTGTGACATTTAACAAGGTAGAAAATAAGACCCTGAACAACCAGAAAAAAAAAAGCAAAAGCAATCCTAGCTCTGAAATTTATGAAATAAAACTAAAAAGCTCTTAAAGGTGAAGCATGCCATTTGTAGCAAGGCTAAGATTTCATAGAGCATTTGGTTAGCAGAGCCAGCACCAAAGGCTGCAGTGTATGACCCTGAGGCCACAAGACCTCTTCTGTGGATCATGCTCTGATGACCTTTGGTCTCAAATCTTCCAGCAATCTTTTACTTCTTTCTGCCTTGTTTGTGGCAGGCCTCTTTTTTTTTTTTTTTTTTTTTTTTTTTTCTTTGAATGCTATCCTGGTTATTTCAGGCTTCCTGGCTCCTGAGATTCAAAATGAGGCAATTAGCCTGCCACAGACTCCCATCCCATCCCAAGAGTACCTTGATTACAGATGAATTCTACTACTACTTGGGTTTTGATGGATTTTACTTTATTCTTAATCTATATTCAATGGGACAAAATTCAGGAGGTTGGTCTCCACAGCAAATTCTTTGTCCTAACAAGCATTTTCCTCAGCTGCCCTATCTTTGTAGATATTGCTATTTCTATCAGGAAATTCCTTAGAGATTTCTCAGTATGACTAACTCTGACTTGTTCTTCAGAGTACAACTCAAGTGTCATTACATCTGTGAAGTTTGTTCCACATTCCCAGGTTAAGAATAATTAAGGATGCCTTATCTTGTAATGTGCAAGTGCTTCTATATCTACTAACTAATATTATTAGTTCTCTAGTCTTTCATCATAGGAGAATAAACAATCTGTATTAGTGGTTGTGTGATTTCAACTTACCTGTAAGGCCATTTGGTAACTATGGTATAAAGAATATTCTGATGTCCTAATAAAACAATGTTAAAATATTATAATTGCTATAATGTGAGAAAACTTTAAGTATGGGCTATTACAGAAACTCAAAACACAAGCAAACAAAAACACATAAAATGAAACCAAATGAAAAATAATACAAAAACAAAAACCCCATAGATCTAATTTTGTATTTTAAACAAGGAAACTGTTCCATAGAAAGTAGGGCTAGGATGAAGTTTATCAGAGAGTTATTAAATTATATATATATACATATATATATGTATATATATGTATATATAAAACCTTTTAAAACTTATGTAAAGTTACAGAAGTACATATTACAGTGTTGATAACAACTTTAATGTCAAATGTGTCACTTAGCTTTAATGAATGAACATCCAAAACAATTAGTTTCTCCATTAGATTAGCTACAAGTAATATATATATATATATATATATATATATATATATATATATATATATATATATACACACACACACTCACACACACATGTATGTGTCAACAAAATGTTTGTGTTTTTTTGTGTGTGTACTATACCTATATAAAAAACTATATATATTACTATATATAAAGTTTATTATGTATTAACTCATATATATAGAGTTCTATAGCTTTATTTAAAAAATAAATTTTTATCAACAAAAGTAACAAAATCAGAGATGCAACATGGAAAGGATATGAGCTACACCTATAAAACACAAATATATCTTAACTGACATCTTGTTTTAAAGATGATCTAAATTAATCATCCTTTCTTCTAAAATTTCCTGAACAAATAATAAAAAGACAGAATGTCTTCAATATGTTATCTTTAAAACTAGATACAGTGAAATCATTCTTACTCTTTCTTTCTTCTTTCTTTCTTTCTTTCTTTCTAAACTAGAATTGGAAATCCTATCAAGAATAAATAAGAGAATGAAAGACTTAAAACTTGGAAAGGAAAATATACGTCATCTTTGTAGAGAACATGGTCTTTGGAGAATACTGAAAAAGGTACTGGAAAGTATCAACATACTCATCAAGGCTACTGCATGAAATATCCATATGCAGATTAGTAATGTTTTCACAGTAACAGTGGAATAGTCACAGCAGAAATGAAAAGAAATCCTATTTACAACATCACATAAGAGAGAGACTAACCTGAATGCACATAGCTTGGCAAACACAATAAATTGCATATTAAAGTATAAATGATTGAAAGAATAAATGATGAAACATGAATAAATGTAGCAATACTCTACATGCAGAGATCAAAAGAACTAATATGGTTAAACTGTCTGAAATTCTTACATTGATCCAGACATTCAATTAAAATTTTATCAAAATTAAATTGATGTTTTGTGTGGATGGAAATCAGCTTTAAAACACATTAAAAAAAAAGTCTAAAATGGTAAATCAAATACTGAACAAAACAAGAAAACTAAAGAAGGCATGATTCTTGCTTTGCAACTTTATGATTAAATTGTGCTAATGAAAATAATATAGTTCTAGACAACATACATAATCCAATGGAAAGGAACTGAGAACAGATTAATCCATGGATGCATAAAGTCAACTAAACTTTGACAAAGAGGCTGGGAAAAGATGTATTTTCTTGAGTCAATAATGTTGGAAACTGAAATGTCCAATAAAAGAATGAAATTGGACATTTTTAATCAGTGAAATAAATAAACTTAGAATACATCGAAGGCTCAAGTGTATAATTTTCACTGGATATGACTGATTCACCTGAATTGATTCCTTTGTACTCTTCCAAGACTTATTTAGGTTTTGAGGTCTGTCCTCTATCTTCTTTGAGGAAAAAAATTTAGAAAGGAGGTAGAAATGTGAAAAGAACAGACACAATGAGGGTAAAAGGGGGAAGGGAGAATAATCCTGTTGATGGCTTCATTAATTCCTGGTTTTAAGCTAGAAGATCCAGGCACATGCCAACTCATATATTCTGAGACATTTGTCACCAATTATCTTTGTTTTCAAATGGATAAATAATGATTGCTAAAAACTAAAGACTTCTGTAAGGTTTGGCTTTTCCAGAGAAACAGGAAAAATACAGACTATTGTCTACTTCTCTGTCTAAATATCTGTCTGTCTGTCTAACTTCCATTATGTACTATTTTATATGATACATATATAGGTTATATATTACATATACATATATACACTTGAATGTGCCTATAAAATATACATAAAATATTATATATGTATATATAAGCATATGCATGTATACATATTCCAACTCATGTTTCAAGTCCAAAGTCTTAATAATCACGGGTTGGTATCACAAATGATGGTAAAATGAGAAATACCAATATACAGGGGCAGCAGTGATAGCTATCTATGAGAACAAAAAGGGTATTCTGATTTCACTCTAGCCCAAACCTTACTACATTCGACAAGGCCAACGGACCTATATCCTGCCCCATTATCTGCTCTATTCAATTCCTATCCATTCAAAAGTCAATCTCTTTGAGCAGCACTGCTATAAACATATATAAAAATAACATTTACTGCATATCTGGGCTTTTCTCAGATAAGCAAAAGTGACACGGAATCCTCACAAGTAGAATCACTTGAGAATTTAGTGACTCAACACATTCACAAACTGTACTTGACCTCAAAATAAATGCAATAATCAGTCAGTATTTCTATCTTTTGTTATGCAGCTCTATGAAACGTGATAGGATAAAGTGCAATAATCACTTTAGCTGTGGAGGTAGTAAAGTCCTTGAATAACATTTACTCTTCTGCTGATATCCTGGCTTGCTTTCATGTGCTAGCATACAAATTCAACAATGCCAGAACACTAACACAAACCAACTTCTCTCATAAAATGCTAAAAATGTTTTATCCTCATAAAAGAGGACAAAAACCTCAATTCTCATTCATACATGTACACACATGTATATGTATTCACATGTGAAAGTTCCCAAAGGAATAATGTTGCTAAAGTGTACAAACGCAGCATACGTGGGATGCAAATTGTTTTTTGACTAGTGTCTCCAGCAATATGGACAATGCACTGCCTATTCCATGATGAAAGTTCAATAAGATCATTCAGTCACCAAGTAGGTGGCTCTCTTAGTGGAAGGCTGCATGATAGTCCAATGGAATTGTTGCTTGGAAGTTCATGTTACTGAGACTATGTATAATCTCTATCCTACCCACATATGCTCTATGCTTATAAACCCATTGTGTAATAACAAAGTGACTGGGGAATGAGTTTAACTGGAATCCACAGAGAGGATTGATTTAGTCACTCACAATAATGCACAATCTTTCTTGGCTTAAATCACAATCCTGTGAATATTCATGTGAGATGAAAATATATATTTTTAATTTTCTTTAAGAGTTCAATGTACATATAACTGTTTCAATTTTCTTCATTAATTTTAATCTTGTTTCTACTGAATGTCTCACCATTTCACCACAAGTGCTGGCACCTGCCTATGAATAAGTACACGATTGCATATTTGGTGTTATTTTTCTTTTTTTTCATTTCCTTTCTAGGCAAAGTAGATTATGAGGCATACTGATTCATCTTCTGGGAAGATTTCTCTTTGTCATTTAAGCACATCCCAGTAACAGACTATAGTTTAGGACCATTTCAGTTTAAAGTAATCCCTCATACCATTCACAATGACTTGCAGTCCTGGTTTACATTGTTATCATGCATCAAATTATTGTAGTGAGCTCATCTGGAGGGCATGAGTACCAATTGGTGAAGCCCCTTTTCACATGGACACTATGTAACCTATTTATGTATTCACGGTCTTCTATGGTTATGCTATGTCCATTGAATTATAGCATGTTGGTGCATATGTCAAAGAATATTGTGTTTAACAGTAAGAATATTGAAGGCAATGGTAGGGAGTATACTCTGAATTGAACTGACACGTAAGATAGTCTGGTAGAGTTTCTGATACCTTTGCTTTCAGGTACCTCTTGCCATTTCTATATTGTTGGTGTCAATATGTTTTCTTTGTTCTATATATGTAGTGTTTTAGGCATATCATAAGGAAAGGGTTTCTTGTCATCTTGTCTATTTGGTATTTTAAATGGCTCCTATAAACCTAAGTGGCATGTCTTTGTAACTTGAAAATGTTTTTGTTTTTATAGAGATTTCCTTTCTTCTGTGCCTATTAAACATGATTTATTTTACTCTTTAGATTACTATGAATACCATGTATTACAAACTTATGGATGGTGATCTGATTATTTAATCTTTCATGCTTCTGCTTTCTCCACCTCATCATCAAGCTCAGATATTTTGTATTTTCTTGCTCAACTCTTTTGGAGAAATATAGAGATATTTAATTTACTCATTATGATTTTCATTTCTAGCATTTCAGATTTGTTTTTCTTCAGTAATTCCTGTTGTTGAATTCTTTTATATTTTTCATTGCCTCTTTTTTAATAACCCCCCCCCTAGTTCTCTGTGTGGATTTTGCCTAACATATTCTTACCCGATGCCAATATGTAAGATTAGTAATTTTGGAGGAATAACTCATGTTTTGCATATTTCTGCACAGTTTACCCATGTTACTATATTGAGATTCATTTGTCTGTTGTTATTTCCTTGACTGGTTTATTTGCTTAGCTACAATCATTTAGGGAAAGTTAGTTGTAATGCTCACAGTTGATTGGATGTGGTAGAATTGTGTACCTAGTTCAAGAAACAGTTTAGTCCAGGACCTCAACTTGTTTTATGGAAACTTCATATCTTTTTCTGAGTAGGAAAATAACTGGTAGAGCAACTAGGATTGCCAATATTACCACTGTGCCAATGTCATAGTATCCAATTAGTAACCATGACTGCTTTGATTTTAATAACTGTTGGATGATAACCAAGGACAATATGGAAACTACTTAGATGTCATTTAATGAGATTAGGAGTGGGAGGAAAGCAGGGTGGGAAGAATAATGATCATGTATTAGTTAGTGTGACACTGAAAAGAAAAATATCAAGGTGAGTAAAGCAGATAGGAGAAGAATTATAGGATGCTGTTAGGGTCCACACACTCTATAGACTGTTATAGTATTGTAAGTTATAGTAATAATATAAAATGATAGACTGCATGAGGAAGAAAGAAACAAAGCAATGTAACCATAAGAGTATAGCACTGAAGGGTTCTACAGAGTGCTGTTGAAGTTTGGTCTATCGGCATCATTGTAATGCTAAATTCTGTACCTCAAGATCTAGGCCTAAGAGTGATTTCTGTTTCCAAGCTTTTGTTGTGCAAATATTGTTCCTTGATTTGATACTGTTAGTTAATTCAAACTGGCTACAGCCAGTTGCTGAAGGGATTAAAGTTAGGTGAGTTTGGAGTGACCTGGACCAGGGAAAAGGAGGAAGCAAAAGGAGAGGGCTGGGGATCTGCCATGGGGGGAGTTGGACCATGAACTCTTCGCCAAGAGAGACAGCAAATATCTGGGATAAATCAGCTGGAAGGTAGCTAGGCCACCAGTTAGAATAGTAGACTAGGGGCTACACCTCAGTAATTGTCAAAGCCAAATAAAATAATGATAGTCTGAATCTCACTTATTTGTAAGCTAGTTGGAGATTAGCTTAAATTTGTTGTTCTACAGAATGCCTTGTAGTAAACTGATCAGTAAGGTTTTTATGACTGTTGTACATGTCTCTCCACCATATATATATATGTCTGTGTGTGTATGAAATGTTTTCCTTTATAGGAGTTATCATGGTCATGATATCTCTTCATAACAAAAGAAACCCTAACTAAAACACTTGATGTAAAACATGCTTGTGAGATATAAATGAAAAATATAATTTAAATAAAGTTACAATGAGAGCAAAAGAATACTTGTGGAGTGCATTGTTGACACAGCTGTACTGAGCTGAAATGTGGGGTTCTCAGTTCCCTCTGGATCAGGTAGACTCTGCTAGATGCTATATGAGTGAGGTCAATGTGAAGGATTATTGTCACTACAAACTTGCTATGGCAATTTGAATGATGCCCCCCACCCCCACATACTGGCTCACAGGGTGTGGAATCATTTGAAAAGATTAGGACATTTGGCCTTGTTGGAGTAGGTGTGGCCTTATTGGAGGAAGGAGTGGGCTTGGGGTTTCAGATTCTCAAGCCAGGCACAGTAGCTCTCATGTTCTCTTCTTGCTGTCTACTGACCCAGATCTAGAACTCTTGGCTCCTTCTCCAGCTTCATGTCTGCCTGTATGTCACCAGGCTTCTTACCACGATGGCAATGGACTAACTCTTTGAACCCGTAAGCCGGCCCCAATGAAATATTTTCCTTTATAAGAGTTGTCATAGTCATGATGTCCCTTCACAGTCATAGAAACTCTAACTAAGACACTTGGTGTTTGTGAGGTTCTGGTGGGTGTTTGTGGGATTCTGGTGCACAATACAAGAGAGCTTGTAAGTCTTTCTCTGATCTCAAGATTGGTGATCTTCACGAAGGACTCCGCTGGTCCTGCAATTTGGCTTCTGAAGTGAGTCCCTTACCAGCTTGCTGTTATCCCCTGGACAGCTCCATTCTTCAATAATAGAGATGAGATCTTCCAGCTGGGCTGTGATTCCCAGTGTTCTTCCCTGCCCCTCCCTGGAGAGTTCCCCCAGGCTCCTTTACAGACTGTGAATCTTATAGCATGATAGCTTACTGTGTAATATCTTTTGTATTTTCTTTCACCAAATTTCACTGCAGGATCTATGACGTTATCTAGAAATCTAAGAAATCATTTTAATAATATGTAGGAAACACATAAAATTATCTTACAAAAGAAATTACATTGAAAAAATGTTAATATTTGATTTGGGTGCTACAATCCTATAAAGGTTAAAAACTGCTCTATACTTAAAAACAATATAAAAGTTTTGTGCATATTGCATAAAATTATGGAAAAATTAAGGCTAGTGATAATAGAGCTTAGGGGTAAAGTATATGTTTAATATGTAAAACCTATGTACAATCCCAGCACCTATGAAATTAATGATGAAATATATTTTTCTAGTCCAAAATTAATTTTAGCGAGTGCATCATTTATTCTAATATGTTGAAGAAGCATAAGAGATTTTCCCCTCATTTTACTGAGATATAAATATAGACATATGTTGATAATGAATGCTACAGGCAGAGTACACATATAGATCTATAATCTCATCCAACTAAGCACCTGTCCTCATGATTTCAGATTTCAGAAAAACTCTATGACTTTTTTCTTTTGGTTTTTGTTTGTTTTTATCCTTTGTGGCATCTATTTTCTCCTCTAAGTCTCAAGGAAACAGAGTATGAATCAAGCAAATAACTTCAGCCTGATAGATTATGAAAAACATTTGATCTTTGCTCTCATGGAGTTACACATCCAAAATGCTTTTACTTCTTGGCATGAGGCCCAGAGTCCCTAGTATCTTTGAAAGGATATGTTTTCATGATATAGTGTTTGATATCTTACCACTTACAAATGTTCTTTTTAAATAACCCCTTCAATTGTATCATCTTTTTTAGGAATAGCTGCAGAATATGATAAATAGTACGACTATGCATGGAATGAAAATTATTTCTTTAGAATCTCACCTGTTCACATGTGTGTGTGTGTGTGTGTGTGTGAGAGAGAGAGAGAGAGAGAGAGAGAGAGAGAGAGAGAGAGAAGTGAATGAGAATTAAATATGTAACAGAGCAATATCAGTACACTTTATGGCTGGCTGTGCATAGAGGTTTATACCCAGTCCCTGAAGACAATGCAGGTCCGCCATATCTGTGAACATCATGAATACTTGATAAACCCACAGCAACAATACCAGAATAAAACCTGTGTTAATGTTTGCACAGTCAGAACTGCACAAGATTTCAGGGTTAAGATCAGAAAACAGGATGCATGCATTCTTTTTCTTGTAGACTTTAAAATATTTTCTTTCTGTGAGAATAGAAATGACATATTTCAAGTATCTTCAGTTCAATTATTGTTTTTTGTAGAATTTTATATCCATTATGTATAGAATAAGAATATTAAATGAATAGTCATGCTACAAGCATTATGGAATTATGCTTAGGAACTATACCTGTTTTATATCATACAATGCATTGTGAAATGAAGTATGTCATGCAATTTATGAGAAAGAATTAATCAATATCTCATACTGATAATAAATTTTTAGTGTTTTTTCCATCTTATACATCTAAGAAATCAGAAGCAATTCAGAGAGCAGAAAAGGGGATAATGACAGACACTACAGAAGAGGGCAGACAATAGAAAAAAATGATAGGAGTAATTATTAGACACCAAGCAACCCTTGTAAGAGATGGGGCTTTATAATACACTTAGGCATTTCTGAGATACAGAGAACATAGTCACATGTTAAAATAGTGGAGAAATTAAACCAACCAACAAACCAACCAACCAACCAACCAGCCAACCAACTAACCATTAACCAACAAACAAAAATATCTTTAATCTTTGTTCCTTGTACTTCAGGTGAATATTATCTTATCAAGAAACATCCAGTAAGGAAACTGAAGGTAGATTTCACTTGGGTATGAAACTAAGTTAATGTATAAGAAAAGATTTAAGAGCAGGCTTTGACTAGCTTAAAACAAAAGAGAGCTACTCCTAACCCTGATGGTCAAGGATATTAAACTTCAGCACGAGGGTAGTTGAAAACCAGGCTAGAGAGCAGGAAAGTTAGGTGCAGCTTTGGCTATATTAACAATGAGCAACACCTATTGAATCAATGTTGGAAAGGAAGGAACCTATAGCAATGTAGATTATATTTGGTAGCACTGAAGAACCTAGAGGAATCTAGAAAAATGGACTCAGAGATGAGAATTATGACATTAGGCCCATCTGAACAGACATTTTAGAATCAATATGGAGGTTCATCAATAACGTTCCTAAGTAATATATGATAAACCGTACACTTCTATATTGAATTATACCAGAAATGATTCTACTTTGAAGTATAGATAATGAATAGAATAAATGCATATCATAATTTTAGGATAAAATATTCAAATTGCACATAATTTGAATATTTAAGTTTGAAAATTATTTATTTGTATCCTACAATGTACTATACGTAATGAGTCTTGAGTGTTTAGTAATTGAATATTATTATCTCATTATAAATATATTACATTGTATATATACATATATCACACACACACACATATATGTAATACATGCACACACATATATACATATATATACATACATACACACAAACACACACACATAGACACACACGCATATATATATATATATAATTGTTGTTCAAATATCATAGTATGGTTTACTCCATCTTCAACACATAGTATTCCCCCTTGAATTCTCTTTGAAAAGATGCAGTTCATTGGAATTGACCCCAAGGGTCAAATGTCTTGGGGACTACTATCGGGTCAAGTGTATTATGTAATGTAAGCATTAACACAAGGCCAAAGAGCATCTAATAGTACTTTCAAAGGCTCCAAATGGCACAGACAAGCAGTAGCGATTCATTCTGCTAAAGATTGATGGTGTTTGCAAAGTAAAAGAGATTTATTGACTTATTTATTGATTTGATTTATCGGTTTGGAATGAGTTTTATTTTTTTTCCAAGAAGCATTCATGAATGTGCCACCAATACAATCCCAGAAAATGCAGCGTCTGCATCTCAGTGGAGGGTACATAGCTCAGCGGGCACCTGCAGGAGAAGAGGATTTAACGAAGAAGAATGATTTCTGTGGCAGCGATATATTACACACCACAGCACTCCTCTGAGTCAATAATGATGACTAACAAGCAGGGGACAAGAATGAGAGGGGAAAACAATGCCTGTGCCCTGAATGCTCTGAGAGGGAACGCAAGACAGCCTGTAATTAGAGTTTTAATTTTGTATTTTAACTCCAACTATGAAGGGCTATGGAATTTAAAAAAAAAAAAAAAAAAGGTCAATGGAACGGAAGTGCCACAAAACAAGCAAAATTGATAATACATTTTTATTTGAATAGATACTCAGAAACATGCATTTACATTATAAGTGAGTGAAGCACAATGAGATTATGAGGAATGTGAGTTTGCAACTATGAGTCATGTGGAGTTGACGGTAATGTCCAGAAAAAAATGAATGGATTTGGGATAACTGATCCTACCTATAAAAGAAAGAATGGTGTTTGTGTAAGATAACAGTATCCAATGCGTCAGGTTCAGAGACCACATAATCCAAACATGAGCCTAATTGCTTCCAAGTGCCTACCTAGTAAAGCACAGACACAAACCTACTTCTATGTTTCCAAATTTCAGTATAGAGACTGCTGTGCTATTGTCTTGGAAAGTGCTCATACGGCTCTCCTGTCTAGAACCCTTGAGGCTCTTCTTTCGATCACTATTGTAGCCTCACAGTCAATGTTCAATCAGTCAAGTCTCCATTTCTTTCTACTTTGCCACTAAAATGCTGTCAAATGTAAGTCTCATCATTGGGACATTTTAAGTTTAAGACTGAGCATAGAACATTAGTTAAGGGCAGTTTAAATATAATGTATATACAGATTAAACATGGAATTTAAAACAATATTAATGTCAAATTGTCAGTGAGTTAACAAAGAGGAGAAGTTTTCTGTAGCATTTAGCATACATAGCTTTACAAGTGTTTTCTTTGGCTCTTTGGGGTCAAATGTAAATGAAAAGAACTCTTTCGATATGGACTTTTAACAAGATGAAATCCATTTTGATGACCATAAGTGAATTCATGATAAAATATATTTACAACATTTACTAAACCATAATGTCCTTTCTTTCTTATTTGATTTAATCATTCTGGATAAATTTAGGATTTAGTTGTTAGTTTTTAGTTTCAAACAATTTAATTCAATTCTGCACAAGGGTACTTTATATATAATATTAACTCTCCTTTATACAATGTAGAATTTATCTTCGAAGTCATTGCAACCTGCACACCAAATAAAAGTATAGAAAGTATATTTACCACTAAGCTATTTTATTTTTTAATTGATGACTTAAATAATTAAGATTATTTTCTTAATCTAACAATTTTAAACACACATGAATGAGGAATAAAAGGTAAGATATAATTTTTAATTCAGTTAGCATTCTAATCTATATTAATTTCCTGATCCAGCAAACAAAGAAAATTAATTTTGAGAATAAATATGAAGTATGACCTGATATGAAATATGGCAAATACTTCTGTGTCTCATGATGTTGTGATTAAGATAGAGATCTTGGAATTTTCTCCTGATACATAGTTATAAATGAAGTCATATGTGTGCTTATAAAATAATAAAGATCTAGGAACACTATCCAGATGATGGGGAGAATGTATAAGATGATAGGATCAGAATGTGGATGTCACAGCTCTAAAGCCGGAGAATGCAAAAGCAAAGAGCTTCCTTCTGGTGCAGCACTCGGTGACAGAGACATTCATACTGAAGCATCTTGTACAGTCTTTTTTTTTTTTTATTTTATTCTTTTTTTTTTTTTTTTGAACTAACCTATCTCCTTTTCTTCCAATTTTTTATTTGATATTTTCTTCATTTACATTTCAAATGCTATCTGGAAAGCCTGCTAAACCCTTTCCCAGCCCTGCTCCCCTACCCTCCCACTCCCACTTCTTGGCCCTGGCATTCCCCTCTACTGAGGCATATAAAGTTTGCAAGACCAAGGGGCCTCTCTTCCCAATGATGGCCGACTATGCCATCTTCTGATACATATGCAGCTAGAGACAAGAGCTCCGGGGGTACTGGTTAGTTCATATTGTTGTTCCACCTATAGGGTTGCAGACCCCTTCAGCTCTTTGGGTACTTTCTCTAGCTCCTCCATTGGGGGTCCTGTGTTCCATCCAATAGATGACTGTGAGCATCCAATTCTGTATTTGCCAGGCATTGGCATAGCCTCACAAGAGAGAGCTATATCAGGGTCCTTTCAGCAAAATCTTGCTGGCATATGCAATAGTGTCTGAGTTTGGTGGCTGATTATGGAATGGATCCCCAGGTGGAGCAGTCTCCGGATGGTCCATCCTTTCACAGACCTGTGCTGAAATCATTCTGAGACACTGCATGGTTTGCTGAAAATCTGATCAAACACAATGCATTTTCTTTAATGGTTCTTGTTCTCTATTCCTCTCAACAACCTTTTCCCTTTTTCTGTAATGCACACCCCTTGAGATGTGTGTATGTGTGTGTGTGTGTGTGTGTGTGTGTGTGTGTGTGTGTGTGTGTGTGAGAGAGAGAGAGAGAGAGAGAGAGAGAGAGTGTGTGTTTTTACAAGTACATGCAGGTTCATATTTAAGTGCACGTGGATGGGCATAACATTAAAAGATTGATAGGCTAATATTGAAAGTCTTCCCTAGTCACTCTCTACCTGTAGTTTAAAATTAATTATTTATTCTTCTCTCAGTTTCCCTTTCCTCTTCTCACATTCTCTCCACCCCCACCTCCCCTCTCCTTCAAATCTACTCCTCCTCCGTTTCTCTTCATAAAACTGCAGGTCTCCAGGGATATCAACTAAATGTAACATAACATATTACTTTAACATAAGGTACTGACCTCAATCCAATGGTTGGCTTTAAGTATCTGTATTTAACTCAGTCAATTGCTGTTAGAGCCTCTCATAGGACAGCCATGAGAGGTTCCTGTCTGTGTGCACAATATGAGCACAGTAATAGTGCAAGGATTTGGTGTGCACACATAGGATGAATTCCAAGTTGGGCCAGTCATTGCATGACCTTCCTTCTGTCTCTGCTCCATTTTTGTGTAGGACTTCCATGTCTGGGCTCAGTGGGAGATAATGCACTTAAACCTGTGAAGACTGGATGTCCCAGGGAAGATGGATGTTGTTGGGAGTGGGTGGGGAGCACCCTTTCAGAGGTGGGAGGGGGGACTAGCAGGGATGGGGTGAAGAACTCCGGAAGTGGGGACCAGGAAGCTGGGAAACTTTTGGAACAAAAAATAAATAAAACAATTTATTTTTTTTAAAAAGAGCCCAATAAATGTCCTTGGTCAAAAACAAAACAAAACAAAACAAAAAAGTATGCACATATAAAACCATAACATATATGCAGAGAGCCTAGAGCAGACCCAAACAGACTCCCTGATTTTCAGTTCAGTCCCTGTGAGACATTTTGAGCCCTACTTACATGATTCTGTGGGCTGTGTTCTTGTGGTATTCTTGCCCCTCTGGCTCCTGGAATATTTCATCCTTATCTTCCATAGGACTCATTGATATCTACCTAATGTTTGGCTGTGGTTCTCTTCATCTGTTCCCATCAGTTGCTTACTGGAATTTCTCTGGTGAGGATTTCAGAGAATCTGCTTGGATATGGACCACAGCAAGTCCATTAAGCTGGCTTGTATGTGAATTCCACTGTGTCTATCTGTCTCTGGTTCTCCTCTGAGATAGTAGGCATACAGCACCATTTCCAGAAGTCTGAACTTATTCCTTCCAGAATATAGAGTAAGAATTTTAAACCAAAAAGAAAGGGAAGAAGGAGGACATCTCAAATCAATTTAAAAAGTTCTTTTATTTTTTTTCAGAATTAAATTTTTTATTAATCACTTCATTTGTTTACATTTATGTTATCTCCAATCCTGGTCTCCCCTTTATGAACCTCCCAACCCATTTTCCCTCTTCTTTACTCCAAGAGAGTACTCTCTCACCCATTGGCCCACAACCCAGCTGTCCCTCAACTAAAGACTGAATACAGAAAATGTACATTTACACAGTGGAATACTACTCAACTATCAAAAAAGACAACTTCACGAATTTTGTAGGCAAACAGATGGAACAAGAAAGAATCCAGAATGAGTTAACCCAGACCCAAAAGGACACACATGGTATGTGCTCACTGATAAGTGGATATCACCCCAACGCTCAGAATACCCACAATATAACTCACAGACCATATGAAATTTAACAAGAAGGAAGACCAGAGTGTGGATATTGAAATCTACTTAGAAGGGGGAACAAAGTAATCACGGGAGGCAGAGAAATGGATGGACATGGGTGGGAGAGGGGGAGGGAAGGAGTAAAGGGGGTACAGGACCAGGTACGGGAAGAGACAGGAGAGAAGTCCAGAGGGACGGGAGAATAAATAGATATAAGTAGCAGTGGGGGATGGGGAACTTGGGGAACCACTAGAAAGTCCAGGCACTAGGAATGCAAGAGGCTCCCAGGACCCAATGAGGATAATATTAATTGAAATACCCAACAGCTTAGAGATAGAACTTGAAGAGACCACCTCCAGTGGACAGATATGGCCCCCAGTGGAGGAAAGGGGCCACCCACCCGTGTCAAAAAATTTAACCCAGAATTGTCCCTGTCTAAAGGAAATGCAGGAACAAAAAGGGAGCAGAGACTGAAGAAAAGGCCATCCAGAGACTGCCCCACCATGCAGTCCATTTAGACACCAAACCCTGACACTATTGCTTTCAAAAGAGAGTTTAGAGAGAGCAAAGTTTGTTAGAGCTTGTATAAAGCTGAAGTTGCCTGAGTGTTTAACTCATCCAAACTCCTAAATGCAATTGCCACTGGAACAGGATTAAAGTATTGAAGGAGGGGAAGGAGAGAATCTATACTCAGGACATATTATGTGAGGAGGAAAAACTACTTTCAGTAAAAAGAAAAGAAAGTGCTCTACCCTTATGTGTTGGTCCTTCCCATATTAAAGGGGCAATTTGGCAATTAAAAAATATTGTCTGTGAACCTCTCCCCAGTTAGCTGACATAGCAATAATTCTCATTCTAGATGCAGCTACCTTGATGCTGAAATTTCTACTCTGTAGACGTGAAAGCCAATAAATTTCTTGTTAACATTCCCAGCATAATAAAACAGAATAAGACAGTTCAGTAATTGTTACAGAGAATATTGAATTGGTGAACTGAAAATCTAGGCTACAGGCTAAACAAAAGCATTATAAACCAAGGTAAGCAATACATTACTTTATCTCCAGGGCTAATATTTGTCAACCCTTATTCTACTTGAGAGTAAATAGTTTACTTATTTAGAGGTCTTCCCTTTTCAGGTTTCAACTTTTCCTTTGGAGGTTCTTATTCAGTAAATGAAAGATATGTGTGTGAGAAATTGCATTTAAGATAACCTTCCAGGAGACTCAAATGATTAATGCTTACTTTGAGAAATGCAACTCTAGTCTCTAGAAAGTTGATACATGTTTTAAAAATTGAAAGATAAAAGCAGAATTATCTTGTCCTTACATTCTAAAGGGAATATAGAAGATTCCTTACCACATGTGTATAAATTTGGCATATAATTTTTATAAAAATCAATCCCCCTAGAAAAGAGATTGTTCTTTTTATTAGTATATTGCCAAGAAACATCAATTTATGAAACTGAGTATTTATTAGCAGAATGATATAAGACCTATAAATACCACTGCATATATAAAAGTTAGGACAATGTTACTGCTTCAAAGTCTACCAAAGAAATATGTCTTTTAAACAATGTACCTTCCTTTTATGATATCCTCTGTCGAAAGCCTTTACTTTTGTAATTGGTGTATGAGTGTTCATATATCTGAAATATTCATAGGGTAGGAAAAATGTTTTATGAAGAAAGGTAACTTGATGGATGCTTCTGTAAAAAAATGAATTGTCTGCATTCGAAAGTGACAAGTTTTATAACTGTGCATAATGGTGATCTCTTACCAGCTATAAAGCAGTTAGCAATGTGTAAAGCGTTGACGATGGAGAGATTTGTCATACTTTACTGCATTCTATAAAGCTCTAGGTTCATTTTAATTTTATTCATACATGTCCTTTTTATATTTTTATTCTAATATAAATGTAATTAAGCATATTTAAATAAATCCTAAGTTATTAAACTTCTGTGTATTCTGTTAGTCACAAAATTCGCAAAATCCAAATATCTACAGTTTGCAGTGAAGGCTATCATCATTATATAATCTAATATACTACTTAAAATTTCATAACATCTTCAGAATATTAAAATCAATACTAATAACTTACAATTTTATATGAAAATTTCAACCAGGTTTATAGAAATGCATGCCTGTGTTCCTCAAAGCGGAGGATGATGGTCCATTGAACGTGCAAACTTCCCAGGACTGCACAAAGGAACAATGTCTCAGTTTAACACCATTACCAAAAGAGTTTTCTTTAGAAATTACTATTACATCCAATATTTTTCTTTATTGTATTTGCAATGTTTTTGATTATTTCTTTTATGTTTGATATTAGAATATTATTTCATTCTGTCTCATACTTTTGCTCTATCTAGACTCTCCCATATATTACTTCTTGTTTTCTTTAAAATCCATGGCATTTTTTCATTAATTGATATTGATTGCATAAATGTCGGTCCTTATATTCCTATATATAAACTGCCCAGTCTACCTAATATTAGTTGGATATATATGATTATTTTGATCATTATTTTAAACTTGTTGATTACTAAGAATTTCTTTAAGTTGTTTCTTTTCCCTCATCTTAATTTTATCAGAGAATATATGCATATATTCCCCTTCCAGTTACAGTTCAGGAGACAGCAGGACTCATTCCAGGGTGAAGGTTTTATTGTATGCTGAACTGTATTCTTGAGCTCAGTATAAAAGTGAGTGGTTGAAATTTTGAATGGCATAAAATTCATCCTGAAGGGTTTTTGATTTTTTTTTTTTTGGTAAATATTGCACATGTTCTTCTCTTGTTATCCGCTACATGTCTTTGACGTACATATAAAATAAGACAATAGTAAGGTGTTCAAAAGATGGCAGTAAGTCCTGTATTCCAGGACAGGACAGGACAGTAATTATTTCTCATGTACAACTGTATGCATATACCTTTTTGCATTTCAATTCTTATGACTTTTAGGAAAATAATTTTTCTATAATTTACAAGTGTACATATTTATATTTATTAAGCAATAAATATTTTTATTAGGTCTCATGTGGACCAGGCTAAAGTCATCCTTATTATGTTGCAGAGAGTGACTTCACAAGTCTTACCCTTCTGTCTCTATTTAGTGAAAAAATGGCACAAGTGAGGTGATGCTGTTGCTGATGTGAAGCAGTGCAGCTGGTTTACCAGATGATGCATATCAAGCTCAGGGTCACATAGATTATCAAAAATTATAATGTTGATATATAGCATATCAAAATATTTTAAGAGATATTTTTCTCCTTGTGTGTATATGCGTTTACTTGCAGATATGTATATGCACTACATGCATACCTAGTGCCCATGGAGATCAGAGGAGAGTGTCCTATCTTCTGGGAATGGAGTTTTAGATAGCTGTAAGCCATCGGAGGGTGCTGAGAAACAAATATTGGTCCTTTGTAAGATCACCGATTGCTATTCAAGGATGAACCATCTTCCAGACTCCTACAATTTATTTTAAAGTATTCTTATAAACATTTTAAAACTATATTTAACAAGAGTCATCTGAAAGGTGAAATAGTTAACTAATCTGCTTATCAATTGTAGGGCCAATATAATACTTCTATCTTATGTGTTTTAATATTTATCTGCTGTGAATACACACACACACACACACACACACGGCATATGTACCTACTAAGTATATATAATTAGGAAATGTTTAGCCCTTATTAATATATAATATATTATTAGTAACATATCAAAAGACAGTTAAGATCTTTAAATACCAATCACATAAAATTAAAACAGTCAAGATCTCCATTCTGTATAATTTGTCTTTTAAAACAGAAATGGACCATTTTGACTTAGTCTTTTTTTTTTTTTTTTTTTTTTTTGATGGAGGACACAGTTTTTATTGTCTTTTTACCATACAAGGCTTTTATTTTGTCTTCGCTTTGTAATGGTATATATTTAAAATTAAAATATAATTATGTTGCTTCCACTATTACCTTTTCTCCTGCCACATTTTAAAATCCAATTCTGCAGTAAAATACTTTCAAATAGTATACAGGAATGCATCAAAAAAAGGCTATCCACCATGACCAAGTTGACATTAAGTAGACTTTATCATGGAAATGCAGGGATAGCACAATTTAAGCAAGCCGATAAATGGACTAACAGACAAAAATCATATGACCATTTCAAAAGATGAATGAAAGGCATTTCTCTGACACTCATGGTGCTTATACTTTGGAAGGCTCAAGGCTATATGCCAACACTTACAAGGAATGTATTTGTGAAGGCTCATGACTGAAACACAGCATTCATGGTACATGTACTAAAATGGGCTCACACCAGTAAACTCTAGGCAATGTGCAGATAGAGGAAAAATACTTCAACATAACAAAGGTGTCTATGACACACACAGCCAACATCATCCTAAACAGAGATATGAATAGTTTAAAATTGATAAAGTTCTTGAGAGATTTAGAGATGAAAAGAAACCATATTTTCTGTGTGAAAATGGGTAAAAACGGGTTGGCAAGATGGCTCAGTGGGTTGGAACACTGACAGCTCTTCTGAAGGTCCTGAGTTCAAATCCCAGAAACTACATGGTGGCTCACAACCAACAGTAATGAGATCTGATGCCCTCTTCTGGTGTGTCTAAAGACAGCAATAGTGTACTTTAAAAAAAAATTAGATATTTTCTTTATTTACATTTCAAATGTTATCCCCTTTCTTAGTTTTCCCTCTGAAAATCCCCTATCCCCTTTCCCCCTCCCCCTGCTCCCCAACCCACCCACTCCCATTCCTGGTCCTGGCATTCCCCTATACTGGGACATAGAGCCTTCACAGGACCAAGGGCCTCTCCTCCCATTGATGACCAACTAGGCCATCCTCTGCAACATATATAGCTATAGCCACAAGTTCCATCATGTGTTTTCTTTGATTGGTGGTATAGTTCCAAGTAGCTCTGGGCATACTGGTTAGTTCATATTGATGTTCCTCCTATGGGGCTTCAGTCCCGTTCAGCTCCTTGGGTATTTCTCTGGCTCCTTGATTGGGAACCTTGTGCTCTGTTCAATGGATGACTGTGAGCATCCACTTCTGTATTTGCCAGGCACTGGCAGACACTCGCAGCAGACAACTCTATCAGGCTCCTGACAGCAGGCTCTTGTTGGCATCTGCCTAGTGACTGGGTTTGGTCGTTATTTGTGGGATGGTTCCCCAAGTGGGGCAGTCTCCGAATGGTTGTTCCTTCAGGCTCTGCTCTGAACTTTGTCTCTGTAACTCCTTCCATGTGTATTTTGTTCCCCATTCAAAGAAGGAACGAAGTATCCACACTTTGGTCTTCTTGAGTTTCATGTGTTTTGCAAATTGTATCTTGGGTATTCTAAGTTTCTGGGCTAATATCCACTTATCAATGAGTGCATAGTCTGTGTGTTCTTTCGTGATTGTGTTACCTCACTCAGGATGATATCCTCCACATCCATTCATTTGCCTAAGAATTTCATAAATTCATGGTTTTTAATAGCTGAGTAGTACTCCATTGTGTAAATGTACCACATTTTCTGTATCCGTTCTTTAGTTGAGGGACATCTGGGTTCTTTCCATCTTCTGGCTATTATAAATAAGGCTGCTATGAACATAGTGGAGCATGTGTCCTTATTACAAGTTGGAAAATCTTCTGGGTATATGCCCAGGAGAGGTATGTGAGCAACAGCAACAGAATACAAGAGATGGAAGAGACTTAAAAATTTCTAATTACACAGTGAGTAATAACATCAACAACATTTACATTTCTCTCTTTCATTCTTTTAACATCTAACATCTAGTCTGTAAAAAATGTATCCTGTCATCAGGCAGTGGTGGTATACACCTTTAATCCCAACACTTGAGAGGCAATGGCAAGTGAATTTCTGAGTTCGAGGCTAGCCTGGTCTACAGATTGAGTTCCAGGACAGCCAGGGCTACACAGAGAAACCCTTGCTCAAAAAACAAAAACAAAAACAAAACAAAACAAAACAAAACACAACACAACACAACAAAACAAAACACAACACAACAAAACAAAGTGTATCCTGTCTTTTCAGTTATTTCTAAGTTACTTAGAATGTGATTTAAATTCTTCAGGAGCTTACTAAGCATCAATGTCATTTTGTTTTGGCTAGTGTAGCCAATCTCTGTCTCTGTCTGTCTGTCTGTCTGTCTGTCTCTGTCTCTGTCTCTGTCTCTGTCTCTGTCTCTCTCTCTCTCTCTCTCTCTCTCTCTCTCTCTCTCTCTCTGTGTCTCTCCCTCTCTCCTCCTGCCCCCTCCCCACATTTATAGGTGTATACTAATAGAGCTTATAAATTGGGTATTTTGTATGCCAAAGAGTTCAAAACCCCACTTGTTCTATACCAGATTCTGTGCATTTGGCCTTATGTTGAGGTCTTTGTTCTGTTTGTAGTTGAAATTTGTACAGGGTGGTAAAGATTAAACCATTTGCAGTCTACTACATGCAACCATCCAGTTGACCAGTACCATTTGTTGAAGATGCTTTTGTTTCTCCAGGGCATATTTCTATATTCTTTATCAAAAAAGAAGAATCTATAGTTGTGTGGACTTACATCTGGGTCTTGCTTTCAATTTCACTGATCAATGTGTCCAATTTAGTGCCAATATCATGATTTATTTTATTTTATTTTATTTTATTTTATTTTATTTTATTTTATTTTATTTTATTTTATTTTTTACAATTATATCTCTAACATCTAACAACTTGAAATCAGGAATGGAGATACCCCCATCAGTTCTTGATGTATTCAGGAAAGTTTTAGCTATACTGATTTGTTTTGGTGTGTGTGTGTGTGTGTGTGTGTGTGTGTGTGTGTGTGTCTGTGTGTGGGTGTGTGTCTGTGTGTGTGTGTGTCTGTGTGTGTGTGTGTGTCTGTGTATGTGTGTGTGTGTCTGTGTGTGTGTGTCTGTGTGTGTGTGTCTGTGTATGTGTGTGTGTCTGTGTGTGTCTTTGTGTGTGTGTCTGTGTGTGTGTGTCTGTGTGTGTGTGTGTCTGTGTGTGTGTGTGTCTGTGTGTGTGTGTGTGTGTCTGTGTGTGTGTGTCTGTGTGTGTCTGTGTGTGTGTCTGTGTGTGTCTGTGTGTGTCTGTGTGTGTGTCTGTGTGTGTGTGTGTATGTGTGTGTGTGTCTGTATGTGTATGTGTGTCCGTCCATATCAAGGTGAAGATTGTTCTTTCAGGTTCTTGAAAAAATATGGTGTAATATTGATAATAATTGCATTTAATCTTTTGATTGATTTTGGTAAGTTGACCTTTTTTTCACTCTATTAATATCACCAATCCCTGAATATTGAAGACCTTTCTATGTTTTGATAGCTTTACTTTTTTCTTCAAGTCCTTTATTTGCTTGGTTACAGTTATTACAATACATTTCCTTTTGACATTATTGTAAAATTTATTGCTTCATGTTTTCTTTGTTCACTATATTTGTCAAATGTTTTCATTAAATCTACTGATTTTTCTTTGAAAACTTTGTGTCCTCTTACTTTGCTGAACAAGTCCATCAACTACAGAAGTTTCCCGATGCAGTTTTGGGGTCTTTTATGCATTAAATCGTGTCATATGTAAATGCACATACTTTGATGTTCTTCTTTTCTATTCAGATCCCCTTGATATCTTTGAGTTGTCTTAATTTAAGTACTATAGTGAATAGCAACAGAGTGAATGCTCATCTCTTTTGTCATTTCTGATTTTAGTGAAAATTGTTTGTTTATCTCCATTTAGATTGATGTTGGCTGTGGGCTTGGTCCTAGACTTTAACAGTTAATTTGACAAAACTAATCACAGCATACTTACACTTGTCTGTTAACTCACAATGACTATTAACCACCTAATACAGATCATGTAGTTATTTTCTAGTTAATTTAGCATATACTCTTTGTCTTGGATTACAATATCTGTAGCAACATTTGTGCAATTTCAGTTTCAGTACGTAAAGTCCAGAGTTACGAATAAACTTCAAGTAAATGCAAAGAAAAAAAAAGGCATACAAGTCAGCCAAAAATTATAAATATCCTTCCAAGACTATCATTGGCTACAGAGATTGCTTCTGGCAATTAATTAACTCAATCTCTGGAGGTGTATTTTTTAATCTATTTTACAAAATAGTAGAAGACAAAGCCAAATGAAATAAAACCTTGTAGTCATCCTTTAAGTATATCTAATTAGATGTAAGAACCATGCAAAATAAGAATAACTTTTGAACAGTTTATATGTAGTTCATTATTTTTTTTTTAAAAATACAATTTTAATTGAATAGGGTGAAAGAAGAATATAATAAAACATTAATTTTTGGACTTTTAAGACAAAGGGTATCATTTCCCTTGTGTGTTGGACAGACATGTGTTTGGCAGCCACCTTGAATTTTTGTTCAGGCCTTATTGCAACTCTCCTTATCTGCATTTCATACAGAGAGATAGGAAAGAAAGCCAAATCCCAGTCTGCTGAGGCAGGAGTGCCCGCATTGTACATCTGATTCACTTCATTCTTTCCAATGAACAAATTTCTGGCAGTTTACCAGTTCACAGTAAAAAAAAAAAAAAAGATTTCTTTTCAGAGGTAAAATTAATTTCTAGTAAAATTGAATAACTTTCCACTAGCAGGCTTGGCTTTTGTTAAGATGAATAGGAAATACAAATTTATAAAATAGGTTGCTGTAGAAAAGGAAAGCAATCAGTCTTCACACCATAATATGTATTTCTGCAGGAAATTTATTTGTTGTTTTTAAGCTGTTCATGGGTAAGATAATTGTCACTAATTTGAATAATATAAAAATGATAAGAAATATTATTTAACTTAATTTTACGAAATTATCTTAGAAGTGACTATGCTGTTTTGTGTTATGTTCTGAGACATAAATCATCTGCTTCATATGTAACTCATATAGATGTATAAATATAGATATATTAGTATATACAAATAATATACGGTCTTTATCAAATCCGTTGTATATTTTGACTAGAAAGCAAGTATTTTATCATGATATGAGGTTACTTGCTGGTGAAAGTAACTCTTAATTGTTATATATTTTAGTGATTGACAAGTACAATGATATGTATTGAATTCATTTTATGGATAATATGTAGGAAAAATGTGTTGTCAATGGTACCATTGCATCATCCTTGTTATGGTGATAGTGATAACATTGTTTATGCTAGATTACTGTAACTACACACAAAGGTTTTTCTTGCATTTACATTCATGGATGGACAATTTTCAGAAGAACAAGGAATGTAGCACACATTTAAAAATTGTAAGAACTATGATATAATGTTTTTTCTATGTTAGTGAAGATGGAGACAAAAGAGAAAGTACATGTGCTATTAACTAAATTACATCTTTATAGGGTCACAGGGTTGAAAACACACACACACACACACACATACACACACACAAACACAAATATATGCCTCTAAAGTGATGTGCTAATATGTTTCATTGTTTGCTTCTTTATACATGTGAACCAAATGTCTTAAATTGTTCTTTTGCTTAATATTTAACTTGGAAAAATAATTTAAGATCTTAGGCATATGTCTTTTCCATTCTCCAAAATCATGTACAATGACTAGTTAAATTATGTTAATTATAGAAATTGTTGATTTTATAAAGCATTTTGTCAGGCAATTTATATAGAAACATTGAACAAAGTCACTTAGTGCTAATAAAGTTATTTAATGATAAGTAAAGTATTTATAAAATTAACTTAACAAACTCCAAAATTTCATATTTAGAGAATATAGAGCCTTTACTACAATTATTTTAAAACATGAAATAAAGGTGACTTTCATGCATAATCTATATCTTGATAATATGTGACTTGTATATGATTAGTTTTGATAAAATAGCTAAAATATTTTATTTTATTGTTTTACAGTGAATATAATTTTATTTTTTTGTTTACCTTCCATCCTGATTTTCATAGTGTCCTGACTTTTGTTCACCAACATTTTTTGTTTGAAATACTTTTTTATTAATATATATTTCATTAATTAAATTATTTATTCATTTATTCATCTCACCTCACAGCCCCCTGTCCTATCCCCCTATTCCCACTCTCACAAACCCCTATCCGATCCATTACCTCTTCTACTCCTCCTTAGAGAAGGGGAAGACCTTCATGGGAGCCAACTCACCCTGGCATGTATTAGTATTTCTAAAGAAAAACTAGTAATTACAGAAAGTATTCTTTTTGTAAATATGCAATACCATTTTATTTCAATAAGTCTTTTGAATATTTAGATATTTTATATTTAGAAAACTAATAAAGGTAAAATTTCACAGTTCCCCTATAACATGCCACAGTTTTGTGTTTTTGTGTTTGGTGTGTGTGTGTGCGTGTGCGTGTGTGTGTGTGTGTGTGTGTGTGTGTGTTTTATTCAACTTACAACCTGCTCACTGTCCCCTCCTAATCATCCTCTCCCACAATCTCAATCCTTTCCCCACCCCCCATCCTTTTTCCTCTGAGTATCCCCCTACCCTGGTATATCAAGTCTTTGATGGCCTAGACATATCCTCTCCCGCTGAGGCCAGACAAAGCAGCTCAGCTAGAACATACCCCACATACAGGCAACAGCTTTTGAGATAGCCCTGCTCCAGTTGTTTGGGAGGGGAGGCCTAGATCCAGTCTGTGTATGCTCTTTGATTGGTGGCTCAGACTCTGAGAGCCTTAATGATACATGTTAGTTGACTCTGTTGGTCTTATTGTGGAGTTCCTATCCCCTTGTGGGTTCACAATTCTTCCCCCTATTCTTCCATAAGAATCTCTATGCTCCACACACTGTTTGGCTGTGGGTGTCTACATCTAAGTTAGCTGCTGGGTGGAGCCTATCAGAGGACAGCCATGCTAGACTCCTCTCTGCAAGCATAGCAGACTACCATTAATACTGTCATTGATTGGTGCTTGCCCATGGGATTGGTCTCAAGTTGGGCACATTACTGTTTGGTCATTCACTCAGTCTCTGCTCATCCCCAGTGGTTTCATTTCTTATAGACAGAATAGATTTTGAGTCAAAAGTTTTGTGGGTGGGTTTGTGTTACCTATCGGTCCACTGGTGCTCCTGTCTTGCTACAGGAGGTGGGCTCTTCGATTTCCATGTCCCCAATGCTGTGGTCATTCCTACTGATTCTTGGGTACCGGTGCTCCTGTCTTGCTACAGGAGGTGGGCTCTTCGATTTCCATGTCCCCAATGCTGTGGTCATTCCTACTGATTCTTGGGTACCTCACTTATCCCAGAACCCAGTCTTGTACTGGAGATGTCCAACACGTTCCCACAACCCCCAGTGCAGATTTCCATTAGTTCACATGGCTATCTGCCCATCTTTCCTGTCCCTCCCCATAATTTACTGTGAACCTCCCACTTCCCTCCCAATCCCCTCTCTAACCCAATTCCCATCCTTCATCTGCCTCTTATGGCTATTTTATTCCCCTTCTACGTGAGATTCAAGCATGATCACTTGTGACTTCCCTTTTGTTTAGCTTCTTTGGGTCTGTGGAGTGTAGCATGGGTAACCTGTATTTTATGGTTAATATCCACTAATAAATGAGTGGATATAAGACATATCCTTTTGCGACTGAGTTACCTCAGTCAGGACATTGTCAAGTGCCTTCCATTTGCCTGCAAAATTCATGACATCTTTGTTGTTAGTAGCTATATGGTGCTCCATTGTGTAGATATACTACACTTTTCTTCATTTATTTTTCAGTTGACAGACACCTAAGTTGTTTCTAGTTTTGGGCTATTACGAATAAATCTTCTATGAACATAGTTGAGCAAGTGTCTTTGTAGGATAGTGGAACATCTTTTGGGTATATGCCGTCAAGCTGTGTCTTCAGATAGAACTGTTCCTAGTTTTCTGAGAAATTGCCAGATTGAGTTCCAAAGTAGTTTATTTTTGTTTCTGTTGTTTTTGTTTGTTTGTTTTTGTTTTTTAATTTGTGACAAGACTCAATCTTTATTTCCTTTCCTTTTTTCTTTTATTTATTTTTTTCATTAGAGATTTTCTTTATTTACATTTCAAATGTTATCCCCTTTCCTGGTTTCCCCTCAGAAATCCCCCCATCCCTTCTCCCCTCCCCCTGCTCACCAACCCACACACTTTTAAAGTTTCCACTGCACCAGCAGTGGAGGAGTGCTCCCCTGCTTGACATCCTTACCAGCATGTGCTATCACTTGAGTTGTTCTTCCCTTAGTCATTCTGATTGGTGTAAGGTGGAATCTCAAGAGTTGTTCTGATTGGCATTAGATAGTTTGACAAAGACAATTCTTTCAGAGCTCCACTGGTAAGTAAGCTTAAATCATCCAGCATAAGATTATGCACTTTTTCGTTTGTTTTCATTCAGTAGAGAAGTATTAATTTGCTAACTGAATACTCCTGAGTAAGATTATTCAGTGGGAATTTTCCCCAAAGTCTGTTTATCATTTTAATTAGAGTTTTTCTTTCCTTGGGAATAATTGTGATCTACATTTGGGACACATTCATTGATAAATAAGTTTACATATATTCTCAAAATTACTTAAACATACTGAATCACAGCTAAACACAGACATAGTCACCAGATACACACAGTTAAAGGATGTATATTCACAAGTCATTAAGAAAATCAGCAAATATGACAAGTTGTCAGACTCAACATGAAAGTTACTAATGCCAAATTTAATCCAAAATTTAAATAAATTCTGATGGTTGTGGAGGAAGAGATTTTATATGTGTTGATCTCACAGCAGGTGTGTAGAAAGATTCTTCTGGGAACAAATGTTTCCTAAAAGGATTCAAACCTATTACACAAAACAACCTTCAAGGAAATCTGATCCCCAGTTATATATACACACTTGAACTGAGGGTGATGTATGGCTAACTGTATAATTCCTGGAAAATTATAATCTCAGCACTCAATACCAAACAAAAGTACTTACGAACCATTTGTAATTATATACACTCAGAGTATAAATAATTTAAGACTAATCACCATAAGCCCCCTGGTTATATGAGATAAATTGGTTTAACAGCATAACAACTTGGTTCTCATGCTAAAGTGCCCTGACATTACCCATGTAACTTCAAGGATGTTCCTTTTGCCTCAACATCTTTAAGTTCCATGTAGTCACTAAGGCATATTGTCCTTTGTTTTTCTCTGCCAATATAAAATGCCTATCATTGTTCTTCTGAACTTGTTTTCTTGATTTTAAATTTTTACATTGATAACTGTACAATTCCCAGACAGTTATGATTTCGCCACTAACCATGATGCAACAGCACTTATGAAACATTTGTGATTATATACACTCAGAATATAATTAATTCAGACATAATCATCACAAGCCATTTATGTTTTGGTCTTACCTGAAGTCTCATATGAGATAAACTGACTTAACAGCATAATAACAGATTTGCTCTCATGCTAAAGGACAGAGACCATATGCATGTAACTTTAGGAATGTACTTTACTCAGTATAGCGTTGGCTTGTTTTTGAGGAACCATATCAATCGCATATGCACGTGTGCTGTTTTCCTTTCTCCATTGGGGAAGAATTCCTTCTTCTCCTTCTTCTTTTTTTAATCAGGATATCACACTGTGGCTAGGTCATTATTTAGGATCATAAGTATAAAAATTGCTAGCATGTTTGTCTTGGACCTCTGTATTTAGCTTTACCCATTAAGGACGGTTGGATGGTGATAATGTATGACTTCCTGGAGTGACTTCTCTAGCCCTTTACTCTTTGACTTTCTCTCTTATAACATTTCGCATGTGGTGCTCCTGTGATTAATATTTCATGCTGGTGTTCTTATGGACAGCATGATACAGTGAGGTCCATTCAACACTCCAATAGCTCTGCTGCCACAGAAACGTAACTAATAGCTAAAGCTAAGCATCATGCGGCTCTGGGAGGTCTCCTATGCGGAAGAAACAGACAATATCTTGTCACATCATAAATTTATAAGGAGTTAATTAAAGGCCTCCTTTTTGCATCTCAAACACATCCAGAGTCCCCTATCACAAGAAATGATTTCCATTTAATTACCAGAGGCTTGTAAAAATTTGCAGCTCAAAGTGTATTTTAATGTCAAGCAGAATACCAGTACTAATGCAAAACTGTTTCTGGAATATATCCAAATAATATAAAGCTGCCCACCACTGCATGCCTATATTTTTTTAATTAATTATTTGAAGACTGAGATACATGATTTAATTTTAAACATAGAACGATATCACAAGATTTAGAACTTAAGCTCAACTGAATTACAAATGTTGATTTATTTCATAGTATTTATATATTTTCCAGATCGAATATTTATTATGTTTTTCTTGTTTCTATCCCACATATTGTTCTAGACAAACCCATTCTATACATTGTTTTGCCACTGGGATGTTGACGAATTTTAAAGAACTACAGAAAAGCCATCTTACAAACAACTTGGTTTATCTTGTGAAGTTTTCCAAATTCTGAATGTAAGAAACGTGCTAAAGATCAGATTTTAACATGGTTCAAGGGAAATTTGGGGAATGAGTTTTAAAAAATCACTTTAGATTAATCTAGAAGAAATTTACCCTAAAGGCTTACTTGATCATTTCTGTTAGATGACCTATTTGTGCTAATGGATAATGGATAATCAATTCAGGTGCTCTTTTCTGAAGCCCGGAAGCTGTCTCTACAGATCTCAATAGATTATAATTCTTCTACTGAAAAGGAAATACTCAGAATTATAATAAGTAACCATGAAGAATGCTATTTGTTATATAATTCAAAACAATTTTCAGTAACTCACAGTTGATTCTGCAGCATTCTTTTAATTTGTGAAACTATGTTAGTAGATACAATTTAGCACAAAAGGAAATTTTATTTCTATACTTAGTTTAATTCAATAATTCATCTTTATGGTGACAAAATATGGAGTCTAGAAATACATATTTGCTATATAAGAGAGGCCTCATAAGTTAGGTCTACTTGGACTTTTTTGTTTTAAAGTAATTTAAACATCAGAAAAGGATATTTATTTCTTAGAGCAGTATTTTCGCAACATAAGGGGGTTTTTCCTTGTGTTTCAATCATCTTTTAAATTTACTGAGAATAACACTCATGTTTGGAGATGGAAAACCTAAACAATGTTTTCTTTGAAGTTTTTGTGTTACCCCCTTTTTACTGCAACATTCTTTGTGTCTCAGATATAGGAATGGAAGGCCAATGGGACTTTAAAATTAAAAGCGAAAATGGAACAAGAAAACTGTGCAGGAAATTTGTTTCAGGCCAAAGCTATAGGAAAGACCAACTTCCTGAACAATAATAACATAGAAGTGTCCAGGGAGATTCATGAGGCATAATAACTTACCCAGTGTGCAGGGATGGGCTGGTCCTTGATTCTGGACATGTTTTGCTATACTTATAAATTATAAATTTATTTTACAGGAACTTTAAAAATTATCAAGGTCCACCTTAACCAATTAATTTTGTATTCTGATATTGCAAAAACTAAATTCTGTTGGAAAGGAAGAAATTGTATGAGATAATACATAATTAACACTAGGAAGGTTAGCCCTGTATGTATTTGTTTTAGCTCTTGCTTATCAAAGTATCAAAACTTTACTTGGTAATTCAAACTCTTACTGTGCCTGATTCCTTCGCTGTTTTAATGTTATTTCACACAGCATGTTGTAGGTAGCTTTGTCACAAGCTGAACTGCTGTACTTGATCATGGTTAGGATTCTGCTTAATTGGTCAGATGAGAGTGGAGGAAAAATGATGGCAGGTGAAATTACTGAATTAAGGCTTTTGTAACTCATTTGAAATCCTTTGCAATTTGCCTAAGGCTTTCCTTAATTACATTCATTTACCAAGTACTGTTCATTCCTAGTACCTACTTTACTAATTGAGTTTGTGTCTGGCATATATAGCAACTAGAAACTACAGTTTGAAAAAACTGAACAAATATCAGATAGCATAATGTATGCCCACACATTTTAATCATGTGCTCATTGTAATATACTTATGATGCAGGATTATTAGTTTGACACAGAGAAATTTAGAGAACTTTGTTGCTTTTCAAGGCAGTAGACCTCATGAATCATGTATGTTAGATTCATAACCTACCATACTCTACATACATGTCTTAAAATAGCCAATGTTCACTCTTCCACAGTATGTGTGCATGAATTGAAATGCTTAGGACAAATATGGAGTCATATTTCTGACTGTAGACTATGAGAATACATATTATGAATTATCTTGTACATAAGATATATTTTAAGTACAAGATTCATATATATACATATATATATATATATATTAATATCTTTTACACATAGTCTGAAGGTAATGTTTTCTAAAACGTTTGCTCTGTTTGATTTTGTCTCTGATGACTGTGAGCTATTGGTGGTGGAATTTTTTTCTTTTGGTGTCAAGTGAGAATTTAAAATTTTTCAGTTTTTGGAGCATTTTGAATTTCAGATTTCTACATTAGAGATACTCAACCGTAATTTCAAGAAATATTCTGTGAATTTTTAAGAAGAAACAGATGCTATCTAAGGGTCATATGAACATTTGCCAAATTTGTGTCAGCTAATTAAAGAGGGAACACAATTTAAATTCCCTTGGGACTCTGAATATCATTTCAATACTGTTCAAAAGAAATTAACACTATAATGAACATAATTTTACAGGAAATTTATTAAATAAAATCTATTATGTCTGTTTTACATGAAGTCATTCTATAATATAACCCAGAATAAAATTTTGAAAGAGAAATAGAAAAAAATAGAAGAATGAAACAAACAAACAATCAAACAAATGAACAAGTCTGCATGGTCAGCAAGGCATGCATGGTCTGTGGTGTGGGATTTGACTTAGTGACATTTAGGCCTAAGGCAAGTCTTTTCCTAGGAATATGTTAATCTACTTTGTGGGTTTGGAAAATAAGATTTTAATTAGATCTGTACTTAATTTTGTGTGCTGATGAAGGGATATGGCAGAAGCATTTCCTTTAGAAGTTGTTGCCGCTCAGTCTGCCCTCTGATCTGACCTTGAGAGTAATCAGAGATCTGTCCACTTCTAATGTCATGCCTATCACTTAGGCACCTTTTCTTGGTTACTGAAGTCCACACTGTTTGAGCATGGCTATCAGGACCTGGTCCCTTATCCTTTACATCTAGCCTTAACCCATTGCCAAGAAGAGTCAATGTTTCTAACATTTTGCACTTCGCGATGTAAATCTAGTTTACTGGTTTCCAGTCGTCCAGACTTTAAAACTAGTACTGAGGTCTAGTTATTGACTACGAACCTTGATTAACTGGCTGTCTTTCAGTTACTGATTGAATCCTATCTGCCCCAAACTCTCAGATATGATTTTTTTCTCTCTAAATAGATGCTTTTTCAGATGAATTAAATAGACATCATGAAATGTTATCATATTTAGTGCAGAGTGGACTATAAAGGACTTCCTAGAGCTTTTTCACAAGTGACAAAGTGAACATCTAGAGACATAGAAAGTATAAAGTCCAGTGAAGAAGATTCTGAACAAAAGAATTTAGCAATTTGTGGCAACTGAAAGGAGTGACGATGAAGTGTCTTCTGGGATGATTTTCTCTCAGTAAACATGTCGCCATTGCAGCATATCTTCAAATTTTAACCCATGAGAGTGCTAAACAAACAAACAAACGAACAAAATAAGCCACCAAGTTTGGGGGCATTAATTATGGCAGTGCCATAAATCTACCACAGTTGCTATCCCTAATTCCCTTACCTTATTTCCCTGGCTTGTTATGAGAATCTCACAGGCATAAAGGTATATCCAAAGTCAACTACCTGCCCTCAAGCCATTGATCAATGTCTGATTATCCCAGATTTGGCCTGATCTGTGAGTTAGTTTTCTGCATCTGAATCGGTTCTTGACATGACTGAATTTGAGTATAGCCAAGTGGCCACACTGTGTACTAATCTAGCTTCATGTTATGGACTTTCTCTGTGGACTGGAAGATCTATAGAGATATCCTTTACAGGACTAGAACCACATCCATGGTTTCAACAAAGCTCTTTGTACATGGGACCTCATGCTCTGGGAAACACGTTAGAATGGCAGTACTGAAGCTATGCTTGAGTCTTTGGCTGCGGCAAGGTCAGCCTTAGCCAAGGGTGCTGATTTTGACTTTGCGTTAGAATAATAATTATTGTTGACTTGAAAAAGGTCCAGGAAGTATTCTATCAAGTGCCATATCTAGCCAAGAAAAAGAAACTTATTTTTAGGTTTGCTCTTTAACATGTGTTCTCCTAAATGAGGGGTAAATTTATTTGTTCTATTGTATTTATTTTCTTTTACTGAAGCAATTTCATAATACATCAAAAAATTCCAACTACTTAGGATACAAACTTCTAACAGAGATGTATTCCCTTCCTTTTTATTTATTTAAATGCATTAAAGTAAATGTTCATTAACTCTGGCCATTTAAGCCTATGCCTGCTTCTCAAGATCAAATGTATTAAAACTGCTGTTTTCCCTAGAAGAGAATTTCTACTAAAATTTAAGATATACTGAACTTGTAGCATGTAATTTAGAGATGTATTGAAAAACATAATGCAGCTAATTTAATGAGGGGTTTTGTTTCACACTGGGATCTCTCATGAAACCTTTGTGAGTGCAAGACTTATTGTACTGCTTGTCATTCCCATTTATCAGGCATTTCACTTGCTCTTAGCTGGTCCTCAGTCTCCAGGTGACTGCTAGGGAGAATATGTAATAAAGGAGGTTAAACTGAGCAAAGATCCCCTTTGCCTTAAGCTTTGGATTAAGCACTTCCTTCCCAAGATCAGGGGGAACGATTTTTTATTTCTTGTCTTTATTTATTTTGTTTCATTGTAAATGTTAACCAAAGAGTTTATTTTCTTGTATTCGATGTCAATATGTAACCATTTTAAAATAATACCTTTTATACTTTTTCAATTAAAATATAAGTACACCACCAATCTTATTTTTCTCTCCCCCTATTACACTAACTATACATCTCCCTCCTGCCTTTCCCAGTTCCACCACCCTTAATCCCTCTCAAATTTATTAATTATCTTTCTTCACTATTTTACATATATATATGTGTGTTTATATATATTCATTACTGTTATTACATAAATGTATAATACTTAAATGTGTAAATGTAATGTACCAACTATTTTAATTAATTCACTGGCAAATATCAATGTATTGATTATATGATTTATAAATGTATTATATTACCTCCTCCCCAAGATCTTTCCATATTAACCCTCCACACACTATTCACTCCACTGTGGGGTGTGTCCTTATTTATTTTGCCCATAGAGTCCAGTTTTTGTTAGCCAACACAAGCAGGACCCCTTCCTCAGCCTATGGTAGTATTTTGTACACACACTCATTCTATCTCCCATGCTGGGATTTTGCCTGGCATGTTTTTGTATGTGCAACTGCCTTGTTTGGTCTGGAAAACATTCCCTTGGAGTTATCTACCACTGCCGGCTCTTACAATCTCTCTGCCTTCTTAGCTTTGAAGAGCCATGAGACTAGGGGTGAGGAGAGAGTCATATGTATTGTCCCTCTTACGGCTGAATACTCTATGGTCTCTTATTCTAAAAATGTTTGCCTGTTAAGGCTCTCAGTGTTATTTGCCATCTGCCTCAAAACGAGCTTCTATGTTGAAGTTTGACAGAAGCACTAATCTATGAACATATCAACACACCACTAAAAGTCATTTTGGTGTTATGGATATTATTATCATAATGATATTAGTTTCTCTCCAAATGTCTATGACCTATCTAGAAAATGGCTCCCTGTATCATTTACAGTGCCAAGTACCGGTTCTATCTCATGGAACAGGCTTCAAATACTGTCAGAAAGTTGTGGCTCTTTTAACATTCATTCCACAAAGGAACCCATCTTTTCAGATAACTTGTTAAATCTTACAAGGTTCACAGTTGGATGAGATTGATGAATAATTTTTACTTCTGTAGGCAGCTGTATACTTCAGCACTATAAAAGTTAGCCAGCTGGAATGAAGGAGTAAATGGGTACCAGCTTGATTTCACCATGCTTTATAATTCAAGTGCATGTTGTCTTCATTAATAAGGGGTTATATTTAACTAAAGGAAGATAATAAAGGGTATTGGTAGCATCCTGTAATGCTTTAGGGTATGCAAAATACCCTATATCCAAAAACTCAGAGAGATATTGCTAAAATCTTCATTACAGGACTTGATGAGGTTTGGGTATTCAGGGAAAACCAATCAGATTATCTTAATCCCTGGAAAACCACTTGTCTAAATCAGGGACTGAAATAGTCTAGGGACTAAGGTCAGTTTCTTTCCTTCCCTTCCCCTTCTCCTTCTTCCCCTTCCCCTTCTTCCCCTTCTTCCCCTTCTTCCCCTTCTTCCCCTTCTTCCCCTTCTTCCCCTTCTTCCCCTTCCCCTTTCCTTTCTTTCCCTTCTTCCCTCCCTCCCTCCCTCCCTCCCTGCCTGCCTGCCTGCTTTCTTTCTTTCTTTCTTTCTTTCTTTCTTTCTTTCTTTCTTTCTTTCTTTCTTTCTTTCTTTCTTTCTTTCTTCCTTCCTTCCTTCCTTCCTTCCTTCCTTCCTTCCTTCCTTCCTTCCTTCTTTCTTTCTTTCTTTCTTTCTTTCTTTCTTTCTTTCTTTCTTTCTCTCTTTCTTTCTTTCTTTCCTTCTTTTTTTTTTGTATTGGATATTTTATTTATGTACATTTCAAATGTTATCCCCTTTCCAGGTTTCCCCTCTGGAAAGCCCCTATCCCATCCTCCCTCCCCCTGCTTCAATGAGGGGGCTCCCCCACCAGCCCACCCACTCCTACCTCAGTGCCCTAGCATCCACAGAAACAAGGGGCTCCCATCCCAGTGATGTCAGATAAGGCAATCCTCTCCTATATATCCAGCAGGAGCCACGATTGCTCTCTGTGTACTCTTTGCTTGGTGGTTTAGTTCCTGGGAGTTCTTGGGGGTCTGGTTGATTGATCTTGTTTTTCTTCTTATGGGTTGCAAACCAATACAGCTCCTTCAGTCCTTTGTCTAACACCACTGGGGATCTCGTGCTCAGTCCAATGGTTTCAAAATACTCACGAGAGGAAATATGGAGACAAAACTTGGAGCAGACACTGAAGGAAAGGCCATCCAGAGACTGCCCCACCTGGGGACCCATTCCATATACAGACACCAAACCCAGACATTATTGCTTGAAAGTACTTGCTGAAATGATCCTGATACTGCTGTCTCCTGCAAGGCTCTGCCAGAGCCTGACAAATACAGAGATCAATGCTCACAGCCAACCATTGTACTAAGGTCACTTTCATGTTCTTATTCTTGAGTACGGACTATTCAATTAATACAATTCTATAATGAATATAGAAGTGGAATTGCTCAATTAATATATTTCTTAAATATTGACCTTCCAGGGTGGAAAGAAATTTCTGTTTTAAGTAACGATGAATGAAGGCTAATTTTTCTCATATTCTTTCCCATCAATTTATGTCATTGAATTAAGACTCTTGTCATGGTGGTGGATCATTTTCAATGATCACAATAATATGTTGCATATAGTTAATAATGAACTCTGGTAGCCATATTTTATTTCTTGTATGAATTGCTAACGGTGACATAATTATTTGCACAGAGAAGAATACAGTGTTTGGTACTAGATCACTATGCTAGAGTGTAATTATTTTCTTCAATTTCATGATTTACCTCTATGTATTATAGAAACTTTTATACAAATTATAATTAATATAAGTTACTACTTTAATTTCTATGTTATAGAACCATTTATAAAAATTATAGTTAATAAAAACTATTACTTTATTTTAAGGAAATCAAAATAAACTCTTAATGCTATAAATTAATGTAGACTCTAAATATCCACATCATTATAATTTTAATGCTTTATTTTTTATTTTGTTTGTAAAATATAAACACTCACCACTTTTTATTCTTCTGTGAATAGTTTTTAATTTTTGTTCTAAAGTCTGTGAAATTTGTTATTCCTGATACATTTTTTGTTCATTAAAATATTACAATGTAATGTTTTTTTGGCAAATAGAATGTTTTATTTATTAAATCTAGTAAACATTCCATTTCTTCATAATTGAACAGCTGTATCATTTTTGCAGTTACTCATCACAACTGGTTAGCATCTTCACTTGCTGCTGCATTGATCTATTAACATGCTATTGCCAGCAGGATTGTTTATGTTTATTTTGCAATGTCTTAATAAGTAATAGAGATAAAGTCTCTTTTTGTTCTTAATTTTTGGTTGTGTCTGAATTATTATTCCTTCAAAAAAGTTTTGAAAATAATTTTCAGCATTTCCCCACAAATTCTTCTGAGATTATTAAGGTTGTCTAAAATGATACTACATGGTTACAAGCCTAAATATATCTCCATACTTTGTATGTCTGCATGTTTTCATGTGGGTTTTGTTTGTTTTTAAAATACTGCCTATTTTTAATATTTAAAATTTTGTATTAGAGGTAAATAAGTTATTTTTATAAAAATAATACATTAAAAATACTAGGCAATTTTCCTCTTAGATCTTCTAATATATTATCTTGCTGATGTTGGCATTTATTTGTTTCAATGGTTCTTTCCAATTTATCTAATATTTTCTCTCATTTATGATTCATAGAAAAGAGAAGATATCAGGGAACCTTCTCTACCCTTGGAATTCCAAGGCTCTCACTTTTGTTAATCCATTCCTTGTTTGTAATACTATATAAGAACGGTCTGCTGATATTATCTGCAATTTTTGTGTGGGCACAAAGGGAGCTGCTCAAATTCACATAAATTAAAAGTAACCCCATCTCCTGCACAGGTGATCACTAGCTTCAGAGATAAACTTCCTGATATGAGGATTGCACCTGTGTGTGTTGGGGACTGGGGGAGAAGTGGTGGGTGGTGGTGGATGGCTTGCTCACTGTCCTTTGATTAACTTAAACTTTAAGTTAGAGCAATGCTTTTCATTAGAATGTCTTATGCATATGATGTATATACATATACATCATATACATATATGCATATGCATACGCATATGGATACATCATATACATACACATACACACACACACACACACACACACACACACACATACACATACACATACATATACACATTTTTAGTCTTCACATGGCTCTTCTCTTTCTCAAATCCTCTTCATCTTCTCGAGCAAAGCCCTTCAGTACCCTATAAATTTAATGCCACAGTATGGATGCTTACTGCTCTACTTTCTCTTCTCTCTTTCTCTTCTTCATCTTTCATAGACCATTTTATATAGTTTACTTCTCTTCAAAATAATTAAGAAAGAGAACCAATCAATAGATTGAAGGAATAAAGACTCTCTTTTGGTATATATATATATATATATATATATATATATATATATATATATATATTTCTGTCACATAAGCATATTTATTAATTCTATATGGCCAAAGAAAAGGAAGTAAGTCCTGCAGAAAAATGGTTGAAATATAATTATTTTCAGTTAATAAAATATGAATCATTAATCAAAAATAATGAATGATATAGAACCTTGCCTTTTTATTGATCTTTTTCAAAGTATTTGTTTAATATTTACATAAAATTTAAAAATAAAACCTGAAATAATGCTATCTATTCTCTAATGGAGGTATTATTATGTTGAGAATGTGTTCAATTATTTTATTGTTATATAATTATTTGTTATAATATAATAAACTTTTTATCAGGAATAAACTTTTCTCTATGGATAACTTTGGTTCATAACTCACATTCATATAACTTAAAAATAGAATTTAGGTAATAGCTGTCATGTAAGCAAGAGTTTCCATGGTTACATAAATGAAAGAGGCTGGTATTTTGAAGCTATATCATGCTGTTTATTTAATGACATTGAAGATAAGCCAGGTGGAATTGTGACACCAAAAACTTACTTGAAGTGTTTTTCTTCATCTCAGCAATTATGTTGTCTATCGTTTTCTGTGGAGTAATAAGACACTTGGCATTAGGGAGGATGTATATTAACACCTTGGTCCTATTGCCTGCCTGTGCATTTTTTCTCAATCTGTAACAGTGGGAAAGTTATGACAGGCATTGGACAAAACTCTATTAAATTAAAAGTAAATTTATGAAGTTTTCCTTAACTGGAAAAATATAAGAATGGCAATTTCTATGAAACTCACATATGCTTCAATAGTAAATAATTAATAATTCAAACTTATGATCTGTATAGTTTACTTAAGATGTTATTAAGGCCTCTGATGTTAAAGCACAAATTAAGTCTAAATGATAATGTACAGAAATGGATACTCTTGATGTGTACACTACTATAGTGTATATTTTTTGCAGTAACATCTTGATAATTTTATCTTAACTTTTTTTCATTTTTATTTCTACATTTAGGATATACTCAGAAAAAAAAACTATAGAAAAAAATCAAATAATTGTATTTCTTAATTTATATACTATTAAAATTTTCAATGAAAATTATAAATCATTTATTAGTAACTGTATTGTAGAAACATGTTTCTTTAACTCAATACACATATTTAATAAGCATGCCTTCATGTGTGTCTATATGTTATATTTTATATTTTAGTGGTATCACCTCAGTTGGTTGAAAGAACTAGACATCTCATTATTTTAAGTATTATTATATGTTATCCAGGTAAAGCTTCTGTACACAGGTACAAAAGAACGGATTGTACCTTAATAGTGTAATATTTGCCTAAAATATTGATAGCCCTGTCTTCAATTCCCAGGAGTTAAAATAAAGTCTACAAAAATAACCTGTGCACTAACTCCCAGAGCAAGGTAGAAGCAATCTGTTTACCTATTGTACCATAACCTTGGGATAAGCCTCAAGACCTTTTTACAAAATAAGAAATTTAAGAGTCATTGATGCTTAAGATTTATTTAGTATAAAAAATCATTATCACTTTTCCCATTATATATATGCTTTCTATGAATTGAAATAATTAGTTTTAATTGATATTCATGTGTGTGTGTGTGTGTGCTGCTTACACTTTATAAGCATGCTCCCTTTTGTGGGCACACCTATATATGAGGATGTACATGTGAACATGTGTTAACACATGTAAAGTCCATAGGTAGAATTCAAGAGTCTTTTTTGATTGTTCTTTACATCATAGCCTGAGGCAGAGGTGCTCTCACTTGTACATGGAGCATGCCAACTTTGCCAGTCTGGTCCCTCTGCCTCATCCCCCTGAGATTTGGAATACAGAAAAGACCACCAAATCCATTCAGGGGCTACAGATCTGAACCCTAGTTTTAACTTCAGTGTGTCATGCAATTTACTCATTAAGCATCTTTCTACATGGCTACCAAAAGCACACACTGCAAGGTGTCATCTCTTGGGTTCCAATTTTTGACCATGGGAGAACTTCCTTGAGTGCATATTGCAATGTAACATTTGTCTTTTTGAAGAGGCTCAGACACACTCTGCATATACCACAGGACAACCAGACCAAAGCAGTGTTGGAGTAGAGAATGATTGGTAAATCATTCTCTTTTGTTTTTCTTCTATTGTTCATTACGGATTTCACTAACCAAATGTACTGACTTTAAATGTCCAGATACAAGTAAGTTCAGAAAAGAAAGGCTTCTTTTGGTCAGCTTGGGACACTGAATCTGTTGGCAAGAAAAAGAGAGTGATGAATTCTTTTACTCAGCTCACTCATTTTTCATGGGATGACACTACTCAAGATGAGCAAGGCAACCTATCTCAATGAACCTAGACAATGTAACCTCTCAGAGGTATTTCCAAAGACAGATCCAACCTATCCATAATACACATGCTAAAATTATCTTCAAAATGACTGAGTACATTTACATTTTAATAGTCCAATATACTCTACATGAAATAGTGGTGTTATTTTTTTTTCCTTTCGTGTGAATGTTTGGAAAGACAGGATTTTGCCATTTTCTTGAGTACTGGTCAAACATAGCCCTAAATGTTGGATTTATATTTTCAGGATTTTACCATCAGTTATTTATTGTGAAACAATTTTCAAAGAGCAAATTTAATTGACACAAATTAAAACAGACAAAACATATGATATTCCCCTTCAGATATTAGTAGATATAAAACATCATAAAGCAGTTCTAATGTTGTGTTATTTCTTGGTCTTTCTACGTACTTCAACAAGTATTTATATTTCTCAATATTTTTTCAGCATTATTTGTAAATTAAATGATTTTTTTCTCACACTAGAAACATTAATAGAGACATTGAACTAGCATGGTTTGAAAGCTTATTCCAAAGTGAACCCTTTTTATTTGTATGTGATATGTTATTCGTAGGAGGAGCAGAGAGGCCCTGTAGCCAGGCCAGTGGCCACTTCTACATAAACAGTCAATAAACAGCAAGTAGGGTTATGCAGCCAAGGATTCCACATGGGGGCCAAACTTCATCTTCAGACTTCAGAGAACCTAGAGATTGGTGATTCAGATAATGACAGCCAATCAGGAACTACCACTTGGAGGACATGCTTGCTTGGGAACAATGGGATGAGTATGGATGGTACAAAAAGTGCTCCCTGAGAATCAATAAACGAGCTTGCAGCTGGATTCTCACCTGCTCCGAGTCTGAGCCAAAGATTCTGTGCCTTCTCACCCACTGTCCCCAAGGCAGATGTCAGGCAGGACAGAGGACTCAGGCAAAAGTTATCCAATGTCCATATTTTATACATTACATATGTTTGTTTAATTTGAGGGATTTCATTATTTGTTCAGAGTTTTATTGGTTTATAATTTTGTACAATTACTATGTGAAATTTATTATTGCACATACAAAATTAAGCATGCCATGAAATTATTAACATATGCTAATGTATCTATCTATCTATCTATCTATCTATATATATATATATATATATATATATACTAGGTTTATATGACAGAGTCCTTATATTATTTATAAATGAGAGGCAAGAGTTAAGTGGAGACATAGTGAACCAAAACAGAATGTAATTAACAAAGCTAAACAAAGAAACACACCCTTATATATATGAGTCAGAATTAAGTCTTTCACCCTCAGAAACCCTCTGTTGCTTGTGTTTTTTGTAGCACTAGGACCTTGAGAGCCTCCCCCCATCTACTTCATCATGTCTTTTGTTGGCATAGCTCAGCTCATGTTTACGCTGTAACGTTAGAGAGACCTTATCCATGTGGATGCTGTCATTAGTTAAAGACACAACTTCACAGCAAACTCCCTCATCTCCTCATATTCTCCATAACAACTAAGAAAGATCTAACAATGTCCTCCAAGAGGTTGCTCTGTTTTATTTATCTATAAAAACTGTGCCACAGCAGTGTTTTACACACAAAGAGCTAAAAGTATACTGAATTAATAAATCAATAGGTAGGTGAGTGAAATATAATTTGTAAAAATTTCCAGTCAATACCTACAATTTAGTACAATATTTATTGATTGCCTGCTAAAGAAGATATTTAAGAAATTATGAAAAATATACAGATTTCCACAATCTGTTCCCTCTTCTCCTTCCAGTAAACCCCTCATAGAGCTCCTTCACCATTTTTCTCTTCTCTTCTCCTCTGTGAAGGGAGGACCTCCGTTAGTATCACCCTGTGCTGGCACATGAAGTCACTGCTGGACTAAGCTCATCCTCTCCTACTGAGGAAAGACAAGGCAGCCCAGCAGGGGGAATGTTACCCATAGGCAGGCAACAGAGTAAAGGAAGACCCTCCACTAGCAGCCATCCCCAAAAATCTTCCAGAAGACTCCTTGAACTCCATATAATGTTTGGCTGTGAGTCTCTGCACCTGCTTCCATTGGCTACTGGGTGAAGGTCCTCAGAATATAGTTATACTACGATCATGTCTCACTCAGGGTTCCAAGATTTTTTGTCAGACACTGTAACATTTCCATTGCAGATAGCATCACAAAGTCCCTTTTGAATACTGTTTAAGACTCAAAGGTGCGTCTATGAATTAGTCATTAACCCGTAGAAGCTTGCAGTTGTCTTCTCTTCTTTGCCATTTATTTCTCTTTAGTCTGTATCTCTGCCATCCTTATAAATTTTTCCGGAATTTGAAGGAGTAATCAAGCTGAAGTCATTAAAAAACAGACAATGCTTTCCAGACCATATGATAAGGTTAATTGAAAAAGCTTTTCTTTGGCAAAGCTAAAGTTTTTCCTGATGAATTAAATTATACAGTCCATTAGAAACAGAAATTTATATTAAGCCAACTATATTCAATACACAGATCATGTGTCTGGCCTTAAGGTTACATTGCCTTCAATAGTTGCTCTTGGGTTACTTCCTGGAAGAAACTATCAATACATGCCCAATATTTTAGGCATTTAGTCACAGCATGGACATGTATTGAATATATCCTATATTGAAGGAATGCCACAGAGAAGCAAATATTTTTGTTAGAGGTTTTAATTTATTTTTTAAATTTTATCTTTATGAGTATTTTATGCATGTATGAGTACCATGTGTAGTGTGCCTTGTGCCTGGGGGAAGCAGAAGAATGTGCCAGGTTCTCTTGGAACCAGAGTAACTAATAAACATTAATGACTATTTGGGATGTTGGAAGCCAACCATATATATATGGTTTTTGAGACAGGGTTTCTCTGTGTAGCCCTGGCTGTCCTGGAACTCACTTTGTAGACCAGGCTGGCCTCGAACTCAGAAATCCACCTGCCTCTGCCTCCTGAATGCTGGGATTAAAGGCGCGTGCCACCACGCCCCACTCTACTTCCCCTTTTCTAAGCTGGCAAGTTAGTCCGGTGCACTCCTCCATGACAGAATATTATGTACCCGAGAATTATGATTCAGAAGAAAGTTCTTCCTTCCCTAAATGCTGCATATAAGGTAATTGTTATAGCAATTAGAAAAATGACTCATAAAGAAAATATTTACCAGAAGTGTGGCTGTCATAGGGCTTCATCTAAACAAGTAATCTAAGGTCTTTAGGATTGTTTTGTAGGAGAAATGCAAAACTATTTGGAACTTTGTAATAGCAAACATCCTCAAATGCAGTAAACAGAAATTAAGGGGCTGTTGTGGAGGAAGATCGGATAATCATCAGGCAAAGGGAAATATAAACAGTGGAGGCCCAGCTCATAAGGTCTCAAGGAGAACAATGACTCTACTGAGAACTAAGCTAGTGGTTAATTCTGAGATATGCTGATAAAGAATCTACCTGCCCATTTCTGAGAACACAAGTGAGTCTGAATGTGGTAGCATTGAACTAAATATGCTAACATTACAATATGAGTGGAGTGGCCAAGATATATGTCAGCAGTGTAACTTCTAAAACAAATGACATTATTTTGGTGTTTACATTGTTTTTCCTTTTAGAAATTAATTATTTTATTTACATCTTAAATGTTATCCCACTTCCTGGTCTCCCTTCTGGGAATCCCACATAATATTCCCCATCCTCTTTGCCTCTAAGAGGGTGTTCCCCACTCACCCTCCTACTCCTGCCTTACCCATCTAGCATTTTACTTCTCTGAGGCATCAAGCTCCACAGGCCCAATTGCCACCCCTCCCACTAATGCCAGATGAAGCAGTCCTCTGCTACATATGTAGTGGGCACCACAGACCAGCCCATGTATACTCTTTGATTGGTTCTTTAGTCCCTGGGAGCTCTGAGGGGTCCAGTTAGTTGATACTGTTGTTCTTCCTACAGAGTTGCATTGTAACCCCCTTCAGCTCCTTCAGTCCTTCCCCTAACTCTTCCATTGGGGTCCCCAGACTCAGTCCAATGGTTGGCTGTGAGTATCTGCAATGTTCTCTGAGTCTTAGGTGAAGGGACTATATTGTAGAAATGTCAGTTGACACTGGGATCCACAACTCTGCATTTCATTTGGTTGTTGTTTTATTTAATATTCTTTGTTGCAAAGAGAAGACTGTTTGATATGAGGTGAGAAACACAAGGAAGGAGGAGAGTAAAACAACAGTAAGAATGCCTGCAAAAGTCATGAAGAACCATACTTTTAATTATTTATCAAAAACCCATAATACTTTTATATTTGTATATAAATGCACATATATGCTCTAGGTGAAAATTTCTCATATATACTGACAATGCTTCTTCAGTGCATCAACAACTACCTAACAAATACTCTAATGACAGTCAGTGAGAAGCCCTCTTTGGAAATGTTGGTCAGCATTTTCAGAAATCTCCCAAACATAAAGCCTACTGCTACTGTTGACTTTGGTGTCCCTCAGAGGTGGAGAGTAAATCCCTATTGGTGAAGTTGCCCTGTGCTTTAAGACACAGGTCCCAGAAGCCTCAGAAGTCCAATTAACCTAAATGCTTCCCCAAATTCTAACTTTTATGGTGAAAGAAGGTACCTTGCAAGCTTCCAAAGGGAGAAGACAACCAACAGTCCTACCAAGAGATGATGCCTATGTACTGTATCATTGAACAGCATGGCACCACTTTCCTCAGGTGTATCAATGGCGCACATACATTATTGGTAACCAACAACTCTCTTGTTGAACATAAGCCTCACTTTAATAAGAAAGGCATAATGTCTAGTACTGGATAGCTACCCAACTCTCCTGGGCTATTTAATTCACAGATCTAGGAGAAGGTACAATCAACACTTTAGTAAAAACAACAAAATCCCTAACTACAGTCTGAATGTTTGTCCTTATACCCACCTTCTTTTGGATTCTGCTTCATTCGTTCACCACATCATCCAGTTTAGACGAGAATCTCTCCACCTCTTGTAACTGGTCCTTCTGGTCTTCACAAAATATTCCATGATCCTTCTGGTGTAGTCTCAAAACATATCCCATGAATGAGTACAACAAAGTTTCCCTCAAAACTTCTTTGCAATAATTTTACTGACTTCCCCTATGTAATTTCTAAGCCATCTTGCCATATTCATCGTTGTGAAATCTCTCAATTTAATAGACATATCTGCATTGGAAAAACTTATCTGTAATGTTTTTTGTTTTTTTGTAATTTTGACAAAGATCAGGAAGGTATATCTGCTTGCTTACTGCTGTTTGATTTTGGTTAGTGAACTAGTCTTATGTTTATCATCAGGTAAATCATAATATACATATATATATATATATATATATATATATTAAGATTTGTATATATCATTCCTTCATAGTATTATATATTAATTATTAGAAAAGTTCTAATCTGGAAAAGATCTGTAAAGAATCCATGTTTTAGACTTCTGTCTTTAATGATAGAACAGCATTCAGGGCATGTTTCTACAGAAAACAAAAGAAAAAGGAAAACAGATTGACTTGAAAAATATTATGTATTGTTCTTGAACAGATAAAAAAGAACCTTTACAGATGGCCACAAAAGAGATTGTGAAGAGCAAGGAATAAGCACCACGATTGAGTTATACAGTACATCATTTGTCTACATTCAATAATATTTGCCTTCAAATTGAGAGAGGAAATTCTAGATTTCTTTTTCAGTGAGTAGTGAACAACAGCCTGCACTGTATTTTATTCTTTTTTTTTATTGGATATTTTCTTTATTTACATTTCAAATGTAATATCATTTCTGAGTTCCCCCCCCCAGAACCCTCCTTATCCTATCCCCTCTTTCCCTGCTTCTATGAGGGTGTTCCCCCACCCACCCACCCACCCAGCCACCCACTCCCACCTCCCTGCCCTCCCACTCCTCTACACTGGGTATCGAGCCTTCACAAGACCAAGGACCGTTGTATTTATTAATATCAAAAATTTTAATACTTGCTCATATTGCATAATACCAAAATAGGAAAAGTCAACTTTATAAATCAGAGTTTATTTAATGTACTATAGAAGTCACTCAATTAAATACCAAGATTATATTAAAATACACAAGCTAAGTGAAAGCTTTAATTGTAAATAATAAGGATTAAATGACTAGTTTTAGTAACCATGAACATTACAAATAAATACTAAGAGTACAAAAGCTATGCAACATTTGATATAAACACAATTAATGTTTTACATTCCAGTACATCTGTGGCATATGACATATGTAAATATGTGATTGTTTCTTTTTGTTTTAAAAATGATTCTCCCTATTCAGTGTTTATGTCCCTGGTGCTTCAAAAGGAGTTTCTTTCAAATACAGATCTTTTATTTTTCTTTCATTCATGATAAGAAATGCTGAGATACGTGACCCCTTTCCAGAAAAGATTATGTAAATAAATGTGGGAGTTATATATTGCAGATATTGAGTTGTATCTTCCTTAAAGATGTATGCTTTGGAAGGGATTCAAAGAATGTGTCTTTGCTTTTCAAATTAAATCCTGTCGTATGGCTTTTACTTCATCGGAAAGATTTTATTTTTCCTGTTTTCATAAGTGACTTTAGAAATTCATTGGATGACATTGGATTACCATATAAATAGATTCAAAAACAATTTTGCTCAACATAATGCAATATGTTCCCTTTTTACTGTATTCTTTTGATTTATTCCTTTCAAAAATATAGGTAAGATCTATTGGGGAAAATATTATGAGGTCCTACACTTTGGGATATATGTATTACATTACAAAATAAGTTAATCTTATTCTATGAATGGTAACTAAATAAAATATCAAAAGTAGAATAAATGATATATCATCTTCAATTAATTATCAGTATTAGAAATTAAATATTAATTTTAAAATACTATTTGAAAATTAATTATTAATATTAGGAATTAAAATTAAATTGACATTCCTATGTTTTATATAAGCTCATGTTTTGAATTTATCAAAGATGTTTAAAAGCAGTAAAAGTTAGCATCACCTGCTTTATAACTGAAATAATATATGTGATAATAAAAAAAATGTTAATAAAAAATTTTACATTAATAAAAATTGGAATTTTTCCCAAATCATATAAAATATAAAACTGATTATGCCAGAATTTAGTGCATATATGCATCTTCTGTATATTTATTATATTTACTGTTTAACTGTAATTTTAATTCTTTTATATTTTATTTTGTCAGGTAATTTTCTTGTTTGTATATTTCCCCAATAATTAATATATGAATCAAATTATTTTTCATTTTACATCCTGACTGCAGCTTCCCCTCCCTCCTCTCCTGCCAGTGATTACCTCTGCTCCTTCGTCCCCTTCTAACTTTCTCCTCAGAGAAGAGGAGATATCAACCTGCCATGACATATCACGTGCAGTAGCACTAGGTGCATCTTCTACTATTGAGCCTAGCTAAGGCAGATCAGTTAGGAGAAAGGGAACCAAAGGCAATATGCAGGGCCGTGGGTGTGATGGAAAGTGGGGAGTGAGAAAGAGTGCCCGAGTCCCACCAGAGTTCTAGGTAGGCAGATGTTTTCCACGCGGCCCCAGGTGAGCATTTGGCTGTGTTAGGCCACTGACCCCACAGGGTGGGTGGTGGAAAAGGGGCAGCCCCAGGTACCAGGTTCTCAGCCTCCAGCATCCTATGCTGTATATAGCTGAGAAGCTGAGAGCAGAATTGGGGTCCCGGGGTGCACTTGGCTCTGGAGATAAGGGAAGAGGGAAGAGGGAGAGGGGGGCATTGGGTGGTTTCCACACAGGCGAGAGTCCTTAGTCCAGTCCATGGCTGCAGTGTAGGAAGGCCTTCTGATAGGAGATTATATGTGGCTTGTTAAGAGAAAGGCTATTCTATCGTTTAAGCATGTCAGGCCTTGATGATCAAAGACAGTCTATAGTTTTAGAGCTTTATTGTAGAAAGGCAGGGGGAAAGAGAAAAGGTAGGAAGAGAAACTGGCCATGGCCATGTAGAAAGAGGGGAGAAGGGAACGAGAGAAAGAGAGCTAGAGAAAGGTGAAAAGCTTAGAGAGTAAGAAAGGTGAAAGCTAGAGAGAGAGAGGTAAAAACTTAGAGAGAGGGGAGGGGCCAAACAGCCCCTCTTATACAGGGCATGTTATCTTGCTGTTGCTAAGTAACTGTGGGGCGGAGTCTAACTAGAAGGCCAGAAGCTTAGGACATTGTCTAAGTGACTTATATTCACACGCCTCTCCTGTGGAGGCTGTGGGGGCGGTACCTTTGACAGGAGGCAGGGGACCAGGAGACATGATCGAATGCCTACCATCCCACATAGATGGAAATTACTACCACCGAGTCCCACTGAGGTTCAAGACCTCAGCTTGACCAGAGACTAGGCTGTCTGTGCATAGCCCATTGCTCCACAGCAATAAAGTTAGAGACAGTTCCTGTTCTTGCTTTTAGGGCCCCACATGAAGAGTGAAATGCATATCTGTTGCATATTGTTGGGAGCCGCCCCCACATTCGCCGTTACAAGATGGCGCTGACATCCTGTGTTCTAAGTGGTAAACAAATAATCTGCGCATGTGCCAAGGGTGTTTTATGACTACTTGTGCTCTGCCTTCCCCGTGACGTCAACTCGGCCGATGGGCTGCAGCCAATCAGGGAGTGACACGTCCGAGGCGAAGGAGAATGCTCCTTAAGAGGGACGGGGTTTCGTTTTCTCTCTCTCTTGCTTCTTGCTCTCTTGCTTCCTGCACCCTGGCTCCTGAAGATGTAAGAAATAAAGCTTTGCCGCAGAAGATTCTGGTCTGTGGTGTTCTTCCTGGCCGGTCGTGAGAACGCGTCTAATAACAATTGGTGCCGAATTCCGGGACGAGAAAAAACTCGGGACTGGCGCAAGGAAGATCCCTCATTCCAGAACCAGAACTGCGGGTCGCGGTAATAAAGGTTCCCGTAAAGCAGACTGTTAAGAAGGATTCAACTGTATGAATTCAGAACTTTTCAGCTGGGGAACGAGAGTACCAGTGAGTACAGCTTTACGAGGTAAGCCTGGCCTTGAACTTTCTAAGGAAATTCAAGACAGTCTATCAGAAGTAAAGTGGAAAATGGCTTTACAAGTTATGTTTGGCCTTGAATTTTCTCTAGTGTTAGAAGCCCTTTTGTTCCTTTTCACATGTTATCAAGTGGTTAAGGCAGGGAGGATTCTAGAGGAAATTCAGGACAAGCTATCAGAAGTAAAGTGGGGAGAGAGAGTAGGAACAAAGAGGAAATATGGTACACAAAATAAGTATACAGGCCTTTCCAAGGGTCTTGAACCCGAGGAAAAGTTAAGGTTAGGTAGGAATACCTGGAGAGAGATTAGAAGAAAAAGAGGAAAAAGGGAAAAGAAGAAAGATCAATTAGCGGAGGTCTCTAGGAAAAGGAGCCTGTGCTCATCGCTGGATGGGCTCGGGGAGCCAGCTCTTAGTAGCTCTGAAGCAGGTGAAGAATCCTCCTCTGAGGAAACAGACTGGGAGGAAGAAGCAGCCCATTACCAGCCAGCTAATTGGTCAAGAAAAAAGCCAAAAGCGGCTGGCGAAGGCCAGTTTGCTGATTGGCCTCAGGGCAGTCGGCTTCAAGGTCCGCCCTATGCGGAGTCCCCGCCCTGCGTAGTGCGTCAGCAATGCGCAGAGAGGCAGTGCGCAGAGAGGCAGTGCGCAGACTCATTCATTCCCAGAGAGGAACAAAGGAAAATACAACAGGCATTTCCGGTCTTTGAAGGAGCCGAGGGTGGGCGTGTCCACGCTCCGGTAGAATACTTACAAATTAAAGAAATTGCCGAGTCGGTTCGTAAATACGGAACCAATGCTAATTTTACCTTGGTGCAGTTAGACAGGCTCGCCGGCATGGCACTAACTCCTGCTGACTGGCAAACGGTTGTAAAAGCCGCTCTCCCTAGTATGGGCAAATATATGGAATGGAGAGCGCTTTGGCACGAAGCTGCACAAGCGCAGGCCCGAGCAAACGCAGCTGCTTTGACTCCAGAGCAGAGAGATTGGACTTTTGACTTGTTAACGGGTCAGGGAGCTTATTCTGCTGATCAGACAAACTACCATTGGGGAGCTTATGCCCAGATTTCTTCCACGGCTATTAGGGCCTGGAAGGCGCTCTCTCGAGCAGGTGAAACCACTGGTCAGTTAACAAAGATAATCCAGGGACCTCAGGAATCCTTCTCAGATTTTGTGGCCAGAATGACAGAGGCAGCAGAGCGTATTTTTGGAGAGTCAGAGCAAGCTGCGCCTCTAATAGAACAGCTAATCTACGAGCAAGCCACAAAGGAGTGCCGAGCGGCCATAGCCCCAAGAAAGAACAAAGGCTTACAAGACTGGCTCAGGGTCTGTCGAGAGCTTGGGGGACCTCTCAGCAATGCAGGTTTAGCGGCTGCCATCCTTCAATCCCAGAACCGCTCCATGAGCAGAAATGATCAGAGGACATGTTTTAATTGCGGAAAGCCTGGGCATTTTAAGAAAGATTGCAGAGCTCCAGATAAACAGGGAGGGACTCTCACTCTTTGCTCTAAGTGTGGCAAGGGTTATCATAGAGCTGACCAGTGTCGCTCTGTGAGGGATATAAAGGGCAGAGTCCTTCCCCCACCTGATAGTCAATCAACTGATGTGCCAAAAAACGGGTCATCGGGCCCTCGGTCCCAGGGCCCTCAAAGATATGGGAACCGGTTTGTCAGGACCCAGGAAGCAGTCAGAGAGGCGACCCAGGAAGACCCACAAGGGTGGACCTGCGTGCCGCCTCCGACTTCCTACTAATGCCTCAAATGAGTATTCAGCCGGTGCCGGTGGAGCCTATACCATCCTTGCCCCCGGGAACCATGGGCCTTATTCTCGGCCGAGGTTCACTCACCTTGCAGGGCTTAGTAGTCCACCCTGGAGTTATGGATTGTCAACATTCCCCTGAAATACAGGTCCTGTGCTCAAGCCCTAAAGGCGTTTTTTCTATTAGTAAAGGAGATAGGATAGCTCAGCTGCTGCTCCTCCCTGATAATACCAGGGAGAAATCTGCAGGACCTGAGATAAAGAAAATGGGCTCCTCAGGAAATGATTCTGCCTATTTGGTTGTATCTTTAAATGATAGACCTAAGCTCCGCCTTAAGATTAATGGAAAAGAGTTTGAAGGCATCCTTGATACCGGAGCAGATAAAAGTATAATCTCTACACATTGGTGGCCCAAAGCATGGCCCACCACAGAGTCATCTCATTCATTACAGGGCCTAGGATATCAATCATGTCCCACTATAAGCTCCGTTGCCTTGACGTGGGAATCCTCTGAAGGGCAGCAAGGGAAATTCATACCTTATGTGCTCCCACTCCCGGTTAACCTCTGGGGAAGGGATATTATGCAGCATTTGGGCCTTATTTTGTCCAATGAAAACGCCCCATCAGGAGGGTATTCAGCTAAAGCAAAAAATATCATGGCAAAGATGGGTTATAAAGAAGGAAAAGGGTTAGGACATCAAGAACAGGGAAGGATAGAGCCCATCTCACCTAATGGAAACCAAGACAGACAGGGTCTGGGTTTTCCTTAGCGGCCATTGGGGCAGCACGACCCATACCATGGAAAACAGGGGACCCAGTGTGGGTTCCTCAATGGCACCTATCCTCTGAAAAACTAGAAGCTGTGATTCAACTGGTAGAGGAACAATTAAAATTAGGCCATATTGAACCCTCTACCTCACCTTGGAATACTCCAATTTTTGTAATTAAGAAAAAGTCAGGAAAGTGGAGACTGCTCCATGACCTCAGAGCCATTAATGAGCAAATGAACTTATTTGGCCCAGTACAGAGGGGTCTCCCTGTACTTTCCGCCTTACCACGTGGCTGGAATTTAATTATTATAGATATTAAAGATTGTTTCTTTTCTATACCTTTGTGTCCAAGGGATAGGCCCAGATTTGCCTTTACCATCCCCTCTATTAATCACATGGAACCTGATAAGAGGTATCAATGGAAGGTCTTACCACAGGGAATGTCCAATAGTCCTACTATGTGTCAACTTTATGTACAAGAAGCTCTTTTGCCAGTGAGGGAACAATTCCCCTCTTTAATTTTGCTCCTTTACATGGATGACATCCTCCTGTGCCATAAAGACCTTACCATGCTACAAAAGGCATATCCTTTTCTACTTAAAACTTTAAGTCAGTGGGGTTTACAGATAGCCACAGAAAAGGTCCAAATTTCTGATACAGGACAATTCTTGGGCTCTGTGGTGTCCCCAGATAAGATTGTGCCCCAAAAGGTAGAGATAAGAAGAGATCACCTCCATACCTTAAATGATTTTCAGAAGCTGTTGGGAGATATTAATTGGCTTAGACCTTTTTTAAAGATTCCTTCCGCTGAGTTAAGGCCTTTGTTTAGTATTTTAGAAGGAGATCCTCATATCTCCTCCCCTAGGACTCTTACTCTAGCTGCTAACCAGGCCTTACAAAAAGTGGAAAAGGCCTTACAGAATGCACAATTACAACGTATTGAGGATTCGCAGCCTTTCAGTTTGTGTGTCTTTAAGACAGCACAATTGCCAACTGCAGTTTTGTGGCAGAATGGGCCATTGTTGTGGATCCATCCAAACGTATCCCCAGCTAAAATAATAGATTGGTATCCTGATGCAATTGCACAGCTTGCCCTTAAAGGCCTAAAAGCAGCAATCACCCACTTTGGGCAAAGTCCATATCTTTTAATTGTACCTTATACCGCTGCACAGGTTCAAACCTTGGCAGCCGCATCTAATGATTGGGCAGTTTTAGTTACCTCCTTTTCAGGAAAAATAGATAACCATTATCCAAAACATCCAATCTTACAGTTTGCCCAAAATCAATCTGTTGTGTTTCCACAAATAACAGTAAGAAACCCACTTAAAAATGGGATTGTGGTATATACTGATGGATCAAAAACTGGCATAGGTGCCTATGTGGCTAATGGTAAAGTGGTATCCAAACAATATAATGAAAATTCACCTCAAGTGGTAGAATGTTTAGTGGTCTTAGAAGTTTTAAAAACCTTTTTAGAACCCCTTAATATTGTGTCAGATTCCTGTTATGTGGTAAATGCAGTAAATCTTTTAGAAGTGGCTGGAGTGATTAAGCCTTCCAGTAGAGTTGCCAATATTTTTCAGCAGATACAATTAGTTTTGTTATCTAGAAGATCTCCTGTTTATATTACTCATGTTAGAGCCCATTCAGGCCTACCTGGCCCCATGGCTCTGGGAAATGATTTGGCAGATAAGGCCACTAAAGTGGTGGCTGCTGCCCTATCATCCCCGGTAGAGGCTGCAAGAAATTTTCATAACAATTTTCATGTGACGGCTGAAACATTACGCAGTCGTTTCTCCTTGACAAGAAAAGAAGCCCGTGACATTGTTACTCAATGTCAAAGCTGCTGTGAGTTCTTGCCAGTTCCTCATGTGGGAATTAACCCACGCGGTATTCGACCTCTACAGGTCTGGCAAATGGATGTTACACATGTTTCTTCCTTTGGAAAACTTCAATATCTCCATGTGTCCATTGACACATGTTCTGGCATCATGTTTGCTTCTCCGTTAACCGGAGAAAAAGCCTCACATGTGATTCAACATTGTCTTGAGGCATGGAGTGCTTGGGGGAAACCCAGACTCCTTAAGACTGATAATGGACCAGCTTATACGTCTCAAAAATTCCAGCAGTTCTGCCGTCAGATGGACGTGACCCACCTGACTGGACTTCCATACAACCCTCAAGGACAGGGTATTGTTGAGCGTGCGCATCGCACCCTCAAAGCCTATCTTATAAAACAGAAGAGGGGAACTTTTGAGGAGACTGTACCCCGAGCACCAAGAGTGTCTGTGTCTTTGGCACTCTTTACACTCAATTTTTTAAATATTGATGCTCATGGCCATACTGCGGCTGAACGTCATTGTTCAGAGCCAGATAGGCCCAATGAGATGGTTAAATGGAAAAATGTCCTTGATAATAAATGGTATGGCCCGGATCCTATCTTGATAAGATCCAGGGGAGCTGTCTGTGTTTTCCCACAGAATGAAAACAACCCATTTTGGATACCAGAAAGACTCACCCGAAAAATCCAGACTGACCAAGGGAATACTGATGTCCCTCGTCTTGGTGATGTCCAGGGCGTCAATAATAAAGAGAGAGCAGCGTTGGGGGATAATGTCGACATTTCCACTCCCAATGACGGTGATGTATAATGCTCAAGTATTCTCCTGCTTTTTTACCACTAACTGGGAACTGGGTTTGGCCTTAATTCAGACAGCCTTGGCTCTGTCTGGACAGGTCCAGACGACTGACACCATTAACACTTTGTCAGCCTCAGTGACTACAGTCATAGATAAACAGGCCTCAGCTAATGTCAAGATACAGAGAGGTCTCATGCTGGTTAATCAACTCATAGATCTTGTCCAGATACAACTAGATGTATTATGACAAATAACTCAGCAGGGATGTGAACAAAAGTTTCCGGGATTGTGTGTTATTTCCATTCAGTATGTTAAATTTACTAGGGCAGCTAAATTGTCAAAAAGTCTTTTTCAGTATATGTTACAGAATTGGATGGCTGAATTTGAACAGATCCTTCGGGAATTGAGACTTCAGGTCAACTCCACGCGCTTGGACCTGTCCCTGACCAAAGGATTACCCAATTGGATCTCCTCAGCATTTTCTTTCTTTAAAAAATGGGTGGGATTAATATTATTTGGAGATACACTTTGCTGTGGATTAGTGTTGCTTCTTTGATTGGTCTGTAAGCTTAAGGCCTAAACTAGGAGAGACAAGGTGGTTATTGCCCAGGCGCTTGCAGGACTAGAACATGGAGCTCCCCCTGATATATGATATATCTATGCTTAGGCAATAGGTCGCTGGCCACTCAGCTCTTATATCCCATGAGGCTAGACTCATTGCACGGGATAGAGTGAGTGTGCTTCAGCAGCCCGAGAGAGTTGCACGGCTAAGCACTGCAATGGAAAGGCTCTGCGGCATATATGAGCCTATTCTAGGGAGACATGTCATCTTTCATGAAGGTTCAGTGTCCTAGTTCCCTTCCCCCAGGCAAAACGACACGGGAGCAGGTCAGGGTTGCTCTGGGTAAAAGCCTGTAAGCCTAAGAGCTAATCCTGTACATGGCTCCTTTACCTACACACTGGGGATTTGACCTCTATCTCCACTCTCATTAATATGGGTGGCCTATTTGCTCTTATTAAAAGAAAAAGGGGGAGATGTTGGGAGCCGCCCCCACATTCGCCGTTACAAGATGGCGCTGACATCCTGTGTTCTAAGTGGTAAACAAATAATCTGCGCATGTGCCAAGGGTGTTTTATGACTACTTGTGCTCTGCCTTCCCCGTGACGTCAACTCGGCCGATGGGCTGCAGCCAATCAGGGAGTGACACGTCCGAGGCGAAGGAGAATGCTCCTTAAGAGGGACGGGGTTTCGTTTTCTCTCTCTCTTGCTTCTTGCTCTCTTGCTTCCTGCACCCTGGCTCCTGAAGATGTAAGAAATAAAGCTTTGCCGCAGAAGATTCTGGTCTGTGGTGTTCTTCCTGGCCGGTCGTGAGAACGCGTCTAATAACAGCATATGTGTAGGGGGCCTAAGTCCATCCCATGAATGCTCTCTGGTTGGTGGTTCAGTCTCTGTGAGCCCATATATGGACCCAGGTTAGTTGATTCCCTAGATACTCTTGTGATGTCATTCAGCTCTCTTGCTCCTTCAATCCTTCCTTCCCTTCTTCCACAAAATATCTTAAACTCTGACAATGTTTGTCTGTGGAGATCTGCATCTATTTCCAGCAGCTTCCAGCTGAAGCCTTTCAGATGACAGTTATGCTAGGCTCCTGTCTACCAGTATAGCAGAATATCATTAAGAGTATCAAAGTTGGGCTCTCTTTCATGGCATGAGTCTCAAACTGGGACAGTCACTGTTTGGCTATTCCTTCAATTTTTGCTCTTTCTTTAACCCTGAACATGCTTTTAAAAAAAATGATTTATTTATTTATTATATGTAAGAACCCTGTAGCTGTCTTCAGAACCCCCAGAAGAGGGCATCAGATATCGTTATGGATGGTTGTGAGCTACCATGTGGTTGCAGGGATTTGAACTAAGGACCTTCACAAGAATAGTTGGTGCTCTTAACCTCTGAGCCATCTCTCTTCAGCCCATCCCTGAACATCTTTTATGGAGGAAATTTTTGTGGGTTGAATGTTTTTTGGCTTAATTGGTGATCCCATCTTACCTGGTTAAAGGAAATAGCTGTTTCAGGTTCCATATTCCCCATTGCTAGGAGTCTTAGCTAGGTTCATTCTCATATATTCCTGGGCGATTTCATTGTCCTAAGTGTTCTAGCTCATCCTAGTGATGTTTCCTCACCCCCCCTCCCCAATTCAAGTTCAGTCAAGCTTTTCACAGACTGTTCACATTTAAGGAGTGAGCATCGTGAAGACATTAGGCCTTAGACAGACCTTTAACCAGAGAAGTGTCACTTCTGAGAATAAATACTTGTCACAGAATGCCATGGTCAAAATTATCCAAGCTACACTGGAATGAGAGACTCTTCAGGCCCATCCTTCTGTCTGAGATCACTGTGTTTTGTAAATATCAAATAATGAGAGATTTTGAAATTACTACTAATTTTCCATTCTATTTTCCCCAATTCTTAGTCTTCTTTTGTGCTGCAATAGCAAAAATATTTTAGACTAATATGTAAGCTTGTTGGTATAATAGAAAGGCATTTCTCACATTTCTGTAGGCACAGTGAGGTATTAGTATTCATGCATTCAGTACCTGATGAAAGCTGCACCCTGCCCACAGTGTGTACCTTGCTGTTAAAGAGGGGGATAACTTTGTAATATCACATACTATTTCATTAAAATTCTAATATCCTAATACCACTAATGACATAATAGTCTTAATAATGTAATGGTATATATCAATATGACAAGATATATGATTATTTATTTTTAGCATATGATTTTCATGAGTTATAATCAAAGGAGATAGTGTAATGCGCATATATGATATATATGCGTGTGGTGTCTGCACATGTGCTTTCAGATATTGTGTTATTATATGTGTATGGAAGGACCAGTGGATGGAGGATGCTGGGTATTTTCTATCACTCTTCCTCTAATGGATTTAATGCAAGGCCTTTCAAGAAAGGGAGTGAAACTTTTGAGAGGTGACTTGGGGGAATAACTGGGAGGACTAGGAAGAGTGTTGTATCAGGATATTTTGTATAAGGAGAGAACTAGTGTTCAGTGAAAGGGTCTCTCACTGACCATGGAAATTGTTACTTTAGGAACTCTGGCTGCTAGATAACTCTTGGGCTCCTGTCTATTATGCAGAGTGCCGCAGCTTCAGACATGTGCGAGCATGGCTGGCTTTTATGTGCATGCTGGGGGTGAACTGAGAACCATGTGTTTTTAAAGGGTTTTTACTCACTGAGCCATCTCAGGGAACTCCAGAATACACATATTCAACACTCCCAGGATGTTTCTTCAATGTACTAGTTCTTTTAAGTCTAAGCCTGATACTAAAACTGATATAAAACTGCTTTGTCTTTTCTCTTCACTAATACATATTTTTCTCTTTATGCATAGTGAGAAACTATAGAAAAATGAAACTATAAGCATAAAAACATCACATAGAATTATTTTGAAAAATTGGTGACCATAAAAAGTGACAATAATCATGAAATGATAATATTTCCAGGGATATGTCTAGAGAAGTATTCCATCTTCAGACATCTAATAGCAGAATATAAAGTTTCTTTTTTTTGTTATTATTACATTTATTTATTTATTTATTTATTTATTCACTTTACAACCCAATGTCAGCCCTTCCTCTCCTCCCAGTACCTCCACACACAAGTCCTTCCCCTATTCCACCTTTCTTTTGAGTAGGGGAAGCCCCTCTCTGGGTATTATACCCCTCCCTGCCGCTACCTGCTGGGACTAGGCACATCCTATCCCACGTAGGGCAAACAATGCTGTCCATTTAGCAGTGTGGATCCACAGGCAGCTAAGCAGCAGGCTCAGGGACAATCCTTGTTCCAGTTGTTGGGGGACCTGCATGAGGGACCAAGCTTGGGAGACCAAGCTCCTCATCTGATATATGTGTGCAGGGGCCTAGGTCCAGCCTGTGCTCAGTCTTTTGAAGCTCCCAAGAGTCTAGATTATTTGACTCTGTTGGTTTTCCTGTAGAGTCCTTGGCCTCTTCAGGTTCCTCAATCTTCCTCCCAACTCTTTTGTAAGAAGCTCCATCTAATGTTTGGGTGTGAGTCTCTGCATCTTTCCTTTGACTGCTGGGTGGAGCCTCTCAGAGGACAGTTATGCTAGGTTCCTGTCTACAAGCATAATGGAATATCAATAATAGTGTCAGGGATTGATTCTTTTTTTATTATTATTAGGTATTTTCCTCGTTTATAGTTTCAGTGCTATCCCAAAGGTTCCCCATACCCACCCACCCCCAATCCCCTACCCACCCACTCCCCCTTTTTGGCCCTGGCGTTCCCCTGTACTGGGGCATATAAAGTTTGCAAGTCCAATGGGCCTCTCTTTGCAGTGATGGCCGACTAGGCCATCTTTTGATACATATGCAGCTAGAGACAAGAGCTCCGGGGTACTGGTTAGTTCATATTGTTGTTCCACCTATAGGGTTGCAGTTCCCATTAGCTCCTTGAGTAATTTCTCTAGCTCCTCCATTGGGGGGCCACGTGACCCATCCAATAGTTTCAAAAATATGTTATTAGAATATAGTGGTATAATTGTTATATAATTTTTATATTAATATTGATTTTGATATATCCTTTTCTTTAAAAATATTTAAAATACATTTATTTACATAAGGCCTGGGATGGCACACATGTAGATCAGAGGATACCCTGGAGTATTCATATCTATCGTTCCTGCTAGAGTCCCTGGGAAAGGCCTCAGGTCCTCATTCTTGTCAGTGAGATTCTATAATCACTCAGTCTTCTCACTAGCCCACTGCATCTTTTCTTGAACCAAATGTTTTTGATAATACAGTTTGTATCTTAATGAGAATTGCTGCAGAATGTAAGTTTTTCAAGACTCATGGGGTCTTCCAAATTATTCTATGCAGCTCACATTGAAATGAATTAGTCCTTTGAAACAGGAAGGTCACAATTATTGCTAGAAACAGGGTTCAAATTACCATCTCTAATCAGGATCTTTTCATGTAAAAGTGTCAAACCTTGGCTTGGTATTAAGAATTCATTTTAAGGGCTGGTGAGATGGCTCAGTGGGTAAGAGCACCTGACTGCTCTTCCGAAGGTCCAGAGTTCAAATCCCAGCAACCACATGGTGGCTCACAACCATCCGTAATGAGATCTGACTCCCTCTTCTGGAGTGTCTGAAGACAGCTACAGTGTACTTACATATAATCAATAAATAAATCTAAAAAAAAAAAAAAAAAAAAAAAAAGAATTCATTTTAAGAGCTTTACATGAGGCTTCTTCTATCATTCCTGTATCAGATATTCAAATGCTTCACAGGCACCAAATGGCTTGAAAGTTACAGAGAAAACAACCCACATGTATTAGGAGGCCTGGTAAAAGCAGCTGGGGATTAAGAAAGATTTGTTAATTGCGACAGATCTGGAGATATCTACCTTAATGAAATAAGAGATTATTAATGGAGGCTCAAGCTTGAATTCGGATGAATGAATTCTTCGCACATGACAAGTCCAATTATAATTTCATTTGACTTTAAGTGCTAAAATTCAATTTTCCTTCACCCTCATTTAAAATCATGAGGTCATTAATCTAATTTCATTGTTGTGTATGATTAAATATTATTTTATTGAATGCATAATGCATTCTTTTTAAATATTACTGATACAATAATGAAATTAATTATTGTTTTATTTGATTAATATCCACCAGCTTCAAAACCTTGTTTTCTCAGAGTTTATGCTAATATATAGTAATCTTCTTTTAATCCTAGAGAGAGCTACAAGTGTGAATTAGGAGGGGTGAAATCCTGCATGCTCAATATATGTTAATTCCAAAAAGATAGAGAGGGATCATAGTGTTCTAAATGCAAATTTATAGGGGCATACAGAAAACTCATGATAAAGTCTGCCTCAAATGAGAAGGATTTTCAATAATGATGAGAAAACATGGGTCATGGTCTCTGGAGACATTGGTAAAAATTTACAATGGTAATCTCAAACAGCAAAGCCTATTATGCAGCAAGCATTCTAGAAAGAAAAATGGAGTCACAAACTGAGGGAAAAAGAAAAAACATTCTTTCACACATACAAAAATATTACATGGAAAATGCCCGCAGGAAAAAAAACAAACTGTAGCAGACACAGATACATAACTGGAAAGACTAAAAGAATATTTGAATCACAACAGAATTAAAAGAGAATGAAGAGAAAAGTTAAAACTAAAATATTTAAACCTCACTGAATACAATCTCCAAATACATTGGCCAGAAAATAATCCGCATTTTTAGTAGATTGGCTATACAATGGGTATACGCAGATCATGACTTTTATAAGCATCCAATATACTGTTAAGCAATTCATCCAGCTAAACTTCAGTCTATTTATGTGTACTTTTCTCTACTTTTCACTTTTAATTTATGCATACATAGTGAGGAATGACATTCAGTTTGTTCAGACCCCTAATTTAATCACAAATCACATTACTGATTGAATATACTACATTCCTCAAATTAAAATTGCTTTAGCACGGATACTTCCATTTCACAATACCCTGGTTATCTTAAATTTATCAAATGGTGAAACAGAGATTCAATAAAGTAAAAATGATTCTAAGTTCTATCTGCTCAGACACAAGTACTGTGAACACTTTAGTAAAATGCTTTCTGATTTTCCTGCCATTCACATTTTTATGATACCTTATGACAATAGAGAAGTGTAGTCCTCTACACTTTATTTATTTACATTTATTTATTTATTTACATTTTAATCCAGCAACATGATTGACTTACAAGGGATTATATCTAAAGACCTCTGGGTCTTCGTGATCTTATTGAAGTGCAGGCATGCCAGGCACCTTTAATTCCTGTGCCTGAAATACAGACATACTCTTAATACATACCTTTCATCCCAAACAATGAAAATAAGGTTAACTTATACTAAAAATCGGCCATATATCAAAGTGACATCTAACTGAGGGACAAACAAAGTGAAACCTCGGAGGAAGATTTGACAGAATGTGTCAGAGATAGGATATACCCAAGTCTCATGAGAACTGACAGGAAAGAGAGGCAATTTAAGAGCATTGAAGAGCAATGACATGTCAGTCAGGCAGTGGAGTTGAGTTTGGTTGAGTTCAGTTCAAAGACAGCTTTCCCCAGGACAGTTTAAAAGAGACAGATTGCAGAGACAACCACCTAGACACAGGTGAATACAAAACAGACCACAACATGAGAAGAAGCCAGATCCTTGGAAGATACTGTCAGAATGACTTTGAGGTCACACAGAGTAATTCAGTAAGAAGCCAAGAGAAGCCAGATTGAATCAGTCAGCATTGAGAGGAGTTTGAATCTGTACAGCTGAATTAAACCAGCCAGGCAGGTTCAGAAAGAACTAAATAGGGTTCAATTATTCAGCAATGAGCTTCTGATACAAGAATCACATCTGATAAGGAAAACATACTCGTACAGAATATATATCTACAGAATATGATTGATGATGATTTTGTATCTTAGCATTACACAACAGATTCTTGTAATGCCTGCCTATAATCAATAAATTGTCTCCTCTTTGTAAATACTTGCTGGATTTAAGGCAAAAGAGGTTGATCATAATAATAATCAATTTGTTATATCACAAAACATTCTAGGACTCTATCACATTAGAAATTATTAATTCCACTTTTTAAGAAATTGTTCCTCAGTTAAAAGTGACTCTGCTTCATCCCCCTGTGTAAAATGGAGAGTATCACCTGCCCTCCTTGTTTAAAGCTACCTGATTTATCACAGGGAGTATTTTCAAGTTCACACATGTGCCATTTTTCTTCATGTTACTTGTTCAAATATTCTTAACCTTTACATGAATAAATTTTATCTATATCTACTAGTGCTATTTGCTATGTTCTGTAGGTTTAAAAGCTGGTTATGTAGTAAAATTCACTATCATGTTTGATTATTTTTATACTTACATTTCATTCATATTTTAATAAAATCATAGAAATAAAGTTAGCCTAAAAGTACAAAAGTAGATGTGGATATGCACTTGTAATTTAGGTATCTATATCAATTTAATGAATTATAGTCACACTTTTGTCACTAATCTAAGATAAATTTTACCTTATATTATGAATTAATGCATAATAAATATTCAAATATCATTGAATGCATAAATTTATCACATTTAATGTGAGTTATGAATTATCCCTTTTTAAAGAAAGGGATGGAGAAATTCAGATTAAAGAAAAGCAGGCAAAGAATATGAATGTCATCTCACACCTGATAATGTGAGTATCATGAGACAAAACCTAATAAATGAAGTGGCAGGAAGGAAAAGAAATACTTACATGTTGTTTAGTAAAGTGTGATTATTTTTTAGGGAGTATGAAAATGTTTATCCAGCAACTTACTAATATGTCCATAGGGCTATTATCAACACACTTAGCTGTTTTATTTGATAGATATCAAGAGGAAGAAGAAGAAGAAGAAGAAGAAGAAGAAGAAGAAGAAGAAGAAGAAGAAGAAGAAGAAGAAGAAGAAGAAGAAGAGGGAGGAGGAGGAAGAAGAGGGAGGAGGAGGAGGAAGTAGAAGAAGAAGAAGAAGAAGAAGAAGAAGAAGAAGAAGGAGGAGGAGGAGGAGGAGGAGGAGGAGGAGGAGGAGGAGGAGGAGGAGGAGGAGGAGGAGAAAGATCTGTTCTTCCATATTCTTTTATTAGCATTATTCAGTGTAGTCCATATATTAAACTACCTTAACGGTTACACACAGAATGCTGTCTTCTACAAAACAAAACAAAACAAGATAAAGCAACAACAACAAAAGGACAACTCCAAATAAATATCACACACAACATGTAATATCTTTTAGACATAAAAAAGCAGGAAATCTTTATACCCAATACCATGCTCAATAAACTAGAGAGGCCATTATGCTTTGTGAATTAAGATATAGAAAGAAAAATATGCATGATTTCATTTATATGTGGATTCTAAAAAATATGTTTTTGAAAAAATACATAATTGATGGGTTCACAATCTCAGGACACAGAGAAAGAAGAACATGGTAAAACTTTATTAAGAAACCACAATGCCTCATTTGTGAAAGATGAGTTTGAGAGATATGGCAAACAACAGTATGATTGTATCATACTTGTTTGTCTGAATTGATAAGAGATTGGACTTTAATTGCTAGGAGAGGAACTTCAGAGCCCATAAGACATATACAACATTAACCATTATGTGACATGATAGATATATGAATGATGCCAATTTCAATGAATACTTGAAAAGTATACATATATTTCACTATGAATTGAACACAGTTGATATTTATATGTATAATTTTTATTGTTAAATATATCCTAAAATTTTTAAAGGAAAAAGCCTTTGTGGATTTTTAATGATCTCTTTAGTATACAAAATTTAATTCCATTACTATTTGTAAATTTTTATTGCTCAGAAATTTATTGTGACTAGTTTTGAAAACAGAAAAATCTTATTTTAGATAATGGTTTTTATATATACATACATATATATATAATATATGTATATATTGCTTGTGCTGAAATTGTTGAGAATCAAGAATCATATACCAACTCCCAGTAGATCAAGTTCTTTTCAGTGCAAAGTTGTGAACAAGTACAATGAAGTATGCAGTGTGATTAGTTTTGGCAGCTTGACACAGACCAGATTTTCTTAGGAAAAGTACCTCAATTTAGGAATTTTCAAGATCAGTTTATTCTACAGTTATGCCACTTGATTATCATTGCCCTTGGCTTCTTCACAAACTTGAAGATAAGGGTTGCTGAAGACAGCACACACTTTGAAAACTAAGCTATCAAGTTGAAACTGACCTGGGAGCCTTTTCCCTGGGGACTAGTTTTCAAATATTTCAAAAGGTGATAGACAAAGTGCTGAGAGATAGGAGGAATGCACAGTCTTACCAAGCCATACAGCTTATGAATCACAATGACTAGAGTATCAAGGTAATCTCAGTGGTGCAATAGTAGGACTTTTATTTGGGGGTTATCCAATGGCTCTATAATTGGAACTATGGCCTACTGAAGAGGAACAAATCTATACCTAGTATTGTAAAACTAGCCTATTACCTAAGACTATGAAGTCATAGTCATGGGAGGAGAATCTATGACAATCAATATTTTAAACCAATATAATTTCCAAACATATTCTAAATGCTTCGCTTTATATCCACAGTTGATTGTTGTTCTCACCCCTTATGAAACAAGCTTCTTTTTGCAACTGATAAAGAAAATAGGTCAACCTGTAGAGATTAAATGACTGTGGGATGACCAATTCCAACTGGTATATCCACAATGCTACCCATTACTTAAGGCTTAGGGAAAATGAAAGACTTTAGAGCCTGAGACTCAAGTTGCCTGTTGCTAGTGACCCATAGTGATACAGGGAATACTCATGATATATCAGCAATGTGGTAACAGGAACAATATCAATCAGTATAATAGCTATACCAGGAGTAATACCAACAGAAACTCCATACAGTCCTGCAGGTAGATGAAGACTATAGGCAGTAAATGGTTACTAAAAGAGGGAAAATCAATTTCCTTTATGGACAAGCTCCTTCAAGAGATGTTAAATCCCAGTGGTCAGTCCTGAACACAAATTAATAAGGACAATGCTAAATGAAATAATTATATTGTATATACATGGATCATTTCAGTCTCTGTGGATGTGATTAACCATCATATTTAAAAGCATCTTAGGGAGAAAATTATTTATTTGGATTACAAGTTTGTCTTTCATTTTTGAAGCTAAGGCAAGAATCAGCAGGCAGATACTGAACTACAGTCCACAGATGGCTGCTTACTGGCTTTCCCTAAAGGGCAGCCTGCTTTTTTAGCAACCTCAGACAACCTGTTAGGAGCAACTCCATACACAGTGAACTGGGCCCTCTCATGTCAAATATTAATAAATAAAATAACAGCCACAGGCTTGTTAACAGGCCATTGTAATTTGGGGGCATTTTCTCAATTGAAGTAATCTCTTTAGTTGCTAAGAAACAAACACACAAAACATATCATTATACACATTTGCCTATGTGTGTGCACATATAACAATTACTAAAGCCATGAAGTATTGGGCAGGATGAAAGGAAGGTATTTGAGTGAGGTGGTGTGAATATGAATATATGGAGTACTCATATACAAGATTGCAAATCTTTAATTTTTTTCTTTAAAAAAATCACAGATTGCCTTTTCTTGGTCTCTTTTCCTTCTGTTGGTTTTACTTGTCTAACACTGATGTGATAATTTTTGTTTTACCGTATTATATTTTATTCTGTTATATCATTAAAAATGGATGAATAAGTGAAACCTAGGAACTAGTGTAAATGTTAACAACTGAACTGTCATTTATATGTGATGAAAGAGTTAAAATCAACTTTCTCCAATGGAAAAACATTTAATATATCAATCACCAAAATATGCCCCATGTTCAGGAGTAGTTGTAGAACATATAATGAAATTCATAGGTTTTTTTTTGTTCATTTTGTTTTGGGGTGTGTGTGTGTGTGTGTGTGTGTGTGTGTGTGTGTGTGTGTGTATGTGTGTGTATGCTTTTATTTGGTAATTTTTGTTCAGTGTTTTGATTTGCTTGGTTTCGTTTTTGTTTGGTTGTTCCATTATCTTTCTTTTTTTTCCTTTAGTTTGGGATTGGCTCTCATTGTTCTATTTGGTGTGTTGTTCTATTTTTATTTTCTTTAGAAAAACTTTTAAGTATCTCAGAAGGGGAGCAGATCTGAAGGGATATGAAGGAGGGAAAGGAGATGATCAAAATACATAAACATTTTAAAGATTGTTGTAAATAATAAAAGAATAAAATTATTTAACAATCAATTGATTTATATTTAATCTACTTTTATCTCTTGAAATGAAAGTATTATTGTATACAATCACCGCTTTGTAAAGGTTAGCAAGACCCCTAGCATGGTGTATCAATTTCTTCTAAAAATGGCTCTATCTTTCAATAATTATTAGAATAGCAAGTTCATAGTAAATGTTTCCAATTTTGATATCAAGTGAAAAATATAAGATGTTTGGTTCATACAAAGTCTCTAGTATATTTATATTTTCAGGGATAACCATTTTGTATTACCTGATCAATTGCTATGGTCTATCCTGGGAGAGACAATCTCTCTAGATCTTCGCTTTCTGGATTTACCTATAGTTTTTTATCCAGGCATGAGGCCTCATGAGTTTTGCCTAGCCACGTTAGCATGTCTACTGGTATCATATATGTTCAGCTCATGCTTATACCATTATACTGCTGAGACTTTATATATGTAGCTTCTGAAATTTCTAGGAAACAGGTGCTAGTTATTATCTTCTGAAAAATTCTATTTGTGGAACATCAGTATTTCAAAAATAACAGAAAGTCACCTTCTTAGTAAGTACTATCACATCTCTTCTTTAAATATGTTACATAAATTATACATTCCTAGACCTTTATTTCACTACACTGAAGATTAAAGTTTAACCACATGCAGAGCTCTTCAAATGTATGAATACACTTCTGCTACCTGTCTTTGAGCTGCTCTTCAATGTCCATTCAAACCCATCCTCTCTAATTGTCTATGATTTTCTGCTCCAAGAAAGTATCTTACATAAGAGAAATCCAGGAAAGTTCAAAAGAAAAAAATTACTTTGAAGAAACATATAATTCTCCAAAGGATACATAGTATAAGGATTGGGGAATTTTACTGAGTTTGTAAGAGTAATTTTTAATCAGTAATTTTCACTTTCTTCTGGAGATGGTTCTTATAAATTTAAAAACACTACTGGAGGTACATGGTATTGACCATACTAATTTGAATATTGTTCAGTCACATTTGAGTTGCTGATTATCAAGAATATAAGAAACATCTAAGCTCCACAGGCATGATTTATATATGTGCTTGTCAAATATATATATTTCATTATCTTCTTGACTTGATTATACATGAACAAGAGTTTCATGCACACGCAAATCACAGAACCTGGATAAAGGTATTTGTATATAGTTATGAAGGTGTCAAGAGATGGGGATGGGGAGGGAGGTCTGGAAGCAGTTTAGTGACTAGTAGAGATAAGTAGGAGCAATATACATTTCCCGTATGCACATAATTCTCAAGTGATCAGTAAATCATGCCATATTTAAAAAGAAAAAATTGTAAAGCCAAAACAACTGAGCAAGAATCTTAACCATCCATTTCACAATTTGCATATTAAATATGCTAAGTATGTCTACAGAGTGGGAATTACAAGCTAAATTTCCATTAATACATTTCATTTCTTAAAATATAATTAAAAAATATTTTAGTCTTTTCTGGGTTTGATTTCATGCCAAGTATTAAAACACAAATTTACTTCTCTTTTTAACTGATTTCTGAGAAGATGACTTGATAACAGGTTAAAAATACATATTTATTGTGCAACATATAATACTTGGAGACTGGAAAGCACATTAGCATGCAATAAGTGTTCAAAAGGTAATTAAATACAGTTACATGGTAATTATCAGCTCTAATTGTGATACATAATTATTATAAGTGCATATAATTGGCTAGCTACATGAAACTTCCATGTGATAATAAAAATGTTGTATTATTATTGCAGATGAAAGTGGAGAATTCAATAGTAATGTGAGTTAGATTCAGCAGATTCATTGCATTCATAGGATATTTACAAAATCTCATCTTTCCTTGTTTAGATTTAAATGAGTTATGAGGTTTGATGTGAATTTGTTGTTCTGAATAAGAAAAGTGATTCCTTGTTTTTCACATTTAAGAATTATAAATGAAAGAAAAAGAGAAAAAGAAGAAAATAGGCATGTTAGACAAAAAGTAATTTCGAACTCAGGTGACTTTGATTCACTTGGAATGGTTTTCTCTTTTGCAAATTTTAAATTTCATAATTTCTATACTAACAAGTGGGATATATTAAGAAACTGATTTTAGCATAGCTTACATATGTGAACTACTCACACATTTCAATGAAAATTATATTTAATGTATATTTAAAGTTATAAAAATATTTTAAATAATAAGTATTTATAAAAGGTTTTGACTAGAATAATGACCAGTTCTGTTGTACCTTTTATTTGTCATGAGTACTGAAATTAACACATAATAGGATATGACAAAAAGCTGTATCAACTATTTATTAAGACAAATTTATAAAGACTGTTACACATGGTGTCAGAAAACAAAAACAAACAAAACAATCAAACAAACAAACAAAAACCCCATCCTTCCTGAGGTCAAGAGAATAGAAGAGGATTTGTTTTCCGTCCATGGCTGCAGCACTCTGGACAGCAGCCCTGACCCTCATTTAGATCGTGCTATAGAGCAGTAGGTCCTGGAGAGATGAGCTTCCACCACCACCTGCAAGCAGGCTGGCGAGCTGGACGCAAAGTCTTGAGACCAGCAGAGCTAGCCTAACTCCTCACTAGCAACAGCACTCAGGAGAGTGTACCTCTGCACAGTAGAGCTGGTCTTGGTTGCGGAGGCCTTGTGAGTTGCCCTGAGGACTAGAGAGTAGGAGAGCTGATCCTCTCCTTGCTGGCTGCTTCACTAGGGAAGTTAGCCAGAGCAGTGCTGGGCTGTTCACCCAGGTATTTCTGTCACAGGGGTGCTGGCAGGTAGATAAATTTAGATATCTCCCAGGCCCAGATACTCCATCTATTATCTGCTGGAGCACATGAGAGGGTTGGTCCTAAAGATCCAAAGATGCAGCATTTCTATGACTTAGGGCAACAAACTATAATCAAAAGGAGTCTCCATGAGGAGCCAGTATAGATAGGATAGTTACAAAATCTCTTCTCTTTCTATTTACATTAAAATGAGTTATGAGGTTATATGTAAATTTATTATTCAGAATAAGTAAAGTGGTAGAAGCCAGAGGCTTCTAAACAGACCAATGACTCATTGAAATTATCATTTACAAGTAAAGATGTGTAGACAAAAGTGTACACTGTGTGTCTCTGTGACATACTACAGCATCCACACCAAGATTTTAATTTTATTTAATTGTATTTATTTAATTGTATTTTATTTTATTTTATTTTATTTTATTTTATTTTATTTTGGAGATAGGTTGCAAGGGCAGAGGGTGTGTACAAAAGGACATGGAGATTAGGGAATTGGAGTGCATGATGAAAACGTCACAAAGAATCAAAAAGTTAAAAAATGTCATTCAAAGCACATCTGTGTATTTATATATTCATTAAAATAGAATATTACATAAGTAAATATTCATTGTTTTAGAATGAACACAAAGATATCAAATTCATTATTGAATCATGTTCATACTCTTGCTTTCCAGTAAATGATAATGCATAGATCATTTTATAAGAAACCAGTATAGTATAACATAATATATCCTCATATAAATTTGTCCTGAATGACTTAATGCTTGCAAAAGAACTTCCATTGTAGTTCCTGAAAGCTATATAACTCTGTCGTTAATGTCCAAATGTTCATGTCCAAATCTATGTCAGAAAAATGTAACTATTTGGTGTATAAACACTTAAATCAACTTATCCAGTTTGTTTGGCATAAATGTTCTTTACTAGATCTCTCCTTTTCTGGATGCAATAGTTATCTTCAATCTGAGCTTACAAAGAATCTTTACCTCCATATAACAATGGAACTGTTAAGGACATGAGTGGAATTGCCCATGTCAACATGCAGAAAGTACACTCGCACACAGAATTCAAGTATTATGCTGGGATCTGTGGTCTGAAGAACATGAATGTTCATGTTATGAATGTTTAACAGAAAATATTCTAAACTTTGGAGAAGAAATCTGGACAAAGACCAAAAATCATAGGGTAATTAAATATTTTATTATTAAATCTAATAAGTTAGACAATACAATTTAGTCCATACAGAGAGAGAGAGAGAAAGGGGGGGGGGATAAAAGGGAGAGGGAGAAGGGAGGGGGGAAGGGAGGGAGGAAGAGAGAAGAGAGAGATTTTACAACAGACCTGCAAAGATTCCTTATTGTTTTAAAACTACTTTGAGATGTTATTTTCTTTTTAAATTTTAATCTTAATAGCACACTGGATTATTTCTTTTTTGCTTGGTTCATTTTATATTGGTGATATTCTGATTATTTGTCAATGATCCACAGTAGGCTTTTAATAACATAAATGTGTCATTAACAATTTAGCATCTCACACATAAAGGAATGATAACAATTCAAAAAAAAAAAAAAAAGAATGTGCTCTGGAATTTGAAACTCTAGAACTTTAATTTTGGTCTTCAAAAATTTCAAAATATATATTACTCTCAAATTGCAGTTTGGCCAAACACCATCTAATGAGTAAGTTGCATCAATAGTAGTCCTCCCAAAATTCTTTATTAGCACAAAGGCTAAAATATTTTGTAGTTGTTCAGACTTCTGCCTTAGTTTATTGGGGCTGCTATACTATGACAAGGGTTGGATGAACTATTAACTTCTGACAACTTGGGAGCTTACAAAGTCCCAGGTAAAGATACTTCTGTCTGCTGAAGAGCTACACACTCCATCATGAAGGGCAGTCTTTTGTCAAGTTCTCACATTCGGAAGACACAAAAGAGTATAAGTACTTTTGTGGTGTGATGATAACATATGACATTTGTCATGAGGGTGAAATTTGTAAGGGTTGACCCTTTATAACCGTATAACCTCAGTACCACCTAAGAACTCCATTTCTTGGAGCCATGTCAGTGGGAATTACATTCAGAAAATAAGCAATACTCTATATGTGTGAAGTTGATGGTATCGGTATTCTAGTACACTGACAGGTCCAAGTAAGTTTTCAAAATTAATTTCTAAAGTTTATGAGTGAAAATAGTAGTGAACATGATAGAAGGGAGAAACATGAAGGTCTCTTAAGCTAACATTGGAGTTATATATTAAGTACAGGGAGGGGGAGAATATATTTCATGTCACTCATGAGTCATTTCCTCGCTGACTTCACCTTTAAATAGCACCCAGTGGAATACATTGAACATACAATCAAAAATGCAATGAATCTGTTCTTCCTAATTTTAATAATCATTTTATCTTACTCCCCAAAACCCAGCATTCTATCAAAACTAGTTACAATCTAACAATAACTTTGTAACAAATAAATAATGAATATGTCACACTGACTTTAATAGATTGTATATTGCTATATGTTGTGTCACACACATGTGCATTGCATGATAACTGAGCACAACAGTCTCTTATAACCTACATCCTTATCATTCACAGTTACAAATGAAGAATATGAAAGAAAATGAAGGTATTTTATGCAACACAAAGTAAAAACTAGAAGGGATAGCATAATTACCTACAACTAAGCATAAAACCTAAACAACTGGCACATAAAATGCATGCATTTATGTGCAGAGTCTCTGGTCTATTTGAGGTACTTCCAGGAACCTTACCTAGTATCTATAACTATTTGCGATAAGGCTAACCCTTTACCTTTATTTACAATTGTGCCAATATCTAGTTCCATTATTTTCATTTAAGATCCCCAGCCAAGGGCTGCATAACTTTCCTTTGCCTTAAAAAGGACTCCATAGTTTTTCCCTTTTGTAATTTATCATCTGTAATGAGGCACAAACACACATGTGCATTGCCCTCTGTCAACTAATTTATCTATAGCCCATATTTCACAATTTGTTTAGGCTTCAGTGATAAAGACTCATTGAATCACAATAATTTAGCATTTATCTTCATAAGACAACTGTTGGCATTGGTCTCAAGGGGAAAGGTTTCATAGTTTTGGATTGAAGATTAATTCTATTACTTTAAAGTAATGTTCACCTCTTGTTTTAGTTACTCGATAAATCTGTTTAATGCATATTTCCAGTGGAGTCTTTGATTTTTTTTCTTAAAATCAGGCTTATTTAAAGTAGTTTATGCCTTCCTATTGGTTCTACTAACTAGAAAATATCCTCACAATTACAAATGCCTCTACTTATCAACAAAGATGATAGACTAGTGGGTCACTAATATTTCCATTTCTCTTTCAGTTATATTATTAGCAATTTGTGATAGCCATGATGAAACTTGTAGGTAAATATAAAAATAATTCATCTTATGAAGGGAATTATTATGCAAAAATAAACAAAGAAGTACAGTATAAAAGACTAAGAATGCTAGCTACGTCCAGAGAGACTAAAAGACCAATATGTCTAAAAGTTCTCTCTAAATTTATCTCTTTTCTTTTGGAAAATAGCAATTGCCGTTATTGCATTTCCCATGAGCATAAGCTGGGCTGGTTATGGAGTATAATATTAGGCTGTTAAAGACTACATAATATTTATTCATTACATATCTCTGGATCTTGGAAGAAATGCTAAGCTGTCTATTCCCATCAATCCCTGTTCTCCTGAATCTCATAAAACCATTATCTGTTGATTCTGTAGTTAGGTTTATCTTTATAGTAGGAGATAAATATATTCTGCATTTTGATATCTAACATTGCGCATTCTTTCCCCAGTTTCTAGAGACTTCTTTGATGTATATATCACAGACTGGGTGGTTTATACACTAAGCATGTATTTCTCACGTTCTAAGAGTGGTTGGAAAATCCACAGTCAGATGCACTGTCTAGCAGAGCCTCCATTCTAGATTTACGAAAGGCCCCATTTGTCCAGTGTTCTTACGTAGGACTCATCGATTATTCTCTGTATTTTCTTTTAGGAGGCACAAGTATCATACACCTGGCTTCTTACCAAACTGCCACCTAGAGCCTTTACTTCCAAACACTACCATTGTTCTGCTTGGGATACGGACTTGAAAGAATAAACTAAAACATCCAGTCCATTAGCACAACATATCAACTTTGCTTTATAATAGCAACCTCTGCCACTATAGTTATCTGTTCTATGACTTCAAGCACAGAGATGTCCGCTACCATCAATAATTTCAAATGATAGCATGGCCTATAGTATCAAGTATTATCAGACTTGTAGTCTTTTCATATTTGTGACAAAACAACTTATGTAAGGGGGCTAGGGTTTTGTGGTTGTTGTTGTTGTTAAGTTTTGTTTTGTTTTGGCTCATGATTTTAGGGATTTTGGTCCATAGTCATTCTCTGTTATGAGTCCTGATTTGTGGTAAGGCAAAATATCATGAGGTAGAAATATGTAGCAGAGACTAATTACCTCATGGAAAAAGGAGAGATGGACAAAGACTAAGTATGTCATGGGAAAAGGAAAGATGGAAAAAGTAAAGTAGGGAGAAAGAGGGAGAAGGGTATGGAGACTGAGAAAAATACAGAGATGAAAAATAATCTCCAAGCACAAACTACCTTCTAAAGTTACACTGTAAAAGCAGTCAGAACATGTACAACACATAAAAACTTGCATGAAAATGAATGTTTTAATCACAATTTTGGGAAAGGAAACCAACGACAATGATGTAGCATGAGGGATGTAGTTCTAGTGTTGGTGAACATTGATCAGGAAAATGAAAATGTGACGCCAGGCATCTTTATCCACTTTTTCCTTCTCTGCTTTAGACAGCTTAAAGATAGTTTGTTTTTACAAAAGAAACTCAATGCAAAAAAAAGACTATATGCTGAGGGAATTATATTGTCTCAGGCTGTAGGAAAGTCATGAAAACAGTGAGAACATATATGCTGTGTTCCATCACTCTTGGATTCTCTTCTAATTTTATTAGTCTCTTTCCTAAATGTAAACACACTCCACCACAAAAATAATTAAAACAGAAGAGGAAAAGAAAAAGAAAGTTAGAAAGGAATAAAGAAAGAAGAAAGGAAAAGAGAAAACTACTGGTAGATGAATATTGCTCTCCAGCTCAATGTAATAGTAAAATATAATTTGATATGTATGGCCTATCCAGGATTAGAACCAGATGTGTGACAAGGCAATGTATATTGATTTTACTCTAAATTCATGGCATCTTAGATCTGAATATATGTGCTCATGTTAATGATCAGATATTTCTGCTATGAAAAGAATCTTGTGGAGACTTTATGGTTTCTCTTCACATTTGAAAAAAATGAGATATATTCTGTCTCTTTCTTTGACCATTTACTGCATGTGAGGGCTTAGAGCATGTAGAAGACCGATGTAGCAGTTGCATGAAATAAATTTACATGATAATGTTTGAGGAACAAATAAGCTTCCTTACATTAAAAAAAAGAAGACTTCACACTTATGTTAGACTTCTTACTAGACCTCCTAGAGTTGTTTCAGATACTTAACACTCAAGGGAATAGACTAACTTCATCATCTTCTAGGAGGTTCAAGTTGAAAGGAAGTTGACATTAGTTGGGACTCTACGTGAAACATCTGACAGATTAATAAAATTGGACTTCCTTCAAGGCAAGTCACTGAAAAATGGAAAGATAGTAGGAGAATAGAGGGTTAGCTTAAGTCTGTGCAACTGTGGACATCCCCAATCAGCCCATTTCTGCTTAACCCAGGTCTTTGTCATGTGTAAGAAAGATCCTCCAGGTGCTTAAGTATCATGCTATACCTCCAACAATCAATCTAAAATTGCTAACGTAACACTAGCAATTTACAAATTTCTGTCTTAAAATGATGTTATCTTACTTGAGATTAACAACAACTCCATAATATGGCTTTATATTTCATTACTTAGCAGCCTTACATCATTACCAGAATGGAAATGTTGGAAAAAAAATCAAATATCTACTATTCTCAACTAATGAAAAGTTTACAACATTATAAGAATTGAAGTTTTCAGTTTTAATAACTACTGAAATGGATATTAATTTAGATTTTCTCTAGAGTAATGTAGCTTTAAAATACATGAACCATTTCAACATGCATATTTATGACCACTTTCAACATAATTCAATTTTCTATGTCGCCTACAGTGATGATTTATATTTCAGTGAATTTTATCAAGTCATTTTTAATATGTAAATTCTGTATTAGTTAAAATTTTACCAAGAAGTTATTGACTATGAACTTATTATCTTTGGCACAACATAATTATGCACAGCAAGGACTGCCAAAATTAAACCTAGCATAGCTGATGCCATTTTAAACAGCAGCATTCCAATGCTTTAATTAAATTCTTGCTGTTCTCATCTTACTCTGCTAAAACCTAAGTTTGTCAATAAGATGGCTACAATAAAGCGTCAATTATGTTACGTGAAGTCTTTCCAACTGAATTCAATTTTGAACATTGAAGTACTTTTTATATAGCAGTAATATTTCTATGAGATTTAATAATCACTAATGTTTCTTTGCTTAAGGTGGTCTTTTCACGTGTGCGTGTGTGTGTGTGTGTGTGTGTGTGTGTATGTATGTATGTCTGTGTGTCTGTGTATGTCTATGTGCATGTGTGTGTGTACATAAGTATATGTAACTGAAAATGAGGTGTACCATTGTAGAACAATGACTCAACATATAGTATTAAAATTAACAGAAATTTTACACAAAAATAAAATACTAATTAATAACTTATACTAGTCTATCACCTATAATGAACAAATGAGAAATTTTGTAAGGGCTAAGCCTTCCTAGAAGTTTATACACCCCCAAGTCTAAGAGCCATGATTTTGAAACATAACATTTAGCTGGCAGCAAATACCACTTAGGCTTTAAAATGAATACTGGTTGAGACTGTTGGTCTTCTAATTGGGTCACCCTCCTCCTCAGCTTCTTCCAGTTTTTCCCTATTTCAATGACAGGGGTCCCTAACTTCAGTCCATTGGTTGGTTGTAAGGATCTGAGTCTGTCTCAGTCAGTTGCTTGTTGGGCCTCTCAGAGGACAACCATATTAGGCTCCTGTGTATAAGCACACCATAGCAGCAGTAAGAGTGTTAAACCTTGGGGCCTACCCTTGAGATGAATCCCCGCTTGGGTGGGTCACTGGACCTCCTTTCCCATAGTCTCTTCTCCACTTTTGTCCCTACAGTTCTTTTAGACAGAAAAAATTCTGGGTCAGTGTTTTTGACTGTGGGATGACAACTTGATGCCCTGTCTTTCTACTGGAGGTAGACTCTACAAATTCCTTCTCCCCACTATTGGGTATTTATCTAGGGTCCCTCCTTTTGAGTCACAAGAGTCAGGCTCAACTAACCTGAAGTCCTGAGATCTCTCAGACATTGAGTCACCAACCAGGCAGCATAAACTAGCTGGTACACTGACTCCAACACATGTACAGCAGAGGGACTGCCCTGTCTGGTCTCATTGAGAGATGAAGTGTCTAACCCCCAGGAGATTTGAGGCTCCAAGAAGTGGGGAGGCCTGGTGCAGGGTGCACAGAGGGGACATCCTCTTGGAGACAGGAGGAAGGAGGAATGGGATGTGGAACTGTGGGAGGATAGACCTGGAAGGGGGTAAAGACTGAACTATAAAACAAAATAAAAGTGATACAAAAAGTAAGAAAAAAGAAAAAAAAAACATATATCACAGAAATATAAAATGTTCTCATTCTTGAACATAGTAAATTTTTGATATTTTATAAAATGAAGCACAACTACTCTAAAAATAAAGATAAATAAAATATATTAAAAATGAATACCGGTGAAGAATTTGCTCATCAAAATAACTATATGATTTATTTTACGATGCTGTCTCCAGAGGACTCATCAGATAAAAGCAATTAAATATTTGAATAATATTTTTTTCTGTGTTTATTAATACTCATCATATAGATGCTGGTTATTTCTATTTTAATTTATTTTTTCATCTACATTTCATTTCTAGTTTCCACTCCAAAAACCACCTATACCATATCCCCTCCCCATGCTTGCCAACCCACACACTCCAGCTTCAGTGTCCTGGCATTCCCCTACACTGGGGCATCGAGCCTTCATAGAACCAAGGGCCTCTCCTCCCATTGATGTCCAACAAGGCCATCCTCTGCTACCTATGCAGCTGGAGTCATGGGGCCTTCCTTGTGTGCTACTTGGTTGGTAGTTTATTGCCTGGAAACTCAGGGGTTACTGGTTGGTTCATATTGATGTTCCTACTATGGAGATGCAAAACCCTTCAGCTCCTTGGGTCCTTCCTCCAGCTCGTTCATTGGGGACCCTGTGCTCAGTCCAATAGTTGGCTGACAGCAGTGACCTCCATATTTGTCAAGCACTGGCAGAGCCCATCAGGAGACAGCTTTCTTTATCAGGCCCCTGTTAGCAAGCACTTGTTGGCATCGACAAGAGTGTCTGAGTTTGGTAGTTGTTTATGGGATGGATCCCCTGGTGGGGCACTCTCTGGATGGTCCTTCCTTCCATCTCAGCTCCGAATTTTGTCTCTGTAACTCGTTCCATGCGTACTTTGTTCCCCATTCTGAAAAGCATCGAAGTCTCCACACTTTGGTCTTTCTTCTTGAGCTTCACGTGTTCTATGAATTGTATCTTGGGTATCCCAAACTTCTGGGCTAATATCTACATCAGTGAGTGCATACCTTGTTGTTTTTCTGTGACTGGGTTACTTCACTCAGGATGATATTTTCTGTTCCATCCATTTGCCTAAGAATTTCATGAAGTCATTGATTTTAACAGCAGAGTAGTACTCTATTGTGTAAATGTACCACATTTTCTGAATCTATTCCTCTGTTGAGGGACATAGGGGTTCTATCCAGCTTCTGCTTATTATAAATAAGGCTGCTATGAACATAGTGGAGCACCTATTCTTATTACATGTTGGAGCATATTCTGGGTATATGCCCAGGAGAGGTATTGCTGGTTCCTCAGGTAGTACTATGTCCAATTTCCTGAGAAACCACCAAACTGATTTCCAGAGTGGTTGTATCAGATTGCAATCCTACTAGCAATGGAGGAGTGTTCCTCTTTCTCCACATCCTTGTCAGAATCTGCTGTCACCTGAGTTTTTGATCTTAGCCATTCTGACTGGTGTGAGGTGTACTCTCAGGATTGTTTTCATCTGCATTTCTCTGATGTCTCAGGATGTTGCATATTTCTTTAGGTGCTTCTCAGCCATTCAGTATTCCTCAGTTGAGAACTCTTTGTTTTGCTCTGTACCCCATGTTTAATAGGGTTATTTGGTTCTATGGAGTCTAATTTTTTGAGTTCTTTTTATAGATTGGATATTAGCCCTCTCTTAGGTGTAGATCTTTTCCTAATCTATTGGTTGCTCTTTTGTCCTATTGACAGTGTCCTTTGCCTTACAGAAGCTTTGCAAATTTATGAAGTCCCATTTGTAAATTCTTGATCTTAGAGCATAAGCTATAGGTGTTCTGATCAGGAAAATTTCCCCTGTGCCCTTGTGCTTGAGGATCTTCCCCACTTTCTTTTTTATTAGTTTCAGGGTATCTGGTCTTATGTGGATGTCCTTGATCCACTTGGACTTGAGCTTTGTACATGGAGATAAGAATGGATCAGTTTGCATTCTTCTACATGCTGACTGCCAGGTGAACCAGCACCATTTATTGAAAATGGATTGTTTTAGTTCTTTGTCAAAAATCAAGTAATCATAGGTGTATGGGTTCATTTCGGGGTCTTCAAGTCTATTCCCTTGTTCTACCTGCCTGTCACTGTACCTATGCAGGTTTTTGGTTTTTTGTTTGTTTGTTTTTTTTTTGTTGTTTTTGTTTTTGTTTATCACAGTTGCTCTGTAGTACAGCTTGAGGTCAGGGATGGTGATTCTACCAGAAATTCTTCTATTGTTGAGAATATTTTTTGCTGTCCTAGGTTTTATGTTATTCCAAATGAATTTGCAAATTGCTCTTTCTAACTCCATGAAGAATTGAGTTGGAATTTTGATGGGGATTCCATTGAATCTCTAGATGATTTTTGGCAAGATGGCCATTTTTACTATATTAGCCCTGCCAATCCATGAGCATCTTCTGAGATCTTCAATTTCTTTCTTCAGGTACTTGAAGTTCTTGACATACAGATCTTTCACTTGCCACTTGCTTAGAGTCACACCAAGGTATTTTATATTATTTGGGACTCTTTCTCTATTCTTTGAGTAGAGGAAGGCCACTGATTTGCTAGTTATTTTTATGTCCAGTCAATTTGCTGAAGTTGTTTATCAGGTTTAGAATTCCTCTGGTGAAATTTTTGGGATCACTTAAGTAAACAATCATATCATCTCCAAAAAAAAAAAAAAGATATTTTCACTTCCTCCTTTTCAATTTGTTTCCCTTTGACCTCCTTTTGTTATCTAATTGCTCTGACAATCGAGTACTATATCTAATAGGTAAGGAGAGGGTGGGGAGCCTTGTCTAGTACCTAATTTAAGTGGAATTGCTTCAAGTTTCTCTCCATTTAGCTCAATGTTGGCTATTAGTTTGCTGTATATTACTTTCACTATGTTTAAGTTTGAGCCTTGAAGCCAGGCGTGGTGGGTCATGCCTTTAATCCCAGCACTTGGAAGGCAGAGGCAGGCGAATTTCTGAGTTTGAAGCCAGCCTGGTCTACAAAGTGAGTTTCAGGACAGCCAGGGCTACACAGAGAAACCCTGTCTCAAAAAACAAAACAAAACAAAACAAAAAAAAAGGTTGAGCCTTGAATTCCTGGATTTTGCAAGGCTTTTATCATGAGGGGGTTGTTGGATTTTTGTCAAATGCTTTCTCAGCATCTAAGGAAATGATATTGTGCGGGGTTTTTTTTTGTTTTGTTTTTTGTTTTCTGTTTTTTTCTTTGAGGTTGTTTATATAGTGGATAACTATGATGGATTTCCATATATTGAACCATCCCTGCATTCCTGGTATGAAGCCTACTTGATCATGATGGATGGTTGTTATGATATGTTCTTGGATTTGGTTTGTGAGAATTTTATTGAGTATTTTTGCGTAAATGTTTATAAGGGAAATTAGTCTTAAAAAGACTAATTAGAAGAAAGTATTCTTTCTTTGTTGGGTCTTTTGTGGTTTAGGTATCAGAGTAATTGTGGCTTCATAGAACAAATTGTATAGAGATCCTTCTGTTTCTATTTTGTGGAAAAGTTTGAAGAATATTGGTATTAGGTCTTCTTTGAAAGTCTGGTGGAGCTCTGCACTAAACCCATCTGGTCCTGGGCATTCTTTGGTTGGGAGACTATTTTTTTAATTAAATAATTAATTAATTAATTAATTAATTAATTTTTATTAGGTATTTTCCTTGTTTACATTTTCAATGCTATCCCAAAGGTCCCCCATACCCACTCCACCAATCCCCTACCCACCCACTCCCCTTTTTTGGCCCTGGCGTTCCCCTGTACTGGGGCATCTAAAGTTGGCAAGTCCAATGGGCCTCTCTTTGCAGTGATGGCCGACTAGGCCACCTTTTGATGCATATGCAGCTAGAGACAAGAGCTCCGGGGTACTGGTTAGTTCATATTGTTGTTCCACCTATAGGGTTGCAGTTCCCTTTAGCTCCTTGGGTAATATCTCTAGCTCCTGCATTGGGGGCCGTGTGACCCATCCAATAGCTGACTGTGATCATCCACTTCTGTATTTGCTAGGCCCCGGCATAGTCTCACAAGAGACAGCTATATCTGGGTCCTTTCAGCAAAATTTTGCTAGTGTATGCAATGGTGTCAGAGTTTGGAAGCTAAATATGGGATGGATCCCTGCATATGGCAATCACTAGATGGTCCATCTTTTTGTCACAGCTCCAAATTTTGTCTCTGTAACTCCTTCCATGGGTGTTTTGTTCCCATTTCTAGGAAGGGGTAAAGTGTCCACACTTTGGTCTTCGTTCTCTTGAGTTTAATGTGTTTAGCAAATTGTATCTTATATCTTGGGAATCCTAGGTTTTGGGCTAATATAAACTTATCAGTGAGTACATATTGTGCGAGTTCCTTTGTGAATGGGTTACCTCACTCAGGATGATGCCCTCCAGGTCCATCCATTTGCCTAGGAATTTCATAAATTCATTTTTTAGTACCTGAGTGGTATTCCATTGTGTAAATGTACCACATTTTCTGTATCCATTCCTCTGTTGAGGGGCATCAGGGTTCTTTCCAGCTTCTGGCTATTATAAATAAGGCTGCTATGAACATAGTGGAGCATGTGTCCTTCTTACTGGTTGGGACATCTTCTGGATATATGGCCAGGAAAGGTATTGCAGGATCCTCCGGCAGTACTATGTCCAATTTTCTGCGGAACCACCAGACTGATTTCCAGAGTGGTTGTACAAGCTTGCACTCCCACCAACAATGGAGGAGTGTTCCCCTTTCTCCACATTCTCGCCAGCATCTGCTGTCACGTGAGTTTTTGATCTTAGCCATTCTGACTGGTGTGAGGTGGAATGTCAGGGTTGTTTTGATTTGCATTTCCCTGATGATTAAGGATGTTGAAAATTTTTTCTGTTCCTTCTCAGCCATTTGGTATTCCTCAGGTGAGAATTCTTTGTTCAGCTCTGAGCCCATTTTTTAATGGGGTTATTTGATTTTCTGGAGTCCACCTTCTTGAGTACTTTATATATATATTGGATATTAGTCCCCTATCCGATTTGGGATAGGTAAAGATCCTTTCCCAATCTGTTGGTGGCCTTTTTGTCTTATTGACGGTGTCTTTTGCTTTGTAGAAGCTTTGCAATTTTATGAGGTCCCATTTATCGTTTCTCGATCTTACAGCACAAGCCATTGGGGTTCTATTCAGGAATTTTTCCCCTGTACCCATGTCTTCGAGGCTTTTCCCTACTTTCTCCTGTATAAGTTTCAGTGTCTCTGGTTTTATGTGGAGTTCCGTAATCCACTTAGATTTGACCTTAGTACAAGGAGATAGAAATGGATCAATTCGCATTCTTCTACATGATAACCGCCAGTTGTGCCAGCACCATTTGTTGAACATGCAGTCTTTTTTCCACTGGATGGTTTTAGCTCCCTTGTCAAAGATCAAGTGACCATAGATGTGTGGGTTCATCTCTGGGTCTTCAATTCTATTCCATTGGTCTACTTGTCTGTCACTATACCAGCACCATGCAGTTTTTATCACAATTGCTCTGTAGTACAGTTTTAGGTCCGGCATGTTGATTCCACCAGAGGTTCTTTTATCCTTGAGAAGAGTGTTTGCTATCCTAGGTTTTTTGTTATTCCAGATGAATCTGCCGATTGCCCTTTCTAATTCGTTGAAGAATTGAGTTGGAATTTTGATGGGGATTGCATTGAATCTGTAGATTGCTTTTGGCAAGATAGCCATTTTTACAATGTGATCCTGCCAATCCATGAGCATGGGAGATCTTTCCATCTTCTGAGATCTTTTTTAATTTCTTTCTTCAGAGACTTGATGTTCTTATCATACAGATCTTTCACTTCCTTAGTTAGAGTCACGCCAAGGTATTTTATATTATTTGTGACTATTGCGAAGGATGTTGTTTCCCTAATTTCTTTCTCAGCCTGTTTATCCTTTGTGTAGAGAAAGGCCATTGACTTGTTTGAGTTAATTTTATATCCGACTACTTCATTGAAGCTGTTTATCAGGCTTAGGGGTTCTCTGGTGGAATTTTTAGGGTCACTTTTATCCTTGAGAAGAGTGTTTGCTATCCTAGGTTTTTTGTTATTCCAGATGAATCTGCCGATTGCCCTTTCTAATTCGTTGAAGAATTGAGTTGGAATTTTGATGGGGATTGCATTGAATCTGTAGATTGCTTTTGGCAAGATAGCCATTTTTACAATGTGATCCTGCCAATCCATGAGCATGGGAGATCTTTCCATCTTCTGAGATCTTTTTTAATTTCTTTCTTCAGAGACTTGATGTTATTCACATACAGATCTTTCACTTCCTTAGTTAGAGTCACGCCAAGGTATTTTATATTATTTGTGACTATTGCGAAGGATGTTGTTTCCCTAATTTCTTTCTCAGCCTGTTTATCCTTTGTGTAGAGAAAGGCCATTGACTTGTTTGAGTTAATTTTATATCCGACTACTTCATTGAAGCTGTTTATCAGGCTTAGGGGTTCTCTGGTGGAATTTTTAGGGTCACTTATATATACTATCATATCATCTGCAAAAAGTGATATTTTGACTTCTTCCTTTCCAATTTGTATCCCCTTGATCTCCTTTTGTTGTCTAATTGCTCTGGCTAGGACTTCAAGTACAGTGTTGAATAAGTAGGGAGAGAGTGGACAGCCTTGTCTAGTCCCTGATTTTAGTGGGATTGCTTCCAGCTTCTCACCATTTACTTTGATGTTGGCTATTGGTTTGCTGTAGATTGTTTTTATCATGTTCAGGTATGGGCCTTGAATTCCTGATCTTTCCAAGACTTTTATCATGAATGGGTGTTGGATTTTGTCAAATGCTTTCTCAGCATCTAACGAGATGATCATGTGGTTTTTGTCTTTGAGTTTGTTTATATAATGGATTACGTTGATGGATTTCTGTATATTGAACCATCCCTGCATCCCTGGGATGAAACCTACTTGGTCAGGATGGATGATTGTTTTGATGTGTTCTTAGATTCAGTTAGCAAGAACTTTATTGAGGATTTTTGCATCGATATTCATAAGGAAAATTGGTCTGAAGTTCTCTATCTCTGTTGGGTCTTTTTTTGTGGTTTAGGTATCAGAGTAATTGTGGCTTCAAAGAATGAGTTGGGTAGAGTACCTTCCATTTCTATTTTTTGAAGAATTGGAATTAGGTCTTCTTTGAATGTCTGATAGAACTCTGCACTAAACCCATCTGGTCCTGGGCTCTTTTTGGTTGGGAGACTATTAATGACTGCTTCTATTTCTTTAGGGGATATAGGACTCTTGAGATCATTAACCTGATCTTGATTTAGCTTTGGTACCTGGTATCTGTCTAGAAACTTGTCCATTTCATCCAGGTTTTCCAGTTTTGTTGAGTATAGCCTTTTGTAGAAGGATCTGATGGTGTTTTGGATTTCTTCAGGATCTGTTTTTATGTTCCCCTTTTCATTTCTGATATTGTTAATTAGGATGCTTTCCCTGTGCCCTTTAGTGAGTCTGGCTAAGGGTTTATCTATCTTGTTGAGTTTCTCAAAGAACCAGCTCCTTGATTGGTTGATTCTTTGAATAGTTCTTCTTGTTTCCACTTGGTTGATTTCACCCCTGAGTTTGATTATTTCCTGCCTTCTACTCCTCTTGGGTGAATTTGCTTCCTTTGTTCTAGAGCTTTTAGGTGTGTTGTCAAGCTGCTAATGTGTGCTCTGTCTAGTTTCTTTTTGGAGGCACTCAGAGCTATGAGTTTTTCTCTTAGAAATGCTTTAATTGTGCCCCATAAGTTTGGGTATGTTGTGGCTTCATTTTCATTAAACTCCAAAAAGTCCTTAATTTCTTTCTTTATTCCTTCCTTGACAAAGGTATCATTGAGAAGACTGTTGTTCAGTTTCCACGTGAATGTTGGGGTTCTATTATTTATTTTGTTATTGAAGATCAGCTTTAGTCCATGGTGATCTGATAGGATGCATGGGACAATTGCAATATTTTTGTATCTGTTGAGGCTTGTATTGTGACCAATTATGTGGTCAATTTTGGTGAAGGTACCATGAGGTGCTGAGAAGAAGGTATATCCTTTTGTTTTAGGATAAAATGTTCTGTTGATATCTGTTAAGTCCATCTGTTTCATCACTTCTGTTAGTTTCACTGTGTCCCTGTTTAGTTTCTGTTTCCATGATCTGTCCATTGGTGAAAGTGTTGTTTTGAAGTCTCCCACTATTATTGTGTGAGGTGCAATGTGTGCTTTGGGCTTTACTAAAGTTTCTTTAATGAATGTGGCTGCCCTTGCATTTGGAGCGTAGATATTCAGAATTGAGAGTTCCTCTTGGACGATTTTACTTTTGATGATTATGAAGTGCCCTTCCTTGTCTTTTTTGATTATTTTGGGTTGGAAGTCGATTTTGTTAGATATTAGAATGGCTACTCCAGCTTTTTTCTCCATCCATGTGCTTGGAAAATTGTTTTCCAGCCTTTCATTCTGAGGTAGTGTCTATCTTTTTCCCTGAGTCGAGTTTCCTGTAGGCAGCAAAATGTTGGGTCTTGTTTGTGTAGCCAGTTTGTTAGTCTATGTCTTTTTATTGGGGAGTTGAGTCCATTGATATTCAGAGATATTAAGGAAAAGTAATTGTTGCTTCCTGTTATTTTTGTTGTTAAAGTTGGCATTCTGTTCTTGTGGCTGTCTTCTTTTAGGTTTGTTGAGGGATTACCTTCTTGTTTTTTCTAGGGCATGGTTCCCGTCCTTGTATTGGTTTTTTTCTGTTATTATCCTTTGAAGGGCTTCATTTGTGGAGAGATAATGGGTGAATTTAGTTTTGTCGTGGAATACTTTGGTTTCTCCATCTATGGTAATTGAGAATTTAGCTGGGTATAGTAGCCTGGGCTGGAGTTTGTGTTCTCTTAGTGTCTGTATCACATCTGTCCAGGCTCTTCTGGCTTTCATAGTCTCTGGTGAAAAATCTGGTGTAATTCTGATTGGCTTGCCTTTATATGTTCTTGACCTTTTTCCCTTACTGCTTTTAGTATTCTATCTTTATTTAGTGCATTTGTTGTTCTAATTATAATGTGTCGGGAGGAGTTTCTTTTCTGGTCCACTCTATTTGGAGTTCTGTAGGCTTCTTTTAAGTTCATGGGCATGTCATTCTTTAGGTTTGGGAAGTTTTCTTCTATAATTTTGTTGAATATATTTGCTGGCCCTTTAAGTTGAAAATCTTCATTCTCATCAACTCCTATTATCCGTAGGTTTGGTCTTCTCAATGTGTCCTGGATTTCCTGGATGTTTTGAGTTAGGATCTTTTTGGATTTTGTATTTTCTTTGATTGTTGTGCAGATGTTCTCTATGGAATCTTCTGCACCTGAGATTCTCTCTTCCATTTCTTGTATTCTGTTGCTGATGCTGGCATCTATGGTTCCAGATTTCTTTCCTAGGGTTTCTATCTCCAGCGTTGCCTCACTTTGGGTTTTCTTTATTGTGTCTACTTCCCTTTTTAGGTCTAGTATGGTTTTGCTCATTTCCATCACCTGTTTGGATGTGTTTTCCTGTTTTTCTATAAGGACTTGTAACTCTTTAGCAGTGTTCTCCTGTATTTCTTTAAGTGAGTTATTAAAGTCCTTCTTAATGTCCTCTACCATCATGAGATATGCTTTTAAATCTAGGTCTATCTTTTCAGGTGTGTTGGGGTGCCCTGGACTGGGCGAAGTGGGCGTGCTGGGTTCTGATGATGGTGAGTGGTCCTGGTTTCTGTTAGTAGGATTCTTACATTTACCTTTCTCCATCTGGCAATCTCTGGAGTTAGTTGTTATAGTTGTCTCTGTTTAGAGATTGTTCCTCTGGTGATTTTGTTACCCTCTATCAGCAGACCTGGGAGACTAGCTCTCTCCTCTGAGTTTCAGTGGTCAGAGCAGTCTCTGCAGGCAAGCTCTCCTCTTTCAGGGAAGGTGCACAGTTATCTTTTGTTTGGACCTCCTCCTGGCCGAAGATGAAGGCCCAAAACAGGATCTTTCTGAGAAGCTGTGTTGCTTTGGCCTGTCACAGAAGCCATTGTTTCAGTAGTCCACACTCTCACCTCGGTAGATTACTTTCCGTGGAGTCCCAGAACCAAGGTGGCTCCCGCGGAAGCTGAGGCAGAAACCTCTCGGGCCGGGCAGACAGCTGTGCTCTGACCTGGAAGGTGGCCGATTGTCTGGAGCCAAAGATGGGGCCACCTCAGAAGGTCTGTGGCTCTCGCCTGTCCCAGAAACTGCTCAGTTGGGAGACTATTAATGACTGCTTCTATTACTTTAAGGATCATGGGACTGTTTAGACCATTTATCTGATCCTTATTTAACTTTGGTACCATTTGTTTCATAACTTCTGTCAGTGTTAATGTGTTCTGTTTAGTTTCTGTTTTCATGATCTGTCCATTGTTGAATGTGGGGTGTTGAAATCCCCCACTCTTATTGTGTGAGGTGCAATGTGTACTTAGAGCTTTAGTAAAGTTTCTTTTATGAATGTGGCTGCCTTTGCATTTGGATCATAATCAGAATTGAGAGTTCATCTTGGAAGATTTTACCTTTGATGAGTATGAAGTGCCCCTCTTTGTCTTTTTTGATAATTTTGGGTTGGAAGTTGATTTTATTCGATAAGAGAATGGCTACTTCAGCTTGTTTCTTCAGACCATTTGCTTGAAAAAAAAATTGTTTTCCAGCCTTTTACTCTGAGGGAGTGTCAGTCTTTTTCACTGAGGTGGGTTTCTTATATGCAGTAAAATGTTGGATCCTGTTTATGTAACCAGTCTGTAAGCCTATGTCCTTTTATTGGGGAAGTGAATCCATTGATATTAAGAGATGTTAAGGAAAAGTAATTGTTGCATCCTGTTATTTTTGTTGTTAGAGGTAGAGGTGGCTAACTTCTTTTTGATTTATTAAAAGAAGATTATTTTCTTGCTTTTTCTAGGGTGTAGTTTCCTTACTGGTGTTGGAGTTTTCTATTTATTATCCTTTGAAGGGCTGGATTTTTGGAAGGATGTTGTGTAAATTTGGTTTTGTCACAGAAAACCTTTGTTTCTCCATATATGGTAATCCAGGCTGGATTTCCTGGATATTTTGGTTTAGGATCTTTTTGCATTTTGCATTTTTTTAACTGTTGTGTCAATGTTTTCTATGGTATCTTCTATATCTGAGATTCTCTCTTTTATCTTTTGTATTCAGTTGATGATTCTTGCACCTATGACTCTTGATTTCATTCCTTGGCTTTCTTTTTCTTTTTAAAAATTTTTTATTAGGTATTTTTTCTCATTTACATTTCCAATGCTATCCCAAAAGTCCTCCATACCCTCTACCCAACCCCCCTACCCACCCACTCCCACTTTTTGGCCCTGGCATTCCCCTGTACTGAGGCATATAAAGTTTGCAAGTCCAATGGGCCTCTCTTTTCAGTGATGGCCAACTAGGCCAACTTTGATACATATGCAACTAGAGTCAAGAGCTCCAGGGTACTGGTTAGTTCATAATGTTGTTCCACCTATAGGGTTGCAGATCCCTTTAGCTCCTTGGGTATTTTCTCTAGCTCCTCCATTGGGGGCCCTGTGATCCATTCAATAGTTGAGTGTGAGTATCCACTTATGTGTTTGCTAGGCCCCGGCGTAGTCTCACTAGAGACAGCTATATCAGGGTCCTATCAGCAAAATCTTGCTAGTGTATGCAATGGTGTCAGCGTTTGGAGGCTGATTATGGGATGGATCCCTGGATATGGCAGTCTCTAGATGGTCCATCCTTTTGACTCAGCTCCATACTTTGTAACTCCTTCCATGGGTGTTTTGTTCCCAATTCTAAGAAGGGGCAAACTTCTTGAGTTTCATGTGTTTTGCAAGTTGTAACTTATATCTTGGTTATTCTAAGTTTCTGGGCTAATATCCACTTATCAGTGAGTACATATCATTTGAGTTCTTTTGTGATTGGGTTACCTCACTCAGGATGATGCCCTCCAGGTCCATCCATTTGGCTAGGAATTTCATAAATTCATTCTTTTTAATAGCTGAGTAGTACTTCATTGTGTAAATGTACCACATTTTTTTGTATCCATTCCTCTGTTGAGGCGCATCTTTCCAGCTTCTGTCTATTATAAATAAGGCTGCTATGAACATAGTGGAGCATGTGTCTTTCTTACTAGTTGGAACATCTTCTGGATATATGCCCAGGAGAGGTATTGCGGGATCCTCCAGTAGTACCACGTCCAATTTTCTGAGAAACCTCCAGACTGATTTCCAGAGTGGTTGTACAAGCTTGCAATCCCACTAACAGTGGAGGAGTGTTCCTCTTTCTCCACATCCTCGCCAGCATCTGCTGTCACCTGAATTTTTGATCTTAGCCATTCTGACTGGTATGAGATGGAATCTCAGGGTTGTTTTGATTTGCATTTCCCTGATTATTAAGGATGCTGAACATTTTTTCAGGTGTTTCTCAGCCATTCGGTATTCCAATGGTGAAAATTCTTTGTTTGCTTTGAGCCCCATTTATTAATCATTCTTAGGTTTTCTATCTCCAGAGTTGTCTCCCTTTATTGTGATTTCTTTATTGTTTCTACTTCCACTTTTAGATCCTGTATGGTTTTGCTCAATTCCTTCACCTCTTTGGTTGTGTTTTCCTGTAATTTTTAAAGGAATTTTTGTGTTTCCTCTCTTAAGGCTTCTACCTGATTACCTGTGCTCTCCTGTATTCCTTTAAGGGAGTTATTTATGTCCTCCTTATAGTGTTCTATCAGCATCATGAGATGTGATTGTAAATCTAAATCTTGGTTTTCTGGAGTGTTGGGTGTGTGTTCCAGTACTTGCTGTGGTGGGAGAAGTGGGTTCTGTTGATGCTAAGTAGCCTTGGTTTCTGTTGTTTAGGTTCTTGTGCTTACCTTCTGCCATCTGGTTATTTCTGGTATTAGTTGGTCTTGCTGTGTCTGGCTGGAACTTGTCCCTCCTGTGGCCTGTAAGCCTGTGTTGACACTCTTGGATATCAGCTCTCTTCTTGATACAAAGGTCTTGTATACAAAGGGCTGTGGAATAGCCTCAGCTCTTGGGTGCAGATGGTGACTGGAAGGATCCTGTCCCAGCTGTTCCACTGTTCCTGTGACCTGTGAGCTCCTGGCAGGTTCCACTTTGGATGGTTATTAGAGAGAAAATGGCAATATCACCTCTGAGCCTGGGAGTGAGAGCACTCCTGGGAGTCCAGCTCTCTCCTGGTGGGACCTGTGTAAAGCAGGCTTTGGAAAAGCCTTAGCTCCTAGGTGCAAATAGCTACTAGAAGGATCCTGTCCAAGCTGCTTCACTGATCCTGTGCCCTGTGTGGTACTGGCCTGTCCCGATTTAGACAGTTATTGCAGAGAAGGTGGAGATCTCACCTCTCAGCCTGGGAGTGAGAGCACTCCTGGGAGACCAGTTTTCTCCTGGCGAGTCTGTGGAACAGCCTTAGTTTCAGGGTGCAGATGGTGACTGGAAGAATCCTACCACTTCTATTTAATTCTCAATATCCATTCTTGTATTTAAATAAACCAGGCTCTCCAAATAGAAATATAGACACAGACAGACAGAAAGAAAGAAGGAAAGAGAGAAAGAAAGAAAGAGAGAAAGAAAGAAAGAAAGAAAGAAAGAAAGAAAGGATGAAAGATGAAGGAATGAATGAAAGAAAAAAGGAAAGAAAGAAAGAAGTAGGAAAACATTGTGGGAATGGGCTGTCCAAAGTCCGTTTCATTTTGAAAATATTTTTGACGACATTCGATTGGATGTTAGTTAAATAGATTCACTGGGTATAGACTGTAGATGTACCTGAGAGCATTCACACACTGTGGAAAGTATAATGACATAATCTTTAAGCACGAAGGTCTAAAATGTAAAACTGAACAGGAAACAAATCCACAAACAACCATATGCAAGCCAATAAGTTAATATAATTATGTCATAAATTTAAGATATCCAACCTTTCCAAAATGCACAGATAATTTAATTATAGAGCTTACATTGATTTCATGTAAAAGACTTAGTATCAATTTAACTAAAAATAACAACTTAATGTCTACTTAATAGAATCATTTAGGATCTTGCGGTTCCCACGGTCATCATCCCACATCATCAGGCTTATTCCAAGCTGTGCAATAGAACATCAGCTACAGATTTCCTTTCCCGTTATCCATATTTCCTGTGCATCGCACAGACTATCTCCACATAAGCTTACTTCCCTCATTTGTTTGTTTTATCTCACCCCCTGCTAACCCACAGGCCATAGCTTCCAGAAAACTAGGTAGGATGCCCAAAACCTTCTCTTCTCTCCCATTTTCTCCAGATCAAATTCTCCAGTCTCATACCCAGAATTCTAGCAAAATAACGGTAGCAGTCTTCTTTCTTGCTACTCTGCTCCAATCTTCTCTGACTTCCATAGATATTCTCCTAACTTTCCACCCACTACTCATTGCTTCATCCCAGACCACAAACCCTGCAGGCAATCTTGCTAGTCCATGGCTTGCTCCTCTCATGCAACAAAAAGACTGAGCGAAGACCAATACATCTCCTACTGTTCTTGCCTTCCAATTCCCAAAGTCTCTTGCACAGTTCTATAGTATAAAGCCCGTTGAGATCTTTTTTTCTTTGTTGGTCTTATTCCTAAATGACCACAGAAACACCAGCAGGCAATCCTGATGAACATACTATTTGATCAGGCCAGGAAAACAGGTAACACAGAACAGTTAAACTCCCCCAAAATCCTGAGAAGACATGGAAAACAAGAAACAAATTTAAGAAAAAATTTCAGAAATTATCATCTAGAATTGGAATCATCACAAACAGTGATGCCTAAATGTTAGCATAAAAACAAAAACAAAAACAAAACTAAGAAACAGAAAAACACTATCAATAAAAGCCAGTGTAATATGTCTCCACTGGATTCCAGTGGAAATAGAAGTCATAAAGAAAACACAAACAGGTGGGTTAGTCTTTGGATGGTCATTCCTTCAGTCTCTTCTCCACATTTTGTAACTCCATCAATGGGTATTTTATTTCCCCTTCTAAGAAGGATCAACATAGAAACACGTGGGTCTTCCTTCTTTAGTTTCGCGTGGTCTGTGAATTGTATCTTGGGTATTCCGAGCTTCTGGGCTAATATACATTTATCAGTGAGTGCATACCATGTGTGTTCTTTTGTGACTGGATTACCCCGCTCAGGATGATATCTTCCAGATCCATCTATTTGCCTAAGAATTTCATAAATTCATTGTTTTTAATAGCTGAGTAATATTCCATTGTGTAAATGTTCCACATTTTCTGTATCCATTCCTCTGTTGAGGGACATCTGGTTTTTTTCCAGCTTCTGGTTATTATAAATTAGGCTGCTATGAACATAATAGAGCATGTGTCTCACAAGAGACAGCTATATCGCCCCCCAGTGGAGGAGCTAGAGAAAGTATCGAAGGAGCTAAAGAGATCTGCAACCCTGTAGGTACAACAACATTATGAACTAACCAGTACCCCGGAGCTCTTGACTCTAGCTGCATATGTATCAAAAGATGGCCTAGTAGGCCATCACTGGAAAGAGAGGCCCATTGGACATGCAAACTTTATATGCCCCAGTACAGGGGAATGCCAGGGCCAAAAAATGTGAATGGGTTGGTAGGGAAGTGGGGGGAGGGTTTGGGGGACTTTTGGGATAGCATTCTAAATGTAATTGAGGAAATACATAATAATAAAAAATATTAAACAAAAATAGAGTGTGTGTCTTTTTTACATGTTGGAGCATCTTCTGGGTATAGCATACACAATTACCAAACCCAGACACTATTGTAGATGCCAGCAAGTGCTTGTTGACAGGAGTATGACCAAGCTGTCTCCTGAGAGGATCTGCCAGTGCCTGACAAATACAGAAGTGGATGCTCATAGCCATCCATTGGACTGAGCACAAAGTCCCCAATGAAGGAGGGAGAGGAAGTACCCAAGGAGCTGAAGGTGTTTGCAGTCTCATAGGAGAAGCAACAATATGAATTAACCAGTACCCCCAGAGCTCCCAGGGACTAAACCAACAACCAAAGAATACACATGAGAGGACTCTTGCCTCCAGCTGCATATGTAGCAGAGGATGGCGTAGGTGGTCATCAATGGGAGGAAAGGCCCTTGGTCCTGTGAAGGCTCTATGCCCCAGTTTAGGGGAATGCCAGGACCAGGAACCTAGAGTGGGTGAGTTGGTGAACAGGGGGAGGATTGAGGGGAAAAGGGGTTTTCAGAGGGGAAACAAGGAAAAGGGGATAGCATTTGAAATGTAAATATAGAAAATATCTAATAAAAAAGGCAAAAAAAAAGAATTCACTGGAGAAAAAAATTTTCCTTTGCAAGAAAGAAGGAAAGAAAGAAAGAAAGAAAGAAAGAAAGAAAGAAAGAAAGAAAGAAAGAAAGAAAAGAAAGAAAGAGAACATAACCAGGGAATTCTAGAAATAAAAAAATGTAGGATTTTGGGTAGGGACTGCTGAGAGAAGGTTCACCAGCAGAATACAAGAGAAGGAAGATGAATTTGGGCCTTGAAAATACAATAAAAGAAATGGATGCATCAATCAAAGAAAATGTTAGAACTAAAAATGTTCCTGTTAAAAAAAACATCCAATACATCTGGGACACTGTGAAAAGTCCAAAGCTAAGAATAATAGGAATAGAGGAAGTATAATAATGTCTGCCCAAGAACCCATAAAGCATCTTCAACACAATCATAGGAAGAACATTTCCCTCACCTAAATAAGGGAATACCAATAAAGGTTGAAAAGAACATACAGAACCCCAAATAGATTGGATCAGAAAGAAAAGTCCTCTTGTAACATCATAACAAAGCACTAAACATATAGAACAAAGAACATATTTACTCTTCCCTTACATCCCTTGCCACCTGCATGTCATGAGAGTTGGAGAGCTGGTCTTGCTTTTTACCACCTGCATCACTTTAAAGAGCAGTCTCATCACCTCCCCTGGGCAGCACAATAGAGACAGCCATGTTGCAGGGGTACTAGTAAGCAGGCCCTGAGGTGTTGAGAACAGGAGAGCTGACCTTGCTCATTAGTGGTTGTCGAATTAGATGAGCTAGCCAAAACAGTGCTGAAGAGCTTGCCCTGGTGATGCTGGCAGAGGAGCACTGTCAGTTTGACTAACTCAGCTATCTCCCAGGACCAGGCCCATGGCTTTGGGTTGGCTCATCCCAATATCCTCCTACTTTGTGATCTGTTAGAGCACATGAAAGGGCTGGTCCTGTAGATCCAAAGCTGCAGGATCTCCATGACATTGAATAACAACTGAATATCTGAGAAGAGTCCCTGTGAGAATCCACTACAGATAGTGCAGCAGATGCCTGAGGCATCTAGACAGACTAATGACTCACTGGAATGAACACTTGCAAGTAAAGATGTGTGGACTAAAAGGGTATACTGTTGGACACACAGTGACATATTACAGTCTCTACAACAACATTTATTTTAGTTTATATTATTTTATTTTATGGAAGAGGTTGCAAGGGTGAAAGGCAGTAATGAAGGGACAGAAAGATGAGTGGGATTGGTAAGCATGATGTGAAATTCACAAAGAATTAATAAAAAGTTAAAAATAGAAAGAATATTAAGAACTTTAAGGGTAAAGGGCAAGTCTCAGATAAAGTCCAAGCTATTAGAATTACATGTGACTTCTCAGTGGAGAGCCTTAGCCAGGCCTGGACAGATGTGCTTCAGACTCTATCAGAGTGCATGTATGCCAGTCCAGTCTAGTATACTTAGCAAGACTTTTATTCATTTAGAGTTGGAGTGAATAAGATATTTTGTAATAGGGCTAAAATTAAACAACATTTATCTACAAATGCAGCACAACAGAAGGCACTAGTTGGAGAACTCCAACCTAGATCACTAATGTTCGTAGTAGCTTTATTTACAATATCCAGAAACTTGAAACACAAGAATGAATAAAAAATGTAGTACATTTATACAATGAAATATTTTCAGTTGTTTAGAAAAATATGAAATTATGAAGGGTATTAGGGGATGGATAGAATTAGAAAAAAATAAATCATCCTGAGTGACATTACCATGAACCATATCCAGAAAGATAAATATGTATTTCTTCATAAGTGAATATTGGCTGTTATGTAAATGATAACCATGTTACAATCTGTAGATTCAGATATGTTAGGTAAAACGGAGGGTCTAGAGAGAGACATGTGGAACTCCCTGGGAAGAGGATATAGATTAGACTACAGGGGAACTGGGGACATGTGGGGACAGGAACAAGGATTAGGAGAGTGTGTAGGGGGCAGGGGGATGGATTGCTTGGAAAGATGGATGGAAATGGGAACAGTATTTGGTGTATGATGGGGAACATCAATGCAGTGAAAACTTCTCATAGTGTATGAAGGTGATCTTAATGAGGACTCATAATAATGGGGGATATGGAATCTCAAATGGTCATTTTTTTTTTCCAAATGAGGCTTCCACTGTTGGTACTGGATTGCATTCATTAGTTTGGGATCACATGGAAATTCCCAAACAATCCTCAGAGTTGCTAAGACAAAAGAATGTGATCTCTGGCTGGAGAGATGGCTCAGTGGTTAAGAGCACTGACTGCCCTTCGGAAGGTTTTGGGTTCAAATCCCAGCAACCACATGGTGGCTCACAACCATCCCTAATGAGATCTGATGCCCTCTTCTGGTGTGTCATAAGACAGCTACAGTGTACTTACATATAATAAATAAATGATTCTTTAAAAAATAAAAAGAATGTGATCTCCAGAAAGATAAGGGGAATCCATTGCTGAAGACCCAACCAACACAGTTCCTTGTACATGGATGTAGAGTCTTCACCCATAAGTTCTAGTCTCTTTGGTGTGTAAATGTACTCTATAGGCTATCACAAGAGAAATATAAAAACAACTCAGTCACATAATGTTTGATCTACAATCTGTCCTGCCAGTAAAAATATACTAGGGGAATAGTGGCAGATCTTGTGGGAATAGCCAAACAATGTCTGTGTTGAGCTAAAGACCACTCCATTGACAAAATACATGGCTAACATTACATGGAGTAATAAGAGGGCAGAGACTAGAGAGTCTAAAAGAGACGTTAGTAAAAAATAAACACTATTGCTCAAAAGTAAAATATAATAAAATAATAAAATGTATCAATAAAATGACTTCTAATGATGTGCTGTTACTTTCATTGATCAATGCATATCTAGCTATCATCAACTAGGCTTTTCATGCAGCAGAGGGGAACAAATGAAGAGACTAACAGCCAGACATTATGAACAGAGAGAGAGAGATAGATACAGAGAGAGAGAGAGAGAGAGAGAGAGAGAGAGAGAGAGAGAGAGACAGAGAGACAGAGAGAGAGAGACACAGAGAGAGAGACAGAGAGAGACAGAGACAGAGACAGAGAGAGATACAGAGAGAAAGACAGAGAGAGAGAGACACAGACACACACACACACACAGAGAGAGAGAGAGAGAGAGAGAGAGAGAGAGAGACTATGAATAGGAGGTGTCCAGTACATCCCTCCCCTCAGAGCTCAGGGAATCCTGTAGAAGAAGAAGCTAGAAGATTGTAGAGGCCCAGAGGAGATGGAAGATACCAGAAATACAAGATCCTCTTAATCAAATACAGTATATATAAGCTCAAAGAGATTGAATCAGCAATCATTTACTTTTCTGTATTATTTAAATGCTAACAAATAATATAGTTTAATTTTTAGAAATCGTATGTTTGACGATATGCATACAGATAAAGTAAAAGTTTGTTGACATAGAACTTGAAGTACAAGATTGGTTGAAAAATATGATAATCACATGGAATATGGCAGATAAATTAATGGTTTTATAGATTATGGTAAGAGTATATAAAGTACAATCAAATCGGGAGATGCAATAACTCAAATATAGATCTGATAAATGTATTAAAATATTATCAAGATACACACATTTTTAAAAATTGAAGTATACTTTTAAATTCATGCATAGAAAATTAAGGCAAAATTGGCAAAAGTATTTTGTTTTGTTTGTATTTATGAATAATCATTACTACTGAAGTTCAAGTTTCTCATGTTTTTGAAGTTTTATGGAATGGGTATCTAAGATATGTTAGCTGATGCCTGCCACTGAGTTTGCAGGTAGTACTAGTGTAGGAAACTCTAGCAACACATAGCACCCACTAAATAATAATTAATATTTATTTTATGTATTATTATGTTATTTTGCATACATTTAATATACTATATAATAATATTAGTTAAAGGGTTTCTTAATTTTTGTTATATGGCTAATATAATCACAATATACAAAGAAGTATATATTATAGAAATAAGGATAGTCAGTAGCTCACTGAGTTTCTGATGTGACAGGACAGTGATATGAAAAGTGAAGTTGGTGGACAATTGGAAAGGGACTATGTGTCAGAATTTATGACTGAGTTCGGAATTTGTACCTACCCTACAACACTGAACCCCACTGGGTGTCATTTCCATCATAAGCAGCTCTTCCTCCCATGCCACATTTTTATTTCTGCTACCCTGGAAAACCATGAAACAGTTCTGCCAAGTAAAAAAAAAAATAATTCTCTTCATGCCCCAGACCCAATGCCAATTCACTGTTCATAAATATGTATAATGATAGATTATAACATTTTCTCTGTATTAACACCAGGTTTTGACTTTGAGAGAAAGTCCATGTAAGAAAATATTGGAATGTTTCCTGTTGGAAACAGAATTTCAGAAATTCAGATAGTTATTTTAAGAGTGTTAGAACAAGGGATAATGAGCACAAATTTAGATAGGATTATAACTATTCAAGAGAATGAAATTATTATAATGTCTGAGTATACTGTAGCATATTTAGAGGTGATAAATAGTTACATGTATTTATTGAGTGGTTTGTAGTAATTTGATTTTGATATCAATTACACTAAGATTTTAAAACTCTTCGTCTAATGTACAAATGACAATTTTATGCTTTATAGTAATGAATATTTTAAATATTATCACATACTTTGTACCCTACATTTTTCAGTGATGCTACTCAAACACTCAGAAAGTACTTCATCATAACAATATTATACATAAGAGGGCTAAAATGCTAAAGCACATTACTAGTTATTATTAACTGTGACTGGTTATACTGCCAGTGACAGAGTTGGAAGGTTTTAGAATATTTACAGTAAAATAGTATGGCGTATAGGTTACCACACTATCCATATGTTGAAATTCAAACTACAGAGAGTCAAACAATAATGGTACTTTTAAACTGTGACTCATAAAAGGGGTAGATAATCAAGATAAAATGCAGTCTTATGCTTGGGTCTATTTCTATATGATGATAGTTGTTACAAGCTGTAGAGATTAGGTACAGCCACACATACAACTGAGAGACGATAATCAGAGGACACAATAAGAAAATGGCAAAATGAAGACACAAAAATCCCAAAAGAAGTAGCTTTGCTTCTGAAAACATCCAAGGTTTGCAATCCTGTCATGTTAGTGTCTGCGACCTGAGAAAATATATTTCAAGCATTTAATTAATCTGCATTATGGTATTTTGAAACTGTATTAGTTATCTTTTCAATGCTGGGAAACAAGGAAGGGATATTTGATTTATGGTTCTAGAGGGATAAGAATTTGTCACGGCAGGGGACATAGCAGCAAGCAGGAAGTATAGTGAGTGTAGTAGAAGCTGAGTTCTAATCTTGAAACCCAAGCATAGAGCAGAGAAAAGAAGAAATGCCTCAGAACCTATCACCAGAGAACTTCTGTGATCAAGGGCATCCATTCAAACTATCAGAAATAGTGCTGCCAACTGGAAACCAATAATTCAAATGGCCAAAACTTTGGGTGGTGGGTATTTCTCACTCAAACAACCATAGTTATGATAGCTATAAAAATACTAATAGAAGCAGCTACATGAATAACAAGGAAAAACAAATAGCTTTTCTTTTCTACAAAACATAATGGGATTACATTTATTTCATTAATTACTTTTGAAATTAATATATGTACATAATTCCTCCCTCTTCAACCTCCAATACACCTTCCCCTTTGCTCTTTCAAATCCCTTGAGTCTTCTTGTAATATTCTTATGTGGAGGGGGCAGGAGGCATATGTGTGTGCGAATGCATGCATGTGTATATGTAATGGGATTTTTAAAATGCTATTTAGTACAACAAATGTAAAGTCTGAAGATTTAGATTTATTTTTAGATTTATTCAAAATATTGATGTAGCTAAACATCCTGCACGTTCCTTAAATCCAGCAAGCCAGCTATGTTACATTTTACTAAAGTTATTTATGCTCTTTTGTGTTTGTTTGTTTATTCTATTTGGATTCTGTTTTTCAAGACAGCGTTACTCTTTGTGGCTGTGAGTATCCTGAAACTTGCTCTGTAAGCCAAGTTGGTCTTTAACACCCAGAGATCTGCAGGTTTCAGCATGTTTGTGTAATTCTGAAATCCCGTTTACATATCCCAGTGATAGAAGCTGTTCATTCAAAGATAAGATGGGATTTTTGTAAACCTAAAATAGAAAATATCTTCTCATATTTTCCCTCAAGGCCAATTAATGGATGAAGAAAAGCATGATCATTCTGCCATGAGGACAGATTTAGAGATTATAGAATATAGAATCTCAACAAGGATAGACCTTGCTCTCCCCAATGTCAACTGCCTGTCTGCTAAAAAGTGCAACACCTAGTTCCTCTGTTACCATTACTTGGGGAACCAGCCATCCATCATGGCTCCCTTTTGATTCATTGCATAGATAATTCGGAGAGTAAAATCATCTGTGCAATTACCGATTACCTGAATCACTTGTACCTCCCACCTCCAAGTGTAATAGGGCTGCTGACTGAGCCTAATGAAGCCCTCAGTATTACTATGCACCTAATCCAGCAGAAACACAAACTTTCAGAACCCTACTGTTTTCATTTTCAATGATAGCTTGTAAGAGTTGCTATCTCCCCTGATGTGGCATGTACTTTGAACTATAAACCAGGGCACTATGAATTTTGACTCATAGCTAGACTGCGCATGTTTTTAAAAGACCGTGAAATTGAGTATAGCCTTGCCGTGGTCAGTTTGCCATCACATTTCCATATATATTAGCTTTCTGTTTTCATGAATTTAGGTTTCAAAAGTTTAGGGAAAATTGTTTGCAATCTATGCCCTGTAGGCCAAATTTTGCCTAACTACTATGCTTTAAAATTAAGTTCTCATTTCTATAACCTGGCAGCCAAAGAAAGCAGATTCTACAAGAATGAAGTAAGAAGCAGACAGACTTAGAATTTCACAAACTACAATGTACAAAGAATGTACAGGATTCAGAAGCACAGGAGGACCCCTGTACTCCAAAGCAGGAAGAAGTTTCTTAGGTACTAATCTAGAAAAACTAAGGTAAGACACCTGGGACAGACTCATCTTAGAAACTACCCAATGACATCTAAGGAAGCATTCTGTATTTAATGGCCATGACAATGTGCTCAGCAGACTGTCTTAATATCTGTCTGGAATGTAAAATTTGTAATGCATACCAATGTTATTGGTAAACATGATGACTGTTGAAGCTCACTTCCTGTGACATATTATAAAATCTGGAACACAGTCAAATCTGTTTATTTATATGTTGTCTATGACTGTTTTCAGGCACGAACAGTAGAACTCATTAGTTGCAAAATAGACTATATGGCAAAGAAAGCATACAATATTTACTATCCAGCCCTAGGAGTAGTTTGCCTATTCCTGGCTTAGTTTTCAAAATATCTAAGGACAGGCTATGAGAGTGTTCAGTAGGGAGTAAAATAGTTGCTTTATCAAAATAAAAGGTACAATCATTTATTTAGAAATGTTCACTGTGTGAATTGATAGAACAAAAGTTCTTAGTAAATATACACACTGTAATGTTAAATACATCTGGAATTGTGTAAAAGAGAAACATAACAGAACTTAACAAAGGAGTAGACTACCAATTTTTATGGCTAGGAACATCATGAAGTCTTCTATTCAGACTGAAGCTATGGGTCATGTCACACAGCAAATAAATCAACTGAGGCTGTGTTCAAGAAGACAGATATGGACAGGAAAGTGGAAGAAGTTATCAAATATCAGCAATAACCATGTGACCCACTGTAAAGTTATCTCTGAGTTTTCTATTCATATACACTCTCACAGTGCATATAATAACCTTCAATATTTCCCTTTCCCTCAAAATAGTTCTGCACTTATTTTATATGCTTATATTTCTAATACCAGAATTTAGAATGTGCATGTGGAATATTTTTTACAAATAGTAAAAGAGGAAGTAGATGTTAACTTAAATCCAATAAGTTAATCAGTGAATAAAATTCCCAGTTACCTCACTTTTTTTAAAAAAGTCTCTAGTTTAATTATATATTTTGGGGTATTTATTTCATTTACATTTCCAATGCTGTCCCAAAAGTCCCCCACACACTCCTCCACCCACTCCCCCACCCACTCCCCCACCCACCCACTCCCCCACCCACCCACTCCCACTTCTTGGCCCTGTCGTTCCCCTGTACTGAGGCATATAAAGTTTGAACGACTAATGGACCTCTCTTTCCACCGATGGCCGACTAGGCCATCTTCTGATTCATATGCAGCTAGACTCAAGAGTTCCGGTGTGGGGGAAGGGGGGTACTGGTTAGTTCAAATTGTTGTTCCACCTATAAGATTGCAGATCCCTTTCGCTCCTTGGGTACTTTCTCTAGCTCCTCCATTGGGGGCCCTGTGATCCATCCAATAGCTGACTGTGAGCATCCACTTCTGTGTTTGCTAGACACCCCCATAGTCTCACAAGAGACAGCTATATCTGGGTCCTTTCAGAAAAATCTTGCTAGTGTATGCAATGGTGTCAGCGTTTGGAAGCTGATTATGGGATGGATCCCTGGATATGGTAGTCTCTAGATGGTCCATCCTTTCGTCACAGCTCCAAACTTTGTTTCTGTAACTAAAATTTAGAAACCAAAGTAAACTATGACCAGAGTACCCTGTTTGCCATCTTCATCAGTATGGCCAAGAAATTTGAAACATATTTTCTTTCTAAAGTAATACTTATTTGAGGGATGAATATCTTACTGCTGCTTTGGTATTATGATTTTAAGTTGGAGAATGTGTAGGCTTAGATTGTTTAAATCTAACTTTTATTAGGGGTTATTAAATGCTTAACCTCCCTTTTAGCTCACCACCCACCAGAGGTTGTAGAAAGGAAAGGTTAATAGGGCAAAGGAAGACGTGCACCTGTTTCGAAATCGTTTTTTTGGAACAAATCCAATCTGTGTTATCAGGATATCAGAGTTCAGTTCTCAGGAATCAGCACTGGTAACTCAATCCACTCACAAGCACCAGTTATGAATCACCTACAGCAGTTCGATCCAGAAGAAACCACACTGCTCTGACACAACCGATTCTCCAAAGAAACCAGAAATTTCCAATTCAATGATGAATGGTATTGATCATGAACAATTTCTTTACCATTCATTTCCTTTGAGTATGAAGGCTCTCCTGACATTGATGACTAACTCACATTTTATTTCCTACTAACCTTTGAAGGGACATACAGTTTGGGTAATTTAATCTCCTAAGGTCAAATAAATGTTTGGTTTAAAACAAATAATGCAAAAGTTATATAGAATCCATGATTGGGGAAAGTGATTGGCATGGTAGTAACTGACATTTTGTGCTGGGTTATATGGCCTCAGTGGCTTACAGACAACATGAAGGTAAGTGTAGACAATGTTCTCAGGACTGTGTTTTCAGGACTCTGGCTCTCTGCATTCACCACTCTGAATAATGACTGAATAGCATTATTTCTTTAAAATTCTTTTCTATTCCTGAACTAGATATGGTGGCATTTGTTTCAGCCATATAGGTCATGAGGAAAAAGATAAAAAGCTACAACTCACAATAAAACAAACACTTTTGGCTTGTGGTATTTGGGCTGGGATTACAATTGAACCAGATGGATGATAAACATATTATTTTATATGTAGTGTTTATTTGTACATAATCATGTACAAATTATAATTATGAACAATTTTTATGTATTTGAAAGTAGAGGATTAAAACTATTTAAGTCTATATAGTTCTTATTCCAATTTATGTGTTTTGTGTGATATTTAATCAGCTAAAGATTGACAACAAACATGCTGCTTTATTTACATTTTATTTTATGTACTGGAATCTAGCATTGTACAATTCACTATTTATACTGGGTCCATTATTATTTTTTAAAGATTTACAGACTATATTTATAAAATTGTAAGCATGGATTCATAATATTTGTGGCAATTTTCCAAAATAACAGAGTAATCAACATGCCATATGTGGAGTCTACCAATACGGGCAGCAATGAACCAGCATCTGTGTTTGTGTGCAAATGTGGGTTAAGGAGAAGGAAGGATCATCAAGATGATAAAAGTTCAATTCACCTCATTCCATTTTAAAGGTCATGATATATGTAAAAGTGTACACTGAGGAGATTAATGGGTATGTGGATCTCCGTGATGGCTTTGATATCTTTCATGTCTCTTAGATTCTTTGTTTGAAAGCAGACATAGCAGATGTCAATTAGCATATGTGTGATGCTTTTGTACAACTGCAATGAAATTAATAGGCTATCACAGTGATACATTTCAATAAGACATTAGTTCAAAGATAGAATCTAATTAGACCTCAGAATAGAAAATAATGTATTAACTTTTAAAAGTTGCCTTTAATTATTCTTTTAATAAAGTAATACCACCTTTGTTAATCTTTTAATACATGACTTCTTACATATCAGAGAAATTATTTTTTTCTTATTATTACAGGATTTATAGAAGTCAGTAAAACTGCACTGGGGAAAAAACAATATTCTGGCTAGCGAATTAAATGTGGAGGGTTGTAATTTTCATTCCACAAATACAATCTTATCAATGAGTTAAATAGTTTGATGATTCATCCCATGCTGATTGTACTGGCTGGTTTTGTATGTCAACTTGACACAGGCTGGAGTTATCACAGAGAAAGGAGCTTCACTTGGGGAAATGCCTCCATGAGATCCAGCTATAAGGCATTTTCTCAATTAGTGATCAAGGGAGAAAGGCCCCTTGTGGGTGGGACCATCTCTGGGCTGGTAGTCTTGGGTTCTATAAGAGAGCAAGCTGAGCAAGCCAGGGGAAGCAAGCCAGTAAGAAACATCCCTCCATGGCTTCTGCACCAGCTCCTGCTTCCTGACCTGCTTGAGTTCCAGTCCTGACTTCCTTCAGTGATGAATAACAATGTAGAAATGTAAGGTGAATAAACCCTTTCCTACCCAACTGCTTCTTGGTCATGATGTTTGTGCAGGAATAGAACCCTGACTAAGACACTGATTATATGTATTTTATAGTTATACTTTAGCCAAAGTTTATAATAAGAATAAATAAATAATGATTGTTATCCACTACTATAATGGAAATCAAAAAATAAACAAAGTTTCTTGTAAGTTGAATGTAAATTTATTATAACTTGAATGTGATGGAAAGTGTTCTATCCAAAAAATATGCTTTCCCTTTGAATTTCTATCATTATATTTTGCCATGTGAAGAAATATCACAACAGTAGCAACAAATCTAGAAAATTTGTTATGAAGTACACAACAATAAAAACTGATGCAATATATTATTTAAAGTGTTATGTCAAGTATGTTTTAACAATATTTTTATGATCATTGAAATTTTCTAGATTCACTATTTTTTAAAGAAAGTGAGTAAATTTTGTGTTCTTTATTTTTTATGATACATATCTATAGTTTATCTTCCATTATCTAGTAGTACATTTTCACAATATTAAAAGTGCTAAGACTAAAGGCTTGCTCTAGGGCTCAAAAACATGGAATCTAAAAGAAAAGATTACACTTAAAGGTCAAATTGCCTCAAAATAAAACAGGTCATGTATGTATGATGATTTATGTTAAGAGACTGGGTGATAGTACAGCTATCATTGTGTAAACCATAAATAGTGGAGATGTGGTTTTCTTATAGGTCTGGAGTCTGGGAAGTCTACCTGTGTATGTAGTGAAAGACCCATAATGTGAGAACTCCCCCACATTCTGATTCAGGAAAGGCGACACCCCAAATCGCTCATGAGAAAAGGTCTTGATGCAAACTGCAAGTAGACTTTTATTCCATGAGCACTCTGGGACCCACAGTCGTATACCACGCAGGTGTAGAGGACCGTGGGCCCTGAGTAGTTGGGTAAGGGGGTATTTAAAGGAAGAAACCACAACTCAAGGGAATGGAAATGGCATTGTTGCAAAATACCAAATATACCAGTTAAGAGGCATGAGGAAGTCACAAGTCACAAGGAAAAATACCTGATAATTGTGTGGTTATTTCTCAAGACAGTTTCTATGAGCCTCTAACAATAGCACATTTGCATAGTAGATTGAATGGTCAGGATGGTCCTCTTTGAACAAACACTCCCTGAACCCAGGAAGCAGATGGGTGGAGGAATGTCCCTATCTGTTTTATGGTTAGCATGCCTTGGAGAATTGAGTCACAAAGGTCACATTCTCAAGCCTGGGCCTAAAGGCCTAGTTTTCTTTGTGTTTTTATATTACACTTTTTCGGTAGGTGTGGGCATCATCAGGGTTTGGTGGAGGCTGTTACCTGCTTTGCCCTCTAGAGTTGCTATGGCTATGTTCTCACACTTCTAGAAGGGAAGGTGAGTCCAACAGACTAGTAACTTCAAAGATACCACTCTCTAAATGACTGATCTGTACTTTTTCTTCCTGCAAATGTCTAAGTTTGTGCTTACCCATAACCTACAAATGTGATCTCATATATATGGACAAGGGCCTATGACCAAGACAGCTCAGTCAATCAACAGGTTCTCCAGTGTAGGAGTGAGGATTAAAAAGAAAAAAAATACAGTTAGACAACATTGTAGCATGACCCCAGCCGATTCTGAGGCTGAGGCAGGTTTATTTTTTTCCCAATCTACTTTTATACCATTTTAATTAAATGCAAGTATTAAGGGCAAGTAGTACAATGAGGAATAAGCAAGACAATAAACACAGATAATCAAGGAAAAAGCAAGGTAATAAACAAAGTCCCATGACCACTCCCATACTGTTTTTAAGGGCTTATCAAGATGATCAAGATATATGAGCCTACTTCCCTGTCCTCTCCCAAAGTCATATTCATGCCTGAAGCCTACTTCTTTGTTCCACCCTGGAATCAGATTCTTGCCTGAACTTACTACTTTGTCATGCCCTAATGTCAGAGTCCTGCCCAAAGTTCATTTCCTTGTCCTTGGCCAATGTCAGATTCTTGCCAAATGGCTCCAAAAGGCTGTCCACAGGCCTATGTAAATGCAATCATGCTCACATTAGTTCATAAGCTGATAACTCAATGATTTAGAAGAAGTGGGAAATTTATACAAATAGAAGTAAAAGTGTAATGATCATTTAATAATTGATTTGAAAGGTCACAGACTCAGCTACTACCTGAAATCCAAAGTGCAACAAGGAATTGGGCAGCAGGGTAGAAGGATTCTTACTTAAACCTCCATGGGATTATGGTCATGAGATTTCTGTCTTCTGCTTCAGAACACTGTGAGGATGAAGATATTTTGTTATAGACTATTTTCATTGATAGAATGTAAAACACTTAATTTTTCTAGTAAGAATGAGAGAAATAAAGACCATGTGTCCTGGAGGTAATGTGATATCTACATCAAAGTGATAGGATGTTTGGCCATTTCTCTTGTCTTATGTGAACATTAACCTTCTAGCACCTAATGCATTTATTTAGCTGAAGATACTTTAAGTAAATTTGAAAGAGATATTTTAATTTTACCTTACTTCTTTTTTTTCCAGAGCTGAAGACTGAACCCAGGGCCTCCACTTGCTAAGTCCTCAACCCCACCTTACTTCTTGCTAATGGTAAATAGTAAATAATAAATAATGTAAGATTTGAAGGAAAGAGATAAACTAAAAATCTTTAAAGTAATGTAATAGAAAAAATTTAAAGAGAAATGATTTCCTCCCTGCATCTGATCCATCTTGTGAATGAGCTGGAGGTGGTTGTATTCTATTTCTGACTCATCTTGTCAATTCTTGATGTGATTTGTCACTTTGTCCCTCAACTAGCTATTACTTTCAAATATGTTTGTTTCCTTCTACAAACTAATCTTACCTTCATTGTTATGGACTAAATGTATACTAAGGGCTTGTCTTTATTCCAGCCAGATCATACTACAATCCAGGATATGTCTGCTTTCTTTGGATGTGATCTGTTTATAAAGTGGTCATGTTGCTGGATTAAAATTCATTTACAGTACATGAAGGTGCTTGTCCTACAGATTCAAAATTATAAGATCTCCATGACTCCAGATCAACAACAGAATATCTGAGAATAGTCCTAGTGACAGTCCAGTATTGAAAGAGTAGCAGAAGCCAGCCTTTTACCAGACCAGTGAGTCATTTCAACGAACATTCCTAAGCAAAGAAGTGTGGACAAAAGGGTATTGTGTGGGACACTACAACTTCGTGATAGAGGGTGGTTACAAGGGTGGAAAGTGGGTACAGGGGAAGAGGAGTACATGATGTGAAATTCAAAAAGAGTCAATAAAATTTTTAAAAAGATTTATAGTAGCATTTGTCTATGGATTTAAGTACATGTATTGAAAATCACTTAGCCTTGCATGAATTTACCTAAAGATAAAATTTTAAATTTTAAATTTTCATGAAAATTTTATATTGTTCTATTTTTTTAAGATTTATTTGTTTTATTTATATGAGTACACTTTGGCTGTCTTCAGTCACAGCAGAAGAGGGCATCGGATCCCATTACAGATGATTATGAGCCACCATGTGGTCATGTTGAATTGAACTCAGGACCTCTGGAAGAACAGCCAGTGCTCTTAACCTCTGAGCCAAAAGTTTTAATCATAGAAGTTTTTTACCAATTCTTTTTAATCAAAAAGAATGTCAATCAAAGGAACTTACTTTCGCTGTGGCATGTGGTAAATTCAGAGGCTTATAACTACTCTAGATACTGGGAAGGGGCAAAGTGTCAGTGTTCGCCCCTTACCATTCACGCTAGTTTAAGACTCTATGAATCCCCCAAGAGACAAAGAAGTACAAGATACAGAGAAGAACTGTGAAATCTTTCTTGTTAGCATGACAAAGCCAATGATGGCATTAGAGCTGGAGTGGCTGCCTACAATGATCCTGCATGAGCCTGTCAACAGTCAAGCATAGACTACCACTCTGTATTGAACAATGGACCACTGAAAGGTTCTAAAGGAGGCACAAACATAGTTTTCAGTTCTGTAGCATCTGATAAGATGAAATTCTCCACGAAGAGCACCAAAATCATAGCCACACAGACCATTCTGGTTAAATTCAGTAGATCACAAACAAAACAAAACAAAACAAAACAAAACAAAACAAAACAAAACAAAACAAAACAGAAAAAAGTGAATGTAGAAAAGGATAGTGCTGTTTAATAGGGACAGAAGGAAAATAAGTAAAGGTGAAAGTAATACGAATATAAATACATATGAATATATGTATATAAAATCTCATAAAACATCATAAAATTGTTTTATATTCACAGAGTGATTATAGAAAATATGTTTCTGAACAAATTTTAGAAAATCATTGCTTAAGATTACTGGTTGTGATTATGGGTCCAACTAAACATTTAAATAGAAGCAAGCTTACCTATAAAGGACCTCATATGTAGCAACACATGGACTCATGGACCACAAAGGCTTAGGAATTTTACAATCCCTATAGTCGTTCTTCTTCTTTCTCGATGGGTTACACTTACTCATCGCTAATTACCCTACTGAGTCATATCCAGTAGCAGAATCTCAAAACGCCGGCAGTTGTTTTATAGTTTATAGTGAGTGGGGGATTCTGGAGGTGTTATGCTTGTTCAATCAACCTATTTGCTAAATGCCCTTTTCATGAATCGAAACTTTTTTTCCCTTAACTATGTATTTTCTGTTTGCCATATCCTGGTTTCTACTATGCAAGGTAGCTCAAGTTAATCAGATATGAACAAATTTTAGTGCTGTGTTCTAAGCTTACCAGCCCTAGAACTCTATGCTAAATAAATCAATTTTTATTCTTTAAAAAGTACCCAACACTTGGAATAAAATTCAAACAACAGAAAATATATAAAACTAGGTACTATGTAATATTGTGTCATGGATGCTCACAGTCAGCTATTGGATGGATCACAGGGTCCCCAATGGAGGAGCTAGAGAAAGTACCCAAGGAGCTAAAGGGATCTGCAACCCTATAAGTGGAACAACATTATGAACTAACCAGTACCCCGGAGTTCTTGACTCTAGCTGCATATGTATCAAAAGATGGCCTAGTTGGCCATCACTGGAAAGAGAGGCCCATTGGACTTGCAAACTTTATATGCCCCAGTACAGGGGAACGCCAGGGCCAAAAAGTGGGAGTGGGTGGGTAGGGGAGTGGGGGGGGGGGTAGGGTATGGGGGACTTTTGGGATAGCATTGGAAATGTAAATAAGGAAAATACCTAATAAAAAATATTAAATTTTTTTTTTCTGATTCTCTAGCACACTTATTTTCTAAACATGTATACAATGTCATTCATTACAAAATTGTGCTTAAATTATTGAGCCTATATTTGTAATGTATTTTGAAGCCTACCTAGGTTTCAATTGAACACAGTAAAAAGTAAACACCCACAAATGTAATCATAATCATTAAGTAACACTAAATTACATCCATACTTAACTATTTAAGTGTTTAAGAATAATTTATGCCTTCTCTAAATTTGATTGTGGGGATCTAGTTTTTGCTTTGATTTGGTTTGGTTCCCAATACTTGGGTAGGAACTCAGTTCTTCCACATGCTAGATAAGTGTTTCTCCACAGGGTTATGTTTCCAGTTCTATGGATTTAAATTCCAAAGGTAATTGTCTCAAAAGTCAAGTGGAGAGGCTGTTGAAGTAATTTAATCGACTTTTTCCTTCCACAAGAACTTTGATGGATTATGGGAGAAGTCAGTGTCATAAATTGGCTCCATATCCAATAATTTAGATATTTAAAAATCTGATTAATCTTTACCAGGCTGGGTAATATTTTATGGAGTTATTGCATGAGTGTCAATAATTCTAAGAGCTCTGAACAATCACTTTCCCAGCTTTTGCTGTTGTTCTCACTGAATTAATTGGAGAGTAATTTTTTTTTTGTAATCTCACTTTGCTAATTCAGAAATGCTATGCTCAACTGAAACCTAACTTTTTGTTTCTTTGCGAGGTATTGCTGGTGAACATCTCTTCATCTCTTCATATATTGGCCAGTTGGATTTCTCTTTTCAACCTGCATGATAAAGACTTTTTCTTTGCTTTTTAAATTATGTCCTTGGTCTTAGTATTCATGTTCAGTCTTTCTAAACTACAGAAGACTCGTATTTTAGTTGAATTATAGAACTTTCCACCACCTTAAAAATTGACTTTTTAAAATACGCTTCATTAGTTGCTTCTTTTTAAATTTGTTGTTTAATTAAAACATAGTTATATTTCTCTTCCTTTTCTTTTCTACCATCTAACCAGTCCCATGACCCAACATTCTCTCAAATCAATAGGCTATTTTTCTTTAATTGTTATTGCTGTGTGTATGTGTGTGTGTGGGGGGTTTGCATTGTGAAGTCCTTATCATACTTTTATACTTTGACACTCAAGGACACAGACACAATTGTTGAAAAATTTATAATGATGCATTTCATGAACCTCATGTAAATATACACAAAAGAAAATCTTAAGTGTAAATTACACCTTAGAGTTTTAGGTATTCTGAAATATGAAAAGACAAAGGTCCGTTGATATTCATTTGTGACAAACATCTCTATAAAAATTCCCCAAACTGAGAATTGCTAGTGCATTCGATGATGAACATGACATTACTTAAGATCACCTTTGAACCTGTTTATTTGTTCTCAATTATGTTATCATTTTCTTTGTGTCAAGGTCGCATCTGCATTTGTGATGAATAGTTTATAACATGTTACTTTTTGATTCTTCAACTGACTCATGTGGTCTACTAATTTGGCTTCACTCAGTTTATTAATAGCATATTGCTCTATTTTTACTTTTTGTACTGCATTTCTTCTCAAGATCATCCCATGTAAATGAGCTCTGCTCCTGCTCTGAGACATGGCCCTAGTAAAACCACAGCATACTAACGAAACACTGTGGATTTGATAACTTCCAGTGCTTTGGCAAGAGATAAAATGTGAGCTGAATATTTTTGGGTACTTTATGCTGTTCTTTATTCTTTCCATGCCATTTCCTTTAGCTTCATTTTCTTCTTGTATCTTAAAAGACACATACAAGAAATCTATAAACTTGTTCTCACTGATTGAAACATTTTTTACACGAGTTGAAGGTATTTCTCAAAAATAAATAAAAATAAATAAAGCAAAATAGAAAAATTACAGCTCAATAATTTATATCACTTAAGAATGTGAAAGTGAAATGGTAGTGAGCAGGATGATTACTGGGGCTAGCAGTGTATGTCTGACTGTCTACTAAATACAAGTTTATATGCAAATTTATTGAACAAAAATGACCCACAGAAAACAGAGAGGCTGCAAAGGAGAGACAGACATTCTAATTCGGTATCTCCTAGTTTTTAGACCGTATCTAAGCTTTAGTATAGGTTTGTACTGTCTTTAATCACTGGTGTGCTTATCTATTCAATATTGTGAGATAAACTTAAAGACAAAGGTACAGGTTTTTTTTTTGAATTTTAGTTCAAAATAATCAAGATGAAGAGCTGGTATAGAGGATGAAAGAGCATATATTTCTGGTTTTAGTATGTTGAATATAGCTGAAGATATTTTTCCCCTAAGGCAAAAGAGAATCTTGTAGTCTCAATGCCCAAGATGTAAATTTATTATTCAGTATTATTAGCTTTTGGAAATGAAACAAAATATTGACTTTTAATCACATGAGAAATGTACAATGTAGATATTTTGAAACATAATTATGATTTCATTTTTGCTCATTAGAATATATAAATTCTTAAAACATATCCATGCATAAAAATTCTATAAACATGAGAATATGAAATTATTCTATTTTAATGAAACACCAAAATTTTACTGTGTACTACTGACTTTGTTTTTCTTCTGTTATTAAACTGAATCAAGTTTTATTGTTACTATGTATAACAGCTCATATTTGGCGAGCACTCTAAAGGTATATAACCCCATTAAAAGTAGACCAGATGAGCTGGAGAGATGGCTCAGTGGTTAAGAGCACTGACTGCTCTTCTGAAAGTCCTCAGTTCAAATCCCAGCAACCACATGGTGACTCACAACCATCCATAATGAAATCTGATGCGTTCTTCTGGAGTGTATAAAAACAGCTACAGTGTACTTACATGTAATAAATAAATAAATATTAAAAGTAGACTAGATTGAGGTGAGGATGGACTACTGAATGACTTCCTTCTGTTTTGCTGTTCTGTCTATTAATGATAAAAAAACTCAAAAGAACTTATTTTTCAAATGAGTAAACAAAATACTTTCCTGAAACAAGATCGCAGATCAAATATGTGTATTTTCCCATCAATATTTTCAATTTATTTTTGACATTTGTAAACAATACATATATTCTTCAATAAAGTAACAAATGCCAGTTATATAACAAAATATTGCTGCCTCTGCATTTACCTTACTAAAAAAATATGTTTTTTGAGACACGGTTTATAAAAAAGAATTGTAGAAATTATTTCCTTTTGATATAGTTTTATGACATTCTAGAAAACAACTTTCTTTTTCCTATTTTTATGTAGTGAAAATTTGAAATATGATTATATTCACCTTGAAGACTCCAAAGTATTATTTACTCAATTCCTGTGAAGATGATATATGTAAATAATACATCAAAATGAATAAGGAAAATTATAATTCCATAAAAATAAAACATAATTTACAATAAGGATTGCATGTAAGTATGCATCATAATAGAGTGATAAAAAATTCTAATAAAATAACATTTTACTTGACAAATCTTCCTGAGAATTTTAGATAAAATTTATTTTTTTGAGTGGTATCAGCCATAAAGTTTATTAATAAAGGAAAGTAATAATCAAATACAATGAAATAAATAAAATATATTCACAGGAAATATAAATTTCCCAGCTTATATTCTATGAAGATTTGTAATATATCAAGTAACAACAAATAACAGACGGTGAAGAAATATTTCATTTTGATACTTCAAAAATAGGTATAAATTTCAAAAATTCTCAGATTTCTTAGCTGTTCTCTGAATAATTATTTATTATTAGAAATTTTTTCAAAGGCATTACTATACAATTAGAAGCATTGGTTATGCTACTATTGTCAATGCTTAATTTAGGGTTCATCACCATAATTTATAGCCAAGAGAATATAATTGCAGAAGCATCCCAAATTATCATACAGATTTTTAATTGATAAATAAATTTTTGTTTTACTTGTTCAGTTTACATCCCATTTACTGCCCCCCCCCCCGTCACCCCTTCCCACAATCTTTTCCCCATCTTCTCTTCCTTTCTCCTTTGAGAGGATGGCAGCTTGCCTGCATATCCCCTGCCTTTGACTTTGGCATTTCATGTCTCTATGAGGCTAGGCCTGTCCTCTCATCTGAGGCTTCATAAGGCAGACTGGCTAGTAGTATATCCCAAATACAGGCAACAGCAAACACAGAAAGTCCTCACTCCTATTATTAGGAACCCACATGAAGACCAATATGCACATCTGCTAAAATTGTGCAAGGAAGTCTAGGTCCACCCCATGTATATTCTTTGGTGGTTAAGATTCTGAAAGCCCCAAGGGTCCTGGTTAGTTGACTCTGTTGATTTTCCTATAGAGTTCCTATCCCCTATTTCTTATAGATAGGATGTATTTTGGGTTGAAAGTGTTGTGGGTGAGTTGGTGTTTTTTTAGCTCCACTGGCACTGCTGCCTTTTCAAAGGTTCTTACTCTTCCATAGGAGGTGGCCTCCTCAGGTTCCATGTCCCCAGTGTATTCACAGCTAATGTCACCTCCAATGACTCTTGGGTGCCTCCCTTATCACAGGTCTCTATCTCATCCTGGGGGTACCCCTAACTCTTTATCCTTGTTAGTTGAAGATTTCTGTTCATTTTCCTGGACATCTAACCATGCCTCCTCTTCATCCCCACACCTGATCTTGAACACTCTATTTTCCTTTTTATCCCATGTTCCTCACCCCTCCCAGTTCCCTCCCTCCATTTGCCTCTAAGGACTATTCTATTCCCTTTTCTAATGGTTGAGAAGCACTTAAAGAAATGTTCAAAATGCTTAGTCATCAGGGAAATGCAAATCAAATCAAATCAAATCAGATTCCTTCTCACATCCATCTAAATGGCTAAGATAAAAAACTCAAATGATAGCACATTCTGGTAAGGATGTGGAGCAAAGGGAAAAAATTCCTCATTGCTGGTGGGAGTGAGCACTTTGAAAATCAATTTGGGGTTTTCTCAGAAAACTGGGAATTATTCTACATCAAGACACAGCTATACCACTCCTGCACATATACCCAAAACATGTTCCAACATCCCACAAATATACGTGTGCATCTGTGTTTGTAGCAGCTTTATTTGTAATAATCAGAAACTCAACTGCAGAATGGTTAAGGAAAACGTGGTACACCTACAACACAATGGTATACTATTCACCTATTAAAAACTAAGACATTATAAACTTTGCAGGCAAATGGATGGGACTTGAGAATACCATGCTGAGTGAGGTAACTCAGTTCCAAATGGATACGCATGGTATGTACTCACTTATAAGTAGATATTTTCCATAAAATACAGGTACCATTACACACCACAGACACAAAGAAGCTAAACAAGAAGGAAGATCAAAGCTATGATGCTTGAATCATACAGAGTCTTAACTTGTTTTCTATGCAATCCATAATAACCTTGAACTAATGAAATTCCTCTTGACTCAACCAGTTCAGTACTGAGATTACAGGTGTGCAACATAAGAATAAAATTGAGGCAAGCCTTTTCATTTATTATTAATTTCTCAAAACCTTAAATTTCTCTGCTATGTTCCTGCACAATTATTATATTTTTATTTGAAAAATTTCTGATGGTTTAAATTTAAAGTGTTGAAATGTTTTGTAAATTATTAGGTAACATAGAAAAGAGGCCATAAAAGAATGAAAGATGTGCATATTGGTCTGTTTGAAGGGATGAAGAAAGAAGGGTGGTTAGAATGATGTATTCATATAATAATCTCAAAATTTTAAACGCCTGGAAATCATAAAAATTACTGTAGTCATCTACATTTCTGCCTTGAAATTAGTATTTTATTAAATTGTATTTTAACTGTGATATCAGGATTCCATATCTCTGTAAATTTAATTTATTACCAAAATATATTGACTTAATATTCTGTACATTGATCGAACCAATGCTATGCTTTGTTGAGCACCTAGAGTTGAATTTTTCAAATAATATCATGAGGTTCATAACAGCAAATAAAATTATCTCAGCAGCATAACTTTTTTTTCTTTTTCTATTTTTTTAAATTTATCTGATAAGAAAGTTATAAGTTGCTACTCTGTTTCAATTTGTTCCTTTGGTACAAAAGCATCCAGAAACAACATATAAAAAGCTTTGTTTGTTCATGTGCCAATAAAACTGGAGCTATAAATAAAGACCACTGTAATGTTGTACTGCACCTCCTTTCACTGGAAAGCCATTGAAAATCCACCAATTTTAACTGCAACTCTTTCCTAATTCAAGTTTTATGAAAGACACTTACTTGACCAGAAGGTAAACATATCCAATCTTATATGTGATGAGTTAGTAATGCCAAACAGTGATAAGAATAAAATACATCACTGGGAATAGTTGTGACAAGTAGAATTTTTAAAACTTGCCAAAGTTTTTCATTTAAGAAAAATTACTAAGAATGAAAAAGTTGAAGTAATATACCTAACTACATTTTAATTAAATATATTAAATTATAAATTAGAAAAACTATTGTATTCTAACTTGAAATATTCATAGAAACAAAAGAACAAAGTTTGTGCAAATTTTACATGTTTAATTATTACATGTATACTGCTATTTTAATATATGCATTAGACGCTCAGTTAATCTGGTGTCAATGACACCAAATAATATATATTTGATTTGTCTTCTATTTTCCTGAATTGATACACACACACACACATATATATACATATAATTGTGAAATACCTGCAGTAAAGTTCTTTTTTCTTGTACAGAAAAATAAGTATGAAGTAGAAACTCTGCAATGAGGCAATGCCTTCAGCTACATCATTGAGCTAAATCGAGTACAGTGGCTCAAAGTCTGTGAAGCACACAGTGGGTTTCAGTGTGTCTTTAAAACTCCAGGCATGGTGCAATTTTCTGAATTATTCACACATAATCACTACAGGGTATTACATTTAAGCATCATGAAAAAGTGCCTCTGAGCAGACAGCCATGAAGGGCCTTGCCTATGGGTTGAATACATTAGTATGATAATACACAGCATTCACTGCTTTAATGTGTTAAATTCACCTACTCACTGATGGTGGCACACATAATGATGATACCTGATGTCTACGATTAAGCATTTAATCCTGTTTTCTCCACTTATTTGATATTACAGGAATATAGACACTAAAATGAAGAAGAAAAGAATTCACTAAGTGGCACTGATTCTCCATTGCAGATTCAGATATGTCCATCAGAAGGACGCCTAGTTCAAATCATGGATTAAGAAAATTCTATATTTGAACCCAAGAAGAATATTACTATTGGTGCTGTGAATAACCCATCTTTGAAAAAAAAGTGCATTGTATTCTCAAATCTAGGAAATTTAAAGATATATTTATGAAATGATATCTTAAATTTAAAATTATAATCAAAATGTATATTAAGATTGATAGAACATCTCATGTTTACAATATAAAATACATTTTGAGTTTCTAGAGTATTGTATAATGAAAAATGTCTTGTGATAAATTAAATTAGAAAGAGTGTTACACATTTATATTATCTTATGATATTTAATACATTGATAAGGCTTATTATCACATGAATAACCATCCCCTCAATTAAAAAACAATTGAGCATTTATTTTTCTAACATAAGATTAGCTGCACATGCCTTGGTATTGAAGTATGTGAAGAAGACTGATGCTAGGCAAAGTTTAGTATAAATGGGTTTTGAAATGCTTGCATATTTATAATCAAGAAGATGACATCCTGTAGGATATATAAACCATAGATGTACACTGATATCTAATGACAACAATCAGTGCAGCTTCCAAATAGCACCTTCATCGTGTTCCAGAGGTGCTTTATTATAATACAAATTAGGAAGCAGCATGATCTGTAAAAAACACTGTAAAATGAATGGATATAAAATATGTTATAAGCACCAGGAAAAAATATTAGTGAATGTATTCATAAATTCTCTATTACTATAAAATGACAAGGTGACCAAGGTTACGTATATAAGAAAGTATTTAATTTGAGGAGTGGTGTTTCAGAGGGTAGCAGACTCCTTTAATACATGAGTGTGTAGCTGTGGCTGAGATTTTTCATGTTGAGTCAACAACCAAAAAGTAGAGAAAGGCTAACTAGGAGCTGCATTGGGCTTGTACATTTCAAGGCCCACCTCAAGTCACATACCTACCCAAACAAGACCACACCTACCAATCATTTCCAATGAGTTCAGCCAACTGTAGAATGAATAAAAATTTATATATATGAGCATATGGGGGCCACTTTCTCATTCAAATTACCACGTGCTAGGAGGAGGGAGAAAGTAGGGGAAGGGGTTTTCAGGAGGAAAACTAGGACAGGATAACATTTGAAATGTAAATAAAGAAAATATCCATTTTAAAAAATCATTTCTTCTCATCTTCCACAGGATTCTTTGAACTCCACCTAGAGTTTGGCTGTGGGTTTCTGCATGTGTTTGCATAAGCTGCAGGCAGAAACCTATCAGATGCTGGTTGTGCTAAGCTACCATATGTAAGTATAGCAGAGTATAATTAATAGTGTTATGGGTTCCAGCTGGGCGGTGGTGGCATACACCTTTAAAACCAGCACTTGGGAGGCAGAGGCAGGCGAATTTCTGAGTTCGAGGACAGCCTGGTCTACAAAGTGAATTCCAGGACAGCAAGGGCTATACAATGAAACCCTGTCTCAAAAAAACAAACAAACAAACAAACAAACAAAAAACCAAAAATGTGTTAAGGGTTGCTTTTTTCTCATGTTGGGACATTTGTTTGAGTTTTTTGGTCCTTCCCTCAATTTCTGTTCCCACTTTATCCCTGAACATCTTATGGGCAGGAAAGCTGTGATTCTATTGCTTTGTTTCTGGACTGGTGTCCTTATATCTCCTTTAGAAGTCTTGCCTGTTTATAGAGGGTGGCTATTTCAGGTTCCATATCCCCTATTGCTAGGAGTCTCAGCTAGACCATCCTCATAGTAAAAGCTAACATAACTCTCCATATATAACCAAGTACATATCATATCTCTTTGTTAAATTTCATATGGATTTGATAAGAATTGAATTATGTAAGAAGGAAACTGTTGGAGTTCATGGACGCACCTTAGTTCCAACATTCCAGAAGCAGACACTGGCAGATGTCTGTGAGTTTGTTAGCCTGGTCTACCCACTGCCAGTTCCAAGCCTACCAGAGATATAATGAGACGCTGTCTTAATTAATTAATTAAGTAAGTAAGTAAGTAATTAAGAAGAAATGAAGGAAAAAAAGAGAAAATTGTACTCGAACAAATATTTTGGGGCAGTTTTTATCTTACCATTCAGCTAATACTCAACTTAGCTAAAATAGTTGTGTGAATAAATTCTCTTACGTTACATTGTCCTTTATTATTTTTACAAGCATAAAAATGTTGCTCAAATAAAACATAAGAATGGTTTGTATATCATGCAGTGAATTTTAGTTAGTCACTTTGTATCATTACTGAAGATTTTATTATATGTGCCCAATGTATTTCTTCGACAATTAGCAAAGAAATTCAACAAGAAATACAATATAATTTAAATAAATAGATATTGTTACATATGTTTCTTTAGATATAGAATTAATAGTTTCTTTACTCAAAGATTATTTTTTCATAGTAATAGTATCTCAGAAAATTGTATTTTGTACTCCTTGGAATATAGAATTTATGAAATTGCTGATTGAAATAAAAAGAGGTAATATCAAGAAATAATGTTTTCTTGGATTTGTAACAGAAAATTCACATTCTAATAAATAAATAACTATAGTACCTGCAGCATTATTGTGTTTCTATATTTGCTAAAGCTGAGCTCACTGAAAGGAGAAAATTTAAATTAAGAGTTGATGTCTTAATAACATTAAAGTCTTCTTGAACTGACACTACTTGACAAAATTATTTGAGTTTTATGCAAATTTAAGTTATCATTAACTAATTTTGTGTGTTTTTTAATTAAAAGAGTCATGTTTGTCAATAATTTTAACATAACTATTTTACAGTATCTTGCTTCAAAGGATGTGGTTTACATACTGTTCTTCTACAATAATCATTCTCTCCGCCATACTTTCTCCAACGCTACCCAAAAGTAATCCCAGGCAACTTGCAATTCATAAATATTCTTGTGATGCCCTTCATAAATGAAGTACTGACATCTATAGTCCATGTGCAGCTCTTATTGGCTCAGTAGTGAATGGGTTTTACACATCTGTCCATATGGCCATAACACCCTCCTGTGACTAGGAATCATGGTTGATGGAACAGCTGCTCAGGTTTAAGATCCAAGGCACTGAATACAGCAAACTGTATAATCTGTAAACAAATCCCATGACTATCCTATTGTCAGGAGAGGTCTCAAATGAATAGAAATAAGTATGAAATAATCCCTTAACTATGAACCTATGCAAAATACATTTAGTCCAACTTCCAGAGTCCCCATAGTCTAAGGAAGACTAAACAATGTTAAAAGTCCAAAGTTCAAGGTCTCTTCTAACATTCAACCAATCACTTAACTGTAATCCCAAAAATAAGAGAGGAAACTAGCTGGGAAAACTCCAAACTGTATCTCCATGTCTGATGTCAAAGCATTCTTCAGATCTCCAATTCCTTTTTCATCTTTGTTGACTGCAACAAACTTCTTTCTTATAGACTGCCTCCATTCACTGTTAGCAGATTTCCTCATCAGACAGCCTATGGCTCTGGCAACTTGAACACCTTTAGGTCTCCAAGGCAACTTCAATGTTACAGCTTCATGTTTCAATGTCTGAGATTCACACATGATCTTTTCAACTCCTCCAAAGGACTGGTGTCACTTTTTCAGATCTGCCCTTTGTAGCTCTCTAAACTCAGGTTGATTCACTCCACTGCTGTTGTTCTTGGTGATCATCCTATGGTACTGACATCTCTTATATGCTGAGGTCTGCAACTGCAAGTAGCCTTCACCAATAGCATCTCATTGGCTTTCTTCATGGTACCAAGCCTCAACTCCTTTGCATGACCCCTTCAGTCATGGGCCATCAACTGCAACAGACACTGTACCTTCACCAATGGCCTTCCATGGTCTCTCACAGTGCCAAGCCTCAGCTATTCTTCATGATCCAATCAAGCTTTCAAAACCTGTACCTGGGTGACTCTTACACATTACCAAGTACAACTGCGGCGTGGGGTACAACATTGGCATTTCTAGAACATGGTGTCTTTGTGCTCTCAGAAAATGCTTCCCAGATTTCACCTCAGCGATGCTGGTCTCTTCTTAGTCATCACTAATTTCTTAGCTAACCAGCGTCAGTTATCCCAGTAGTTTCATATATTCTGTACTATAAAACCAGAGCCATGTTGCCAAAGTATCATGAGTTTTAGTATCATGAGGGCTAAGACTATTCCTATCAATGGGTAGTAACACATATATAAAGAAGGTAGTTTGCTATGTCCATCAGCAAAGCATCAGCACTGGATGTTCCCCTAAGATCTATGACCTCCCTCATCATTACTTTTTAAATGTGGTTACAGTTTAGAGAGGAACATCTACTATTTTTAAGTCAATTAAAAACAAATTTGAAGACACTTCAATGGGGACACTTTTCATAGGTAAATTATGTTCTTCCAAGACACAAGAGGTATTTTTTCTTTATTTTTAGTTTCTTAGATGCATATAATTTATATTTAAGAACAAGAAAATAATAATGCCTGCATATATAAGATAGAGATAAATATCAACACGTCAGAAATTTGATCAAATCTCACACCTGTTTTCTCTCCTTCAATTCTTCCTTTTTCCCCCAAACACTTTTCGCCCTCCCCTTTTATTGAAACCTGCTGACTGTACAATTGCTGCCTGTATGTGCATAGCTATAAAGTCATCTACTGTAACATCGATTTCATTGCTAAAGAAAGCTGCCTATTTCTCCAGCAGCCATCAGTTGTCAACACCTCCTCAGCATGTGTCCTTCTTCAGTCCATGTTGAGATTCTGTCTGCCTTGATTGTGTGAAATTTGTGCAAGAGTCACAGCTATTTTGAGATGATGTACATATCAGCACTATCATGTTTACTAAATATGTTTATTGGAGACACTCTTTTTACTCCCTCTGTGATAATTACTGAACTTTAAGGAAAGCAGATGAAGTGATGAAGTTATCAGTATGAGGTTTAGGATGCTCTCCTATATATATTTTTTTCTTCTTCAGCAACCCTATAGGTGGAACAATAATATGAACTAACCAGTACCCCCAGAGCTCGTGTCCCTAGCTGCATATGTAGCAGAAGATGGCCTAATCAGCCATCATTGGAAAGAGAGGCCCCTTGGTCTTACAAACTTTATATGCCCAAGTAGAGGGGAACGCCAGGGCCAAGAAGTGGGAGTGGGTGGGTAGGGGAGCAGGGCAGAGCGAGGGTATAGGGAACTTTCGGGATAACATTCGAAATGTAAATAAAAGCTGTCTCTTTTGAGACTAGGCCAGGGCCTAGCAAACACAGAAGTGGATGCTCACAGTCAACTATTGGATGGATCACAGGGCCCCCAATGGAGGAGCTAGAGAAAGTATCCAAGGAGCTAAAGAGATCTGCAACCCTGCAGGTGGAACTAACCAGTACCCCAGAGCTCTGGACTCTAGCTGCATATGTATCAAAAGATGGCCTAGTCGGCCATCACTGGAAAGAGAGGCCCATTGGACAGGCAAACTTTATATGCCCCAGTACAGGGGAACACCAGGGCCAATAAATGGCAATGGGTGGGTAGGGGAGTTGGGTGGGGAGGGTGTGGGGGATTTTGGGGATAGCATTGGAAATGTAATTGAGGAAAATACGTTTAAAAAAAAAGGAGATTGAGACTATTTCATTCTGTAAAGCCAAATGAGGGTAGTTTTACAGAAAATATCATAAAACTTGAGTCTATGCCAAGAAGACTAGCACCTTCCCTGACTATATGCTTGCTGAATTGAGCAAGCCAGCATTGCTTTTCTGATGGCATAGTTTGAGTAGGGATGATTGGGGAATGCAAGGGCTGGGAAGTAGGAGTGGGTGGGTTGATGAGAAGGGGGAGAGGGAAAGGATAGGGGATTTTCAGAGGGGAAACTAGGAAATGGGATAACATTTGAAATGTAAATAAAGAAAATATCTAATAAATAAAAAAAAATGCACCGTGGAAATGAAGAAAAAAAATATCTAAAAAAATAAATAAATAAAACCAAGGTAAACCAAAAAACAAAAAGAAAAACAAAACAAAACAAAAAAAAAACCAAAAAACCCAAACAAACAAACAAAAAAACAAAGAAAGAAAGCACCAGAGGCCCTCAAAACATTACAGACTATTATCACTTTCCTTGATTGCCAACCAACTGAGATTCCTTTTGCTTCAGATGTCACTTATGTTAGCTTTTAGACCTTGGGAAAATCAAGCTGGATCTAAGCTGGAAGTTACTTCCTACTCTTTCATAGTACCAGATAGTGCTAGGAAAACTGGGCATGGCCAAAGAGCGTAAGTTATCAGTGGTCTTTCTCCAGATCTACATAAACCAGCTACAATGGTTTACCTGACAGTGGTACGGAAATGGTAAAGTAATGGGAAAATAAAAATGGTCCAAGAGTGGCTTGACTAATATGGGGTTAACCAATCACCTTCTGATCAGAAACAACTTGTAACTTATCATCAGTCAAAACAAACTTGTGTTCAAATGCTGATTGGTCATTCATATATTACATTGTGTAAAACGTAAATGCAAATATTTTCATATTGAGTAGCCATTTGTTTTATTTTTGTCATAGTTATATTAGTACTAGCTATTTTGTTTAACTTAATGGAAGCCCTTCAGTGAGATTTATCTACAGGTTATATATGTAGGCAATATTGCTTTCTTGCATTAGCTTCTTCATTTGTCTATTGTTTTTATAATAATGTTATAAATAATCTCCTTTAAGGAACACATATTTTTTTTCAATTTTAAAGAAGTATAATTTTTCACTTTCATATTAAGTGTGCTAGTTTAAAAGCTATTTTCTTAGTCCATGTTCAAATAAGACTTTAACTTTGTTTAATTTAAGACAGCTATATTCTTAGTCCATTTTTAAAAATATTTTTATTACATATTTTCCTCAATTACATTTCCAATGCTATCCCAAAAGCCCCCCATACCCTCCCCCCCCCCACTTCCCTACCCACCCACTCCCCCTTTTTGGCCCTGGCGTTCCCCTGTACTGGGGCATATACAGTTTGCGTGTCCAATGGGCCTCTCTTTCCAGTGCTTTGTTTATCTTTTTCAGTACTTTATGAATTTTGTAGGATCTGAATTTTCACATAAAGTTTAGAATCAGCATTGAATAGATAACATGCAAACAACTTGTTGAAATTTCCATTATGATTATATTTAATACCTTCAATTCATTTAAAGGCTATTTAAAATTTCAGTATGCTAATTATATTATCGCCATAATATAAGCATGTGGTTCTATTTGACTGACTGTTTCTGATCCCATTTCCTGTGTATATTAAGCTTAGTGGCATGGATTATAGATGTTACATTTTTGATGTCTGTTGGGCTTTAAAAGAATCAGTCCATAAAATGATGTATCCTTTTTGAAAAGTGATTAATTTGATTATAGTTCCGTTTGATCCGTTTAAGATGTGTTGTTAAGCTTCTTTAGTTGAGCACAGGCATCCTTTGTTCTGGTCCTTAATTAGTTCTGCTTTCATGGTAAATCCCTTCTAGCCTCCCTCCTGAACAGGGGATGAATTCAGTTAGGTCAATTTCTTGCCTTTACAAGGTATTCAAATGTTTCAAAATCCTAGGAGGCCCTTTGTTTTTATCCCTCCCACTGTAATTGTGCTCCAAGATGCTAGTTTCATGGAGGTACACGTTAGTGGATGGCAGTAGCTATTGATATCGCTATAGGAAAAGAGAAACCTAGATCTGCCATGTCCCCTGGAGGTATTGAAGAGCAAAGTAGACTTTGTCTATACTAACATGTCTTGTGAATTCAAATCATCTTTAAAAGAACCATGACCTATCTGCAAAATGGAACTCTAGCGTATACAACAAGCACTATTTTGTATTGTGTATCTAATGAAACAATCAATTGAAACTATATCAGTTGTGTTTCTAAGTAAGGAAATATATTTCAACTGTTAATTTTTCTGTTTACACATGAAGTATTAAGTATTTGTATTTCATTTCTCCTTTTGGGAGCATATCCATTCATAAATATGTCTTTAACTTGTTATCAAATTAACATTTTTTGATAGGCTTCTATACCCCCAAGTTTCTTTTGAAATTCTATTTCTGCTAACGTTTATTTTATTCACTATTTTATTTTATTTTATTTTATTTTATTTTATTTTATTTTATTTTATATGGCACATTGGAGATTCGACTGAGGGTCTCGTGACTGTTAGGAGGATTCTCTACCATGAGTTTACATGTACAGTCAACTTTTTAACTTTTTATTGATAGAAGCTCTCTCTAATTTGCTTCTTGAGGACTTACACTTCCTCTAGTGAAGATTGGATGTGATTTCACTGTCCTTCTTGAGTCTCTTTTGGGAAACAAAGATAGCAGACATGCCACCAGGTCAACATAAATATTAATTTTTTTCATTCTGAAGAGTAATATTAATATAATATAATTTATATAAATATAATTATATAAATAGAACAAACAACAAAGAAATGCTACTCATCCTGTGACTCTCCTTATAGAGTCATAACTACCTTCCTCTGCCTCACTAATTAGAAACTAAATCAGTAAATAAACTATTTTTAATTGTTCTATTATATTAGTTATTTAACAATCCACATTACAAATTCACCTTTTTGAATAATATTACTTCAGTTTTGAATTTTTACTCATTTGCCATTTTTTTCACTTGCCATGTTTTAACTTCATTTCTATTTCATAAAATTGTTATTTTTCTATGGTTTACTTAAATGTTGCTAAATTTTGTCAGTGTTTTAGAAATCAATTGTCTATTGCAATGATATGTATCCATCTTGTTTTAAGTAATAGGTTCTTTTTTTTTTCCTTTTCCATTTTTTATTAGGTATTTAGCTCATTTACATTTCCAATGCTATACCAAAAGTCCCCCATAGCCACCCACCCCCACTCTCCTACCCACCCACTCCCCCTTTTTGGCCCTGGCATTCTCCTGTACTGGGGCATATAAAGTTTGCATGTCCAATGGGCCTCTCTTTCCAGTGATGGCCGACTAGGCCATCTTTTGATACATATGCAGCTAGAGTCAAGAGCTCCAGGTTACTTGGTTAGTTCATATTGTTGTTCCACCTATAGGGTTGCAGATCCCTTTAGCTCCTTGGGTACTTTCTCTAGCTCCTCCATTGGGAGCCCTGTGATCCATCCATTAGCTGACTGTGAGCATCCACTTCTGTGTTTGCTAGGCCCCAGCATAGTCTCACAAGAGACAGCTACATCTGAGTCCTTTCGATAAAATCTTGCTAGTGTATGCAATGGTGTCAGCGTTTGGATGCTGATTATGGGGTGGATCCCTGGATATGGCAGTCTCTACATGGTCCATCCTTTCATCTCAGCTCCAAACTTTGTCTCTGTAACTCCTTCCAAGGGTGTTTTGTTCCCACTTCTAAGGAGGTGCATAGTGTCCACACTTCAGTCTTCATTTTTCTTGAGTTTCATGTGTTTAGGAAATTGTATCTTATATCTTGGGTATCCTAGGTTTTGGGCTAATATCCACTTATCAGTGAGTACATATTGTGTGAGTTCCTTTGTGAATGTGTTACCTCACTCAGGATGATGCCCTCCAGGTCCATCCATTTGCCTAGGAATTTCATAAATTCATTCTTTTTAATAGCCGAGTAGTACTCCATTGTGTAGATGTACCACATTTTCTGTATCCATTCCTCTGTTGAGGGGCATCTGGGTTCTTTCAAGCTTCTGGCTATTATAAATAAGGCTGCTATGAACATAGTGGAGCATGTGTCCTTCTTACCAGTTGGGGTATCTTCTGGATATATGCCCAGGAGAGGTATTGCTGGATCCTCCGGTAATACTATGTCCAATTTTCTGAGGAACCGCCAGACTGATTTCCAGAGTGATTGTACAAGCCTGCAATCCCACCAACAATGGAGGAGTGTTCCTCTTTCTCCACATCCACGCCAGATTCTGCTGTCACCTGAATTTTTGATCTTAGCCATTCTGACTGGTGTGAGGTGGAATCTCAGGGTTGTTTTGATTTGCATCCCTGATGATTAAGGATGTTGAACATTTTTTCAGGTGCTTCTCTGCCATTCGGTATTCCTCAGGTGATAATTCTTTGTTCAGTTCTGAGCCCCATTTTTTAATGGGGTTATTTGATTTTCTGAAGTCCACCTTCTTGAGTTCTTTATATATGTTGGATATTAGTCCCCTATCTGATTTAGGATAGGTAAAGATCCTTTCCCAATCTGTTGGTGGTCTCTTTGTCTTATTGACGGTGTCTTTTGCCTTGCAGAAATTTTGGAGTTTCATTAGGTCCCATTTGTCAATTCTCGATCTTACAGCACAAGCCATTGCTGTTCTGTTCAGGAATTTTTCCCCTGTGCCCATATCTTCAAGGCTTTTCCCCACTTTCTCCTCTATAAGTTTCAGTGTCTCTGGTTTTATGTGAAGTTCCTTGATCCACTTAGATTTTACCTTAGTACAAGGAGATAAGTATGGATCGATTCGCATTCTTCTACATGATAACAACCAGTTGTGCCAGCACCAATTGTTGAAAATGCTGTCTTTCTTCCACTGGATGGTTTTAGCTCCCTTGTCAAAGATCAAGTGACCATAGGTGTGTGGGTTCATTTCTGGGTCTTCAATTCTATTCCATTGGTCTACTTGTCTGTCTCTATACCAGTACCATGCAGTTTTGATCACAATTTCTCTGTAGTAAAGCTTTAGGTCAGGCATGGTGATTCCACCAGAGGTTCTTCTATCCTTGAGAAGAGTTTTTGCTATCCTAGGTTTTTTGTTATTCCAGATGAATTTGCAGATTGCCCTTTCTAATTCGTTGAAGTATTGAGTTGGAATTTTGATAGGGATTGCATTGAATCTGTAGATTGCTTTTGGCAGGATAGCCAGTTTTACAATGTTGATCCTGCCAATCCATGAGCATGGGAGATCTTTCCATCTTCTGAGGTCTTCTTTAATTTCTTTCTTCAGAGACTTGAAATTTTTATCATACAGATCTTTCACTTCCTTAGTTAGAGTCACTCCAAGATATTTTATATTATTTGTGACTATTGAGAAGGGTGTTGTTTCCTTAATTTCTTTCTCAGCCTGTTTATCCTTTGTGTAGAGAAAGGCCATTGACTTGTTTGAGTTAATTTTATATCCAGCTACTTCACCGAAGCTGTTTATCAGGTTTAGGAGTTCTCTGGTGGAATTTTTAGGGTCACTTATACGTTCTTTCCTATTAACTCTATAACACATTTATCAGCAATTTTCAGTACACTCATTATTTTTCAATAATTCTGAAATAATGTAAATTTAAACAATCTAGCATTAATGAGATCATGTTAATTTCTAACCCATTCACCATTACTTAAAATATTTAGTTTCCAGAATTTTATATTTGTTTATATACTAAGCTCATAAAATCATTATTTAGTCATTCAATGTATTGCTGAGGTACAGACTCAGTGTTAAATACATGACTATTTACTCCCCAGAATAAGAGGCTCAGTACATGCAGGCCATTTAAAAGATGTAACTCCTCAGGTAGCTTATAAGCAATAGAAACAGGTTCTTTTCTACTTTGTCAATACTGCATTGTTAGCTAAGATTCACTTTCAGGGAAGAGAAGATATCTTCTTTTTATATTTTTATTTTTATTTTTTATATTATATACCATACACATTTATTAATGTAATGATATAATAGAATAGAATTGATTGCACTTAAATAAATTAGCCCAACATACTCAAATGGTATTACCTCCTACACAGACCATATCATTAAAATAAATATTTAAGGTTGGCAAAATGTAAACAGTTTAATAGCTTTTCATTTATTTTGTGTTTTAGTCTATGTAATGTTTTAAGGTCCCTTCTTTCTTTCTTTCTTACTTTATTGTATATTTTATGTATTTAACTTTCAAATGTTTTCCCCTTTGCTGGTTTCCAGAACTCCCCTCTTCTGTCTCTCTCTGCTGCTATAAGGATGCTTCCCTTCCCACCCAACCACTCCCACTTCACAGCACAGGCATTCCTGTACACTGGGGAGTCAAGCCTTTACAGGACCAAGGGGTGCTCCTCCTATTGATGCCATCCTCTGCTACATAAGCTCCTGGAGCCATGGGTCCCTCCATGTGTACTCTTTGGTTGGTGGTTTAGTCCCTAGGAGCTCTAAAACTGATATTTTTAACTCCTATTATACATACAAGTTAATTTTTCTTCAAAATCCAGTATTTAGTTTTCTATGATACTAAACATGAAAATAATATGCTATAATTTCATAGTAGATATTGTAGTGTTTATGTCCTGTGTGGTGTGTTCCTATCTACAGAAGAATGTGCTGTGTATCATGGATATTCAGATATTATGTGAAGTACCCTTTTTAAAATTTTTAATTAGCTATTTCACTGGATAGCCTTTCATCTGGTCTTACCATACAACTCAGCATTCAAGATCTCACAAGGAAATGTTATACACCCGTATTCTAACTAGATTCATTAGAAACTGTGTCACTTGTCTATGTCTGGCCATGCTGCTGATTACAAAGCAGCCTTATAATTATTTAGTTAATAAAATTTCATTTCTATACAACCAGCTAATAATATAATACTTGGTAGGCTAGTGCAGTACAAGAAGCATTAGAGTTCTGTTTTCAGTCCTAAGATCCCTTCAAGTTATTTCAGTAGAAAGGTTGTCAGATTTTTAAGTAAACATATAATTATCAAGCCTCATGCATTATGGATTTTTTTTAAGTTTTACATTTCATGCATTGCAATGTTTCTCATCTGGGTAGGGTGTGCTGACTCGACAAGGCCTAAGCTGTGTGTCCATGTGACATGCATAGTTGAATTAAGGGTACAACGCCAGAGCTAGGCTATTGTGCTTAGGTAGTTTACAATTAATTTAGTGTAACAATGCTAATTTCAGACTGCATTGATATTCCATTTCAAGCATGCTGAAAATGTAATTGCAGAGTACACAGGACAAATAATAAGAGCAGCTTGCCCAATTTATTATTCTAGGAAAGAATTAGTGTGATGGCCAATTAAAGGATAAATTTAAATATAGTTATTATATTGTTTCTCATGCAGAACTAACCCTGAGAAGGTTAAAGGTGTTATTAAAATCATTAATTTGATTCCCTCTATAGATGACATAAAATTATAATAAAATATAATATATAGTCATGAGAGAACATTTTAACGAAGCTTTGGAATAACTGGGGGTTAGACCAATTAAATGGTACTAATAAGATGAGAAAACTAATAGCACATTTTCTTTTTTCTACCCTCAAAGTTATGAGGTTCATTTGAATTACTGGTTCCACATCAAATGAACACATTGAATATACACATAAATTATTTTGTTAATATCATTTGTCAATAGGTACTACTTTTATGTGTCCTACTATATATTACTGTTTTGTTGCAAATATATGGAGCATCATTGGTGGTGTAGTAGAGAGAAGAGCTGGCCTTCACATGCAGAAAGTAAGTGATTTTCATAAAACCAATTATTAACACTGATGTTTGAGTCCTAATATTTTTAATTAAAAACCACATTTCTGCCTTTGATTTCTACCCTCCAGTCCCTTTCAGCAAACATCTCTCAAATGTCTTCCATGTAACTCACCCTTAAGGTTGTTACTTTTTCTTTGATTATATGTCACACACACACACACACACACACACACACACACACACACACACAGCCCCTCCAAAAATCTCTCCCTCAAATCTCTTTCCTGTCACTCAACCTTAAATTGGCTACCTCTTTTTCTTTGATTATATCTGCACATATATATGTATATGTAAGTATATTCACACACACAAAACATACTTTGTTTCTGGTGTGGATATGTTTTCAGAGCCTGAATGTACTGCACTGCGAGAATAAGTCTCTGTCTCCCAGAAGTCAGTAATAGAATTTCTTATAGTTCTTTATCTAAGCACGGGAAGCTGAAAATGTCCTCTTACATTTTAACAGATCAACTTTTAATCTCTTAGATGGTGTTATTCAACCCAATGAAACATAATGTTTACATTTGAATTCTTAAAGATTAACAACAACAAACCCCCAATTCCCACACACCCTCATTGACTTTCCTCCAAATATTTGTAAATAACAACTAGCAATTTAGTAAAAAAGTATACATTTTGCTTTTATTACGAATGATATTTTCATATATACACTTAATTTTAAGTCATAGTACAATTTTTCAGATTTTATTTTATTTTTTTAGTGTGTGCTATTAAACCTAAAAAATTTCCAGGTAGAGGTGAAAGATATTTCAAGAGCTGCTAAAAGGAATTTCATATTGAAAAAAAAATGCTCTCATCTAATAACAGTTCTAGAAAAGTTAAAACATCTATGTAAAAGGTTTTTCATTGTTTGTAAAATCTTACATAAAAACAACAAAAATGCTGGTTGTCAAATTACTAACCATGCACACAAATCAACCTGTCACTAGGGCTGAACCACATAGTATTTAAATATTTCAGAAGATACCCATGAATTTATCAACAAGACGTGTTTGAACTACATTCTCCTCCTTTAATGTATCTTTGGTAAATAGATATTTTTCTAGGGGGTACACATATAGTTTGACATAGTGCACTTTTAATTTTTAAAATAATATATAATAATATATTGGTTCTTGAAACTAGATAAGTATTACAATTAGGATCCATTTTATACTTTGATATGAATAGTAAGTTAATAATGCCGGTTTGTATCCACTTTACAGGCAAATAAGTGATTAAATTATGGGTCACAGTGATCAATGACTGGCAAGAGACAATCTTGGCCTGAAGATGAAGACAGTGTATTAATTACATTTTAAATGTGTGATAATACAATGACATGGATATTGCTTTTGTTGCTGTCCTGGGACAATATTTACTCTAGTGCATGTATTTTAAAACTTGCTTCCCTGAATAAGGTACCTTATCCTAAAGTTTGTGCCTTTAAAGTCCCCACACTTCCATTAGTCTCCTGTCACTGTTGACTGCTCAAGCTTTTCATGAACTGTGTCTTCCTCCTGCCCATGAAATGGAAAGCTAGGCACTGCTTTGTTTCTTTCCATGGGGGCAGGGGGAGAGGAAATTGTGAATCATAAAGCTAAAATAAAAGCTAGCAGATGGACATGCCCTCAGTGTTAGAGACCATCTTTAGAGATCAGTTGAACGTTTAAATCGGACGTTAAAAAGTAAAGAAAGCTATGGGGATGTGCTGGTTAGTTCATATTGTTGTTTCTCCTATAGGGTTGCAGACCCCTTTATCTTACTTTCTCTAGCTTCTTCATTAGGGCCCCTGTGTTCCATCCAATAGATGACTGTGAGCATCCACTTCTGTATTTGCCAGGCACTGGCATAGCCTCACAAGAGACAGCTATATCAGGGTCCTTTCAGCAAAATCTTGCTGGCATATGCAATGGTGTCTGGGTTTGGTGACTGTTTATGGGATGGATCCCTGGGTGGGGCAGTCTCTGGATGGTCCTTCCTTCTGTCTCAGCTCCAAACTTTGTCTCTGTAACTCCCTCCATGGGGAATGGCAGGGCCAGGAAGCAGGAGTGGGCAGGTTGGGAAATAGGGCAGGGGAATGGTATAGGGGACTTTTGGAATAGCATTTGAAATGTAAATGAAGAAAATATCTAACAAAAAGATAAATAAAATTAAAGTAGAGCGTCAGATACGGAAGTGAATGCTGCATATCCTCAGTTAGAAAATGTAACCATCCTTTCAGTATTGATTGCTAAATTTGCAGGAATTTTCAAGTTTATTGTAAAAGATAACCATTGCTTGATGATACTCTTTGTCTAATCTAATAAAAAAATGTGGGGGAAAAAAGAGTCAATGGAAGACACACCGTAGCTCAAGATTGTGTAGAAGATGTAAAGTTGTTGAATGGAGAAAAAGACCTGTAAAAAACAAAACAAAAAAAAAAAAAACAAAACAAAAAAAAAAAACAAAAAAAAAAAAAGAAAAAGAATATTACATGAATAAAGCAAAAAAGGAGACACAAGGAAAGAGAGAGGGGTTTTCTGTCATGCTTTGGAGGAAGAAGAACACAGCAATCATGTGAGGTCTTGGGGGAGCTTCGGCCTGTGGTCTCCGCTACAGGCAAGGTGGCCAAGGATGTTTGTCAGGGGCTAGGTGGGACTAGCCACTGAAGATTAGGTCAAGTAGAGAGAGAGAGATAATAATTTGGTAAGGGCACGCTTTTTCAGGTGGGAGATAGTAATGCACAGCAATTGTGCCAAGAAGGCAAATTTGTAAAGTAACAAGCTATGCGCGTGTTTTATCGGAGGATTCAAGCATCTTGGGAGTGGGCTGATAGCGTGACCACCTACTGGAGCTAAGCCTGGTAGAATAAAAAAGAAGCCAGGGGAGGGAGAGGCTGCTAGCTTGGCTGATCCCGGGCAAAGGTTGTAGTGATTTAAAACTACGTGCAAAATAAATTCACACTGATAAATAATAAATACTGAACTCTATTTCTCATTGCAGTTTACTTCTACCATATCACGAGATCGTGAAAGAAAATGAAAACCAAGTTGTTCATCAGACCTATGCGTTGCAGTCCTGACATTGCAAGTTACCACGGTCAATGCAGACTATCTCTTTTGATATGACTATTGTTTACATATTTTATTGTACTGTTGACAAATTGCAATAGAAAAATAATTCAATGGAGCCTGGGAAGATGACTTGCTATATAGTGTGATTGCTTACCGAGAATGAGTTCCTGTGTTTTGATCTCCTGTTCTCAAGTAAAGCTCAGTTGGAGGCTATACCCAGAATTACAGATAAAAGTGGCCTGGTAGGGAGAAGAGGATTCTGCAAGCTCATCATGCTGCCAATAGAGACAATTAGTGAATTTTATATTCATAAAGAGACCACAGGTAAATAAGGAGAGAGAGGGAGAGAGAGAGAGAGAGAGAGAGAGAGAGAGAGAGAGAGAGAGAGAGAGAGAGAGAGAGAGAGAGAGAGAGAAAGAGAGAGTAATAAGGGGGATAACATTCCAGGAAGACACCTGATATTGATATCTGTCTTTTATATGTATTCACATGGATATACATGCATACTCACATGCTACACATCCAAATGTACATAGAAAGTTCACACATATACAGCAAAACACCCACTCCCATCCACATCCACACCCGCAGGAGTCTTCAGCTTTAAGGAATAATGTAGTGCTTGGTTTATTTATACACATTGATTCTTTGGTGTCTCGCTATCCCTACAAGGGAATTAAACAACAGCAGGGTTAGATTATCTTTATGCTTATTTAAAATACATAAGTGAGTGCTTCACAGTGTAATTTTTGCTAAGTAAAATCTGTTTGATAGTGCCTTGAGTAGGCTGCCTTATACATTTTTTTTGGTAGTCATATATGGCTTGACTGTTATTAGCGTCTCTGTTGCAAGTTAAAATATTTACTTGAATAACATGGGAGAACTTTTCTTGACATTTTCTTGTCAAGTAGTTCATATCAATACTATGTGACAATTATTTTAATATTTCAACTAAATTTGTGCCGTTTTTAATTATTGTTTTTATAAAAGACAGGCTGGGTATACTTGTGAAAGTATTTCCATGGCATATATGGTGGAAACTGAATTCTGTTACACTTGTTCTTAACTGGGTTATATTCTCAGTATTATATTAATCTGTTTGTTTAATATATACATGGGGGTGAGCAATTCATGGTGAAAATGATTTATTAAGCTTCTAGCTTTCTGGCTGATAATTTAAGCCTGAGTAGTAGCTAAAATTATTTAACCTATTGGTGAGGACCCATCTGGCCATATCACAAGTTAGCAGGCAACACAGCAGGAATGCCTTTCAGAGAGCAAAGATCACATGGTGAAATAGGTAACATAAAGAAATGTGGGACAATGTTCCTTTGTAACAGCATGTCCTTATACAAGAAAGTAGTTGGATCCCATGAGCAATATATTAATTTTTTAATGGCCACATATCCAGTAAAGATTATATTGCAGAAAATCCTCACTCTCAGCACAGTGTAATTTCTCAATATCACCATGCTGAAAAGGGAGCCTCCATCTCATGAACCCAAGAGAACACTTCAAAATACATTTGCATAATAGCAATATCTGCAGTTAGACATTGAATATTTGTTGCTGGTCACCTTTTGTCTTTCTTTTCACAGTCATTTTTCCATATGCAATGAATGTGCCAAATTTGCCATTGGTTGACACTACTGATTATCAGTTTTCTCACCATTTTAAGCTCTATCAAGTTTATCTATATAAAGCCTGATTTTCCTATCTTCAAAAAGAGTCCTAAATTAATTATTTTAAACTTAGTATTTGCTTTATGTCCTACATATCATTATTTGATTTCAGCAATAGTCCAATATCAGTTGACTACCTTCTACATTGATTTGTATGGGCTTCCTTCTCATAACTCCAGAGCTTTTTTTTTTTTTTTTTAATGTGGTCATCTGTAATGAGTTTAAACTGTAGATATCTGGGGGGATGGGGTTCAATTTCCCAAAAAGAGTTCCTTCAAAGAGGGTTTTATTATTTCTTAAACTTGGCATGTGTCTGAACGCATCAGAAATGAAGAACCTTGGGAAGTCTATGTTCAACCGCACATGGTTTCTTGCTTTAAGATGAGTAGGTTATCATAAAAATACTTCTTACTCATCTCTGCCTTTGCACTGCATTTGACATGCCACATTGCTAAGTTTCCTCAAGATATTTATTTATTAGTTGAGGTTTATCTCAATATGTCATAGGATAAAGATTTTGATTTTCTTCAGCATTCTAAAATCCAGTTTCTCACTCTTCAAGGGCATCAGGAATTACCTCCTGTTTCTGACATGTGGCCTATTAAAACTATGGCAACAAGCCAAGAGAACACTGGCATTAAACCCAGGGCAAATTTTAAGATCAGCTTTTTCTTAGTTCTTTAAGTACTACTCTGATCTTTTAGAACCATTCTTTGATGTATTTTGTTAGTTATATTGTCATTTTTAATGTCATTTTAAAAATATTTTAGCTCATATTCCTGCATTTATTGTATAATTTTCTCTTAAAATTAAAAACAGTTATAAGCTTATATATCTTGTTTTAAATGCCTACACATTCATTTGAATAGCTATATAAAAATTACTGTCAAGTGTTAAAAGAAATGAACTTTCTGGCATTGGGAATTTATGACAGAAGATGACAAGATTTATTCTGACATTTTTCATGCAAGTGTTTCATATATTTTGAACATATTCATTCCTTATCTCTTATTCCTCTTCCTCCTCCAGTACTATTCCTCTTTCCAAGTAATTTTTCATCTAGAATCATGAACTTAAATTTTCTTGCAGCTGACAAAAAAAAAAAAAATCTGACAAAAGCAACCTAAAGCATGGAGGATATACTATGGAAAAAGTATTTCGTGGTACAGACCATCCTGAGGAGGATGATAATTGTCGGAGCATACTGGTGCAGTCAAGGATGTTATTCTTTATAACTATTCAGGAGTAAAGTATGATAATTGTTGCTCGACTGGCTTGGTTCTTTCATGAAGTCTGAGAATCCCCAGTTCTTAGTATTTAAGTAGATCTTCCCCAACTCAACTCAACCCCTCACTAACATGCTCACAGATTTTTCTCCAAGATAAGTTTATATTCTGTCAAATTTAAAAAGGCATCAATCTCCATATGCAATTAATACACACACACACACATATATATATATGTATATATATATATATATATATATATATATATATATATATATATATATATATATATATTACCCACTTGTGTTTTTTGATAGCCTGCACAAAATAACCAAAAATGAAATTGTCTAAGCTGCCAAGAAATGGATTTCTGTATAAAAAAATGCAGGCTACATATACTCAGGAGAATATTGGTATACCTCAAAGAAGACTGAAAAGGGTCTCATTTGAAATGCAAGCAGAGATCATGTTCTAGTTTTGAATCTTGTTTGAATCTCTCATATTTTATTCACTCAAGAAACTGTTCAGAGAGTCAATAAAGGACTGACAGACATGGATATGCAAAACTGTCTGACAGACCTGAGTCACTATTACAGAACAACTATGGATTATGCTGTTTTTTGTTCTTTGACCTGCCTTGGAACTTAGCTTACTTGATGTTTAGTAAATATTTGTATATGGGACATGTGTCATGTCACTTGCAGGCCACAGCTATGACTTTTTCCATATCAGAGCAGAAAACAGGAGAAGATATTTCTGACATAAAAGTTAAGATGTGACATATAAATTTTCTTCAGAAATTGGCAAAAAAAATATTTGAGAGGTAGCACCTTCATAAACTCAACGCTTTAAAAGATTATAGTAGCTGTGTTTTATGATATAGAGTTATATGATATTTACACAACAAATATATTGTGTTGTTATGTAAAATCAATGAAAGAAGAGTTTTTAGAACATTAGAGCTTTAATATTTAAATATCATCAATAATAAAAAGTATTAGCAACTTTTCCACTAAGGTTTTGTTGGAAGTGATTTAATAAAAATATTGTTCTAAAAACTTGCAGTAATTTACATGATTTAGGACAATACAATGAGCCCTTATGCACTAGTAGGAGAAAAAAAGATGTCACTAGATCCTTATAGTGTGCTATAATAATAAAATGTGCAATTTCCTAGTTTCTTTTCTTCTGCAGACAACTGTTTCATTTCATTATTGTAAAATTTATCCCCTTATTACTTATATTGCTATGTTGTCCTAAAAATCCCACAGTTAGATGTGACTGGGGACCCAGTGTGAAAGTTTTTATGTTAACATCGTAATAATGCAGAAAACAAAGAGAATTAGAAAAGTGTTTCAGAAAGTAAATAACATCATTAAACAAAATGCATATTCATTAAATATTTAAATTGCAGAAGGGGAAGGAAATTTTCTGGAGATCTGATGGAGCAATAGTAATATTTATATTTACTCCCATAAATTACTCAGCATATGGTCTTTATAAGACATGAAGATAATATATTGTTGCAGGTAGTGAGTATTTAAATATTAGTATATTTACTTCCTTGTGCTCTCTATCAGTTACTATAGCATCTGCCTGTGCTTATTTGAATTTCTCTCTCTGTGTACTTACATAGGTTGTATAAAATATAAATAAAAAATAATGAAACCCAGATCATGCTAAAACATTACCTTATCTCTATATTAACTATGCAGGTTTTGAATATTACTTGCCTAATTGTATTTTGTCCGCATTTCAAAGAAAAATCAAGCTAATTTTATTAAGTATGAAAGGAACAATACATATTGATCAGCACTAAGTAGTAAAAATTTATTGCACCGTTGTCAGTTGCCTTACTTCAGATCAATATAAATCTCACCCAAAGCTTCTTAAATGTAATAAGATTCTGACAAGACCTTTTTGTCACCGATTAGTGTTAAAGCCATGAAAGAGCCCCCAAGGAAAATTGTCTATCTGGCTGAAACATCAGCTGCAGCCTGTTTCTACAGTATCCAATGCATGTGACACATCTGTATTGGTATTTGGATGTCGCCAAATTCTTTATATATGTTGTATGCTGAGTAATGCAAATGAGACCAACCACCCAATAGCTTAAATGCCGATTTATTATTTGTATCAAAATCAACAAGTTAAAGCATATTACAATTGTAAGAAGAGTTATGATATGTCATGTGGCATATTTACGCTGATTTAGCATCTTGGTTTAAAATTAATAAGAAGATGATGTGATACTTTTATTAAGCTGCAAGACTAAGTTAACAAAATATTTATGTCTCCTAAATAAGATAAGATTTTAAAGTGGACATTGCCCACATTTATAATTCACCTAAAAACCAACCATTTACAATAGTAAAATCTAATTTGGAGCTGAAGTAGTCCTCTGGAGCCCAAGACAATCTGCTTTACATGAATTCTAATACCATTACGATACAGTCTTTTTGGCAGGACTATTAAAATCATTTTGCATCAGGGGCCCATTGACGTTACTTATTTAAGTGAATGTTTCTTTTGTTACTTTCTCTTATTTGGTAGAGAAGGCATACGAAAATTTCAAAACATTTATGTGCATTTAATTTTATAAAATGTATCAGTATAACCTCTCCTTCAAATGAAAGGAAGATTTTGATATGGTGATCATAACTACTACTGAAAATATTATTTTATCAGACCATTCATTAGTCAAATGAATGAGTACATGTTATTCATGCTTATCTTGGTTTCCATTTATTATCTTCTATAAAATCTGACGTTTTTAAATCTCAAATAATGTTCTTTGCTGCCTGTACCAATGTAGCTCTAATTATTGTAATTTATATTAACTGCCACTATTAACCTGATTTTAATGATATTAATAGCATTTAGTCACATTAACAATAATGTAAACAATATAATATACTCATATGTAATTTTACAATCATATAACTGTATGATAAATTCAGAATGGCTATGACAATCATGAAAATATATTAATATGGAATATATATATATCTAAATATGTGATTAGATATTAGTATTAGAATATAGCATTCTAATACTATACTAATGTTATAGTATTAGAATATAAGTTTGGTGCCTATACTAACAGAAGTCTCATCATCTTACGGAAAAACAAAATATCCAGGATTGCTAAATTAATCCTATATAACAAAATAATTCCTGAGGCATCACTATCTCTAATTACAACCTGTATTATGGAGCAATAGTAAGAAAAACTGCATGGTTTTGGCATAGAAACCTATAGATTGATCAATGGAATAAAATTAAAGACCTAAAAATAAACCCATTGTCTTAGGGTTTTACTGCTGTGGACAGACACCATGACCATGGCAAGTCTTATAAAAAAAATACATTTAATTGGGGCTGGCTTACAGGTTCAGAGGTTCAGTCCATTACCATCAAGGTGGGAGCATGGCAGCATCCAGGCAGGCATGGCACAGGCAGAGCTGAGAGTTCTATGTCTTCATCTAAATGCTGCAAGTGGAAGACTGACTTCTAGTCATCTAGGGTGAGGATCTTAAGCCCACACCCACAGTGACACACCTACTCCAACCAGGTCACATCTATTCCAACAAGTCCACTCCTCCAAATGGTGCCACTCCCTGGCCCAAGAATATACAAACCATCACACCCATATACCTACAGACACTTGATTTTTGACAAAGAAGCCTAAACCATGCAATGAAAAAAAAAAAAAGCATCTTCAACAAATGATGCTGGTCTAACTGTATGTCTGCATGTATAAGACTGCAAATATATCCATATTTATCATCCTGCTCAAAACTCAAGTCTAAATGGATCAAAGCCATCAACAGAAAAACCAGATACACTAAATCGAATAAAACAGAGAGTGGGAACTATCCTTGAACTCATTGGTAAAGAAGACAACTTCCCGAATAGAACATGAATGGCTCAGGCACTAAAATCAACAATTGAGAAATAACACCCTTTGAAACTAAAAAAAAAAAAAAAAAAAAAAAAAAAAAAAAAAAAAAAACTAAGGCAAAGGACACAATCAATAGCAAAGAATAACAGCCTACAGATTGGAAAATGATGCTCACCAACTCTATCTTGGACAAAGGGCCAATATTCAAAAGTTATAAAGAACTAAAGTTAAATACCAACAAACCCAAATAAGCAAATTAATAATGTGGTACAGAGCTAAACAGTGAATTCTCAATAGAAATGGGAATGCAAATTAAAACTACCCTGAGATTCTCTCTCACACCCATCAAAATGGCTGAGATCAAAAATTCAAGTGGCAACACGTGCTGGAGAGGATGTGGAGCAAGGGGAACACTCCTCTATTGCTGGTGCGAGTACAGACTGATACAACCACTCTAGAAATCAACTTGGCAGTTTCTCAGAAAATTGGGAATTGTTCTACCTCAAGTTCCAACAATATTACTCCTTGGCATATATGCAAAAGATGCTCCACAATCCCACAAGCACACATGGTCCACTATGTTCAAAGCACCTTTATTCATAACAACCAGAAAATGCAAACAAACAATCCAGATATCTCTCAACTGAAGAATGGATAAAGAAAATGTGATTTTTTTTCAATACTCCAATATTACTCAGCCATTAAAAAGGACATAACGAGTTTTGTAGACAATTTGATAGAACTAGAGAATATCATCATGAGTGAGGTAACCCAGTCCCAAAAGGACATGTGTGGTATGTACTCACTGATAATTGAATATTGAACATAAGCTGCGTGATATACAGGCAGATCAACAGAGCCAAAGAATCCACACAAGGAGGGCCCAAGGGAGGATGGTTGAATCATTCTCAGGAGAATTTAAATAGATATCAAAGGTGGATAGAGGGAAAGAACTGGGTGGGATATGGGGAGTCCCCAGAGTGCCTATGAGGGCAACCCTAGCTGTGACTTTTAGCAGTGGGAGATGTAGAGCCTTAAGTGTCCAACTTCCTGTAACCAGCCAGAACTCCCAGTTGAGGGATAAGGACAGCAATCCACCCATAAAGTGGTTAACAAAAATTTTTTTTCTGCCTACAGGATGTGAAGGGACAAAATAGAGCAGAGAGGGAAAGAATGGTCATCCAATGAATAGTGCAAATTTAAACCATTCCATGGGCAAAAACTGATGCCTGATATTATTAATGCTACTTACATGCTTGCAGACAGGATTCTAGCATAGCTGTCCTCTGAGAGGCTCTACCCAGAAGCCAATGCAGATAGATAGAGACCAACAGACAAACATTAGATACAACTTGGAGAGTCTTGTGGAAGAGTTCGGGGAAGGATTGAATGACCTGAAGAGGACAGGGACTCAACAGGAAGACAAACAGAGACTACCACCCTGGATCCTTGGGGCCTTCCAGAGACTGAACTACCAAACAAAATGTGACTATGAGCTGAATATTGGCCCTAGGCACGTATGTAGCAAATGCACAGCTTGGTTTTCATGCAGCTCTCCTAACACCTAGAGCAGGGGCTGTCCCTGAATCTGTTGTCTGCCTGAAGATCTAGATCCCTTAACTGGGCTGCCTTCTCTGGCCTCAGTGGGAAAGGATGCACTTAGTTCTACAGTGACTTGATGTTCCAGGTAGGGTTAATTGAGAAAGGTAGGACTTAACACTCAGAGGCAGAAGTGAGAGAGGATTTGTGGAAGAGATCTCTGTGTGAGAATAAGAGGAGAAGAGGAGGTGCTGATATTGAAATGTAAAGTGAATAAATAAATAAATGAGAAGAAAAATATAAAAGCTCAGAATAATCAAGATACCATTCACAGACCTCATGAAGCTCAAGAAGGTGGAAGACCAAAGTGTGGATGCTTCAGTCCTTCTTAGAAGGGGGAACAAAATACTCATGGGAGGTAACACAGAGACCTTGTGTGGAGCAGAGGCTGAAGGAAAGGCCATCCAGAGACTGTTCCCCACTGGGGATCCATCCCATATACAGACACCAAACCCAGACACTTTGTGGATGCCAAGAAGTGCTTGCTGACAGAGGCCTTATATAGCTTTCTCCTGAGAGGCTCTGCCAGTCTGACAACCATTGGACAGAGCATGGGGTCCCTAATGGAGGATTTAGAGAAAGGACTGAAGGAGTTGAAGGGGTTTGCAACCCCATAGGAAGAACAACAATATGAACCAACCAGACCCTGAAGAGCTCACAGGGACTAAACCACCAACCAAAGAATACAAATAGAGTGGCCCATAGCTTTAGCCACATATGTAGCAGAGGATGGCCTTGTCAGGCATCAATGGTAAGAGAGGCCCTTGGTCCTGTGAAGGCTTGATGACCCAGTGTAGGGGAATGCCAGGGCAGGAGTGGGTGGGTGGTTCAGAGAGCACCCTCATAGTAGCAGGGAGGAGGGAAGACAGGATAGAGAGTTTCTGAAGGGGAAACCTGGGAATGGGATAACATTTGAAATGGAAATTTAAAAAATATCCAATAAAAGAAAAAGAAAAAAATAAAGGTTTAATAAATATTTAAAAACCTCTATTAACGTGCACAGAAAGGGAATACAGTTTTGTGAAGAATTTTTGTGTCATCTAAATAAAGGCCCTGTAACTAAATGGTCTCTGCATACATGAAATTTACTGAAGATCTCTGAACCCAGGTAACTGGTCATAAAATGTGGAAATCGTGACATGTGATTTTTGAGGGAGTATCAAGTCTGTCTCAGAGTTCAGCTGAATTATCTGTTTATTCGAGTCTTTTATCGATTACTGCAAGAATAATATGCCCTGATTCCATTTATTTTTCTTGTTCCTCTGCTGCGATGTTTCTATCTTTTGGTTCAAGCCCTAATACTTATGCTTTTTGACTACAGCTTCAACAATTGCTCTCTTAGAGATGAGATGCTGTGGGAAGCCACAAACGCCATTACAAGATGGCGCTGGATTCTTTAAGCCGATGCCCATGAATTTGGGTAAACAACCAATGTGCGCATGTGCATAAGAGTTTTTTGCCGAGTCACTGCCTGGCCCGATGCATATTAATGAGGTACTGGTACCATAACCAATCAGGTATGGACACGTCACTCTTAGGCCTATATAAGCAGTGCCATTTCTGGTCTCGGGGTCTTTCGCCTATGCAGTCAATGCTCTCCCAATAAACGTGTTGCAGAAGGATCCTGTTGTGGCATGTCACTTGCTGGTAAGTGGGGCGTCCCACAAGATGCATTCAAGAGTATGATCCAGTACCTTGGAGACCGGTAGACTATGATTTAGATTGCAAACTGCATAGGAACCTGTCCTGCCTGGTTATATGTCCTGTCTCTGGATGCTTTTCCTCTGAAGAGAAAGACTGTGACAGACATTGTGACTTCAAAGCCTGAAGTAGTCCCTACACATCCATTCACACAATTTTCCCAGATCTGTATTCTAGACAATAATGTCCAAGTTAGATCAGAAGTAAATTCAAATATAGTCCCTTTCCATTCATACAGAGGCAAGATCCTAATGCCTCACTCGACTATGCAATTACATTTGCACTGCTGTTATAGAAGCTAGTGAGTATCATGTACCAACAAGGATAGATGAAAAGATAATTGCTTTCATCTAAGGGATAACAATTATTCCTTCTGGATGCTGCTGTCATGAAAAGCATTTCCTTATCCTAAAATGTATTTAAAGAATATTATAGTAAAAGCATTAATGCACTAACTGACCATATTTTAGTGTCCAAGAGTGAGTTTGGTTTGTTTATAAAATCATTCACACAACTATCTGTCATCTCCTATTTTTAGTGACGTGCATACTTAAATAATGTATAGAAATATTCAGTTACTCATTCAAGTGTCATTAAGATTTTTATGTTTCTTTAATTTAGCATGTTTGAAAATCTGGGAAAAAGAAATTCAGTTTTTATACTTATAAATTCAGCACCTTTTGTGACGACTAAAGCTGGTGAAGGAATCATTAAACAGATATATTTATTCCTTGAGATATCACGCTCCTGTGGCTATGGAATAAATCAGGCTGAGCAGCCTTCGCTCCCTGAGGGTGCCCAATTGGGTTGAAATATCTTTCTGCCTGGAGTCATATGGTTTGGAATCTAATCAAAATGTGTGGATTAAGATTCCTGAGCATTTTGACAGTCTTAGGAACAGATAGGGCTGGAAAAGAGAGTCTCTCAGTAATTTCTGTGTCAATGCTTTTCCTCAGACATTGACAATGGTAAAAGGAAAATATAGCTTATTTTAATTTCCAGTAAATCAAGTATGGCTTCTGTATGTCAAGTATGTGATTCAGTGTGCACACATTAACTGCCTTCAAAAGATAACCTTAGAGACAGAAATGACAAGAGAACAAATTGAGTTTTATAAAAGTTGTTCTAAAAGTAATTTATATCCAGGTGACTTCTATAAATGCAATGTAATTTTTAAAAACTACAGGGCACTTTTACCATCAATCAAATACCTTTACAAAGTTTCTTCTTTTTTCTTTTCAGTCATATAAAGTTATAGCTTTCAAAGCACTGAATAATATTTTAAAATATTAACAATACAAATCTTTTATCATTGGACAGAACAAAAGTAAAGAAAATTTTAGGAAGACTAAAAAAAGAGTCTTATATATGAAGGAGGTTTTCTCAACACAGTACTAGTTTAGATATCATGTTTAATATAGTAAGAGTTGGTGCATCATAGATTATTTGGAACAGATAAATAACAGTATCCAAGAGATTCCATCATTCAATACTGTCTTCACATATCTAGTGTAACTTTGATAACTTCTAAAATAATCATCTTTAACCATAACTGATCTCTCCTTATTGTTCATAAAGATTTTATTCCACCTATGATAGTCCCTCTTTCTTGAATCCTGGCTCATCTTAAGGTGTGTTTTGATCATTAGTTTATAGCTATAGTGATCATATCATTTTGTGACTGAAATTTGTGTAAGTCTAGCAGTGATGCTTGCCTTCCTTCTGTGATGTTCCTCACTGTACCTTAGCTGGAACTTGACTGTGGAGAACAATGACGGGTTAGTTGTGTAGTTAAGCCTAGAGGATGCACATATCCTATTCTCTAGGTGAGAGCCTTTTCTCTCTTACATGTGTCTGTCTGCTGGTATGGCAATGGCCAAGATGCCTAATTCACTGCTCTCACTGCCTGAAAAGGACATAGGGTGGTGGGACATCTCTGACTATTGATTTTTCTCAACATGATCTAACTGGACCTCTCTCACTGAGCTGATTCTCCCCAGGACAGTTGGAGTCTCTGGGAGTTTTCACAGAAAGCATGATGAAAGGCTCTTTTTCATCTGGAAATCTAGTCTCTGTGGTCCCCAAGGTCACTTTAATTATAGTCTATTGATCAAATAATTCTGTAAGACTTGGCAGGATTCAAAAGAGAAGGACTACAATGGATTGAACAATATATACTGGTGCAGTCGGGACAAATCTACTATGGTTAAAGATGGTTGTTTTGGAGGTTATCAATGATAAGCTTTATATGTTAAGAAATACTATTGGGTGATGGAGTCCCTCAGATACTTCAATGTTATTCTTACTTTTTCTGTATTACTCTTCTAGGGAAAATAAAAAAAAATCTAACAATAGGAAGTTTTGAAAAATAAAATAGCCTTGATTTAGCTCTAGGGAACCAAGGCCTGCATTTTCTGTGGTGCATTGAAACCTACCATCCTCTCACTGAGTGTGTACCTAGTGTGTTACCTTATTGATACTTACCAAATAGAAATTGTTATTCATGTTTCCCTAAGCTTAACATTGCTTTTTCTTTTTTTCATCAATTCAGAATAGAGATGGATAATATCATTGTTACCTCTTACACCTGACTGTATTATCCATTTTTCTTCTCATGAACATGATAGTAAAACAGTGAGAAGAAGGGATTTGAAATATGCCAAGTAAGATATTGGTAGTTTAAGGACAGAGGGCAAGAATGAAGGGTCAGGGAAATGACTGGGACTGGGGTGCGTGATGTAACATTCAGAAGGGTCAAAAATATTTTTATAAAAGGTGGCTTAGAAGTGGTAGGAGCTATATGATACAAGCATCTTTATGCTACTGGAGGAATTAAAAAGATTTGCAGCATTGGTCAATGTACTAGGAACTCATGTGAAACAACATCTGGTGAGTGCTGTTGTGCCCCTTGCCCATCATAAAACAAGAGGAGAGCTGTCTCAGGAAAATAGAAGCTTTTGGAATTCAGAACACAGCAGGTAACAGATGTTTCAGTCAGATGGTCAAGCAAAAATATGTATTATAACTGGCATTCGAGGCAGGAAATAAACCAGATTTATAATGTACACAGGGCTTTAATTACCTGGCACTCAAAAAAGTTTTATTGTTAAATTTTCATTTTTTATTCAGAGGCCATGATAACGTTCCTCAGAAAATAAGCACTGTATGGTGAAAGATGTTATGCTACTGTTTACCAGTACTGTACAGTGAAATGTGTTAGGCTATTGTTTACCAATACTAGCCTTTACTTTCACATAGAAAAATATGTTGCACAAAGCCGTACTAGCCCCAGTATTGCTACCTATGTTTAATATTTATGAAGTATTACATGAACATTTACAATAAATATTTTATTTAGCTTTTCTAGTGAATGGATAGACTTGAGACTACCAACAGACCAGCAATATTGGGTAATTTTTACATGTAGATTTCAGCCTAACGTTGCCGCCTTCCCGAATGCAGTATCTTCACCTATAGATCAGCCTTGCGTGGTTATTACATACTACTTTTGGAAGGCTCCTTTGTTCTCTTTTGTTTTCGTATTCTTAAGGATGAGTGCTGATTTAAAAAGAATCCACATAGCAGAATTAGCAAAGTAAGATGATTAAAAGTTAGGTTACTTTTTTGTGGGCTGTGAATAGTACCATAAAATACAAAATAACCATATCTGCAAGTCTTAGAATTATAACTGAGTACTAGTACTGAAGAACATAATAACAAAGTCATAAAATTGGTCAATTTATAGGCATCAAACAAGCAAGACATTGCATTTATTTTACACACTGGAATATTAAAACATGGATAAGTGATTTACTTAAGCTCCATGACAAAATTGCCATTTCTAGGCTGCATCTCTTTAAGCATCATGGCAGCATCCTTTGCAAACCTGGTTAATCTGAGGATAACTCTGACTCTCCCTGACTGGTGAACTCATTTTGAATGCTCTTGCTGTCGCTGTAGCTGTCTCTTCTCATCTTGAAACTAGCACTGATGGTAATTACCTAGTCTTTCCAATGCTAAGCTTTCTAAAGAGTCTTTTGACAAGAAACTCTGCAATGTTTCACCAACCATCACTCAGAGACACCCTCGACACTCACAGATTATTGGACTTAATTGCGGGTGCACTTCGACCCATATGATATAAAAACAAGAGGCCAGAAACAAATTGTCCCACAATTATTATCGAATGTCACTTTCAAAGAACATACCAGCGAGATAAGATGAACTTAGAAAAGGAAGTATGCCTTTAAAACATGTTAATCTTACGGAGTTCATTGTAGGAAGTATTTACCCCCATCTTAATAATAAAACCTTATCTTCTCAGATCAGCCTCTTACTAATACTGTTTCCTTTATTACAAAAAACGTTGCAGCAAATCTTCACAATTGGAAAAAGCATCGTATCCTTTATTAGCTCCTCTCTCCTACTGACAAAGTACAGCCAGTAAAGATGTCATTCTTGTTCTTTGAAACAAGTAGATTAGTCTATTTTCTCATGGGGTTTAGTGAAGTCCTTCAACAGACGTGACTGGCAGGAGAAGAGGCTGTGTATTCTGGCTCCAGGGAATAGATTGCTGACTTGATGAATCTTCTGGTCACAAAAGGTCACCTTTTGATGTTTGGAAGCAAGATTGACTCACTAACAAATACCAGCAAAAGATCTTTCTGGCCATGTAAACTATAAAGAAAACAAACTAATATTGAAAAAGCATTTGCATGCTGGAAATGCCCTTCCCCAGACAAAGCGCAGATGCAGTCTGATCTGCTGCACATTGTGGATATGATTTTTTCCCCCACTTAAAGTCACTGCTTCAGGAAAATAGATACTCTTCTTAGCTGTTCAGATTTACTCTGGGCTTTGCAGAAAACCCATAGCATGAGTCCCCAAAGGAAATTTTAAGGAAAAAAAAAGGGGGGGGGAATAAGACCTCTCTGAAATAATACTTTGAAATATAATAGAGGAAACATTCTAAAATTGGAGGATCCTTATTGAAACTTTTAGAAATTAACACATCAGACTAATTCTTATTCTTAAACTTATGATCTACACTGATCTTATATTTATAATGTTGTCATTTGAAATACTCATTTCTACCATTTAAACAAAACAGAAATAAAGAAAAGCTATAGCTAGTTGCCCTGCCGAGCCACTCCACCCATTCGGCTGGTCACAAATTGAAAATAAATCTTTCTTCTTTTATCTTCTTTAAAGTTACAATTGAAAAATTGAAATGGTCAGAGTACATGATGGCAGTGATTGCAGTTGCCTCTGGAAAGGATGACAGCAGTGTGCTTGCAGCCAGCTCATTCCTTCTGTACTTCTTTCATTCTTAAAACTATATTCTTAGATTTATTTTATTTTATGAGCTTGAGGGCTTTGATCTCCTGTATTTCTGTGCATGCAAACAATTCCTGGTTTCTCTGACTGTGGCAGTCAGAGAGGGCATTAAGTTCTCTACAACTTGAGGTATGAAATTTTGTAGCCCATCATTTGGTTAAAAGGAATTGAACGCAGGTCTTCTACAAGAACAGTTCCTCTTAACCACTGAGCCATCACACCAGCATCTCTGTCATTTAAAAACTATTAATAATAATCTCATCTCTTAAATTCTGGATTGCTTCCTTTGTACCCAGTAAATGAATCTCACTAATTCGTCAGAGTGGGAAATATACAATTTGGAATTTCATGATGATGCAAATGTATTTCGCATATGGTCCAAAGAAGAGTGACTAATTTTTGCATAAACACACAGACATTTCAGGATAACTATATTGTGATACCTGGCAAAAATACCAAAAAGCCCTAAACATGTACATATTAATTAATTGCTAATATTTTACAAATTTAACAATTGTAGTGGATATTAGAATTGTTTAACATCACAGGCCATACCTACTATCAGTTGCATCTTCAAAGCACTCTCATAAAAATGAAGCTGCTTCTGGACAATAAAAGTAACTCATATAACCGTAATCTTCAGACAGTGTGTAACTTGTGAGAGCAGCAATGCCAGTGGATAAAGTTTGCTGAGGAATTTATGGAACCACATGATGTTCAGTGTTAAAGACAGAGAGCAGTGATATTAGGAGGGCTCTTTGTTGGCACTGTCCTTAGACTGTACATATTGTTCACAAATGCCTAACTGAATGACAGGTGTTTGCAATAGTGTGCTTAAGCTTCCACTGACATGTCTTTGTTTCTAAGTTAAAATATTTGAGCAACCTAAGATTGATGTATAACTTATTTTTGAAATAAGAGATAAGCGATAATGAGTCAATGATATTTTGTCAAAAAGGCTAGGGTTTCTTTGATTTTTTTTTAAATTAAATTATTTTTTTAAAAAACTTATTCACTTTCATCCCACTCCCTGCAACCCTCCTGGTCACCCTCTCCCACAATCCTTCCTCCACAATCCTTCTCCCCACTCCTTCCCTTCTCCTCTGAATTGGTAGACCCCCGCCATGGTAATACACCCGCCATGGCACTTCAAAGACCACCTCCTCTGAGATGAACAAGAATGAAGCTTCACCATCTTACTCACCCACAAATCTTTCAGGCCAAAATTTATCCTGACTCTGAGAAATGCAGGCATGGATGATGGAACAGAGAATGAGGGAATAGCCAACCAATAACCGGCCCAAATTTAGAACCACCCCATGGGCATGAACCATTCCCTGACACTATTATTGATACACTGTTATGTTTGCAGAGAGGGTTAACTTGTCCTCTGAGAGGCTGCACAGATCTTCCATCAAAGGATGCCTTTAAATAACGTAAAGGAGACATGACATGGGCCAAAATTTGTGAGTTAAGTAAACACTTTGCCTACAGGCTCCAAGTCATGCTGCTTGTTATTAGACGCGTTCTCACGACCGGCCAGGAAAGACGCAACAAACCAGAATCTTCTGCGGCAAAGCTTTATTGCTTACATCTTCAGGAGCCAGAGTGCAAGAAGCAAGAGAGAGAGAAAACGAAACCCCGTCCCTATTAAGGAGAATTTTCCTTCGCCTAGGACGTGTCACTCCCTGATTGGCTGCAGCCCATCGGCCGAGTTGACGTCACGAGGAAGGCAGAGCACATGGAGTGAAGAACCACCCTCGGCACATGCGCAGATTATTTGTTTACCACTTAGAACACAGCTGTCAGCGCCATCTTGTAACGGCGAATGTGGGCGCGGCTCCCAACATCTCCCCCTTTCCTTTTAATAAGAGCAAATAGGCCACCCATATTAATGAGAGTGGAGATAGAGGTCAAATCCCCAGTGTGTAGGTAAAGGAGCCATGTACAGGATTAGCTCTTAGGCTCACAGGCTTTTACCCAGAGCAACCCTGACCTGCTCCCGTGTCGTTTTGCCTGGGGGAAGGGAACTAGGACACTGAACCTTCATGAAAGATGACATGTCTCCCTAGAATAGGCTCATATATGCCGCAGAGCCTTTCCATTGCAGTGCTTAGCCGTGCAACTCTCTCGGGCTGCTGAAGCACACTCACTCTATCCCGTGCAATGAGACTAGCCTCATGGGAATATAAGAGCTGAGTGGCCAGCGACCTATTGCCTAAGCATAGATAACCATATATCAGGGGGAGCACCATGTTCTAGAGCTGCAAGCGCCTGGGCAATAACCACCTTGTCTCTCCTAGTTTGGGCCTTAAGCTTACAGACCAACCAAAGAAGCAACACTAATCCACAGCAAAGTGTATCTCCACATAATCCCACCCCCATCCATTCTTTAAAGAAGGAAAATGCTGAGGAGATCCAATTGGGTAATCCTTTGATCAGGGACAGGTCCAAGCGCGTGGAGTTGACCTGAATGATGGCAAGTCTCAATTCCCGAAGGGTCTGTTCAAATTCAGCCATCCAATTCTGTAACATATACTGAAAAAGACTTTTTGACAAATTAGCTGCCCTAGTAAATTTAACATACTGAATGGAAATAACACACAATCCCGGAAACTTTTGTTCACAACCCTGCTGAGTTATTTGTCATAATACATCTAGTTGTATCTGGACAAGATCTATGAGTTGATTAACCAGCATGAGACCTCTCTGTACTGGGCCAAATAAGTTCATTTGCTCATTAATGGCTCTGAGGTCATGGAGCAGTCTCCACTTTCCTGACTTTTTCTTAATTACAAAAATTGGAGTATTCCAAGGTGAGGTAGAGGGTTCAATATGGCCTAATTTTAATTGTTCCTCTACCAGTTGAATCACAGCTTCTAGTTTTTCAGAGGATAGGTGCCATTGAGGAACCCACACTGGGTCCCCTGTTTTCCATGGTATGGGTCGTGCTGCCCCAATGGCCGCTAAGGAAAACCCAGACCCTGTCTGTCTTGGTTTCCATTAGGTGAGATAGGCTCTATCCTTCCCTGTTCTTGATGTCCTAACCCTTTTCCTTCTTTATAACCCATCTTTGCCATGATATTTTTTGCTTTAGCTGAATACCCTCCTGATGGGGCGTTTTCATTGGACAAAATAAGGCCCAAATGCTGCATAATATCCCTTCCCCAGAGGTTAACCGGGAGTGGGAGCACATAAGGTATGAATTTCCCTTGCTGTCCTTCAGAGGATTCCCACGTCAAGGCAATGGAGCTTATAGTGGGACATGATTGATATCCTAGGCCCTGTAATGAATGAGATGACTCTGTGGTGGGCCATGCTTTGGGCCACCAATGTGTAGAAATTATACTTTTATCTGCTCCGGTATCAAGGATGCCTTCAAACTCTTTTCCATTAATCTTAAGGCAGAGCTTAGGTCTATCATTTAAAGATACAACCAAATAGGCAGAATCATTTCCTGAGGAGCCCATTTTCTTTATCTCAGGTCCTGCAGATTTCTCCCTGGTATTATCAGGGAGGAGCAGCAGCTGAGCCATCCTATCTCCTTTACTAATAGAAAAAACGCCTTTGGGGCTTGAGCACAGGACCTGTATTTCAGGGGAATGTTGACAATCCATAACTCCAGGGTGGACTACTAAGCCCTGCAAGGTGAGTGAACCCCGGCCGAGAATAAGGCCCATGGTTCCCGGGGGCAAGGATGGTATAGGCTCCACCCTTGTGGGTCTTCCTGGGTCGCCTCTCTGACTGCGGAGGAAGGAGTCTGCCCTTTATATCCCTCACAGAGCGACACTGGTCGGCTCTATGATAACCCTTGCCACACTTAGAGCAAAGAGTGAGGGTCCCCCGCTTTTTATCTGGAGCTCTGCAATCTTTCTTAAGATGCCCAGGCTTCCTGCAGTTAAAACATGTCCTCCGATCATTTCTGCCCATGGAGCATTTTTGGGATTGAAGGATGGCAGCCGCTAAGCCTGCATTGCTGAGAGGTCCCCCAAGCTCTCGACAGACCCTGAGCCAGTCTTGTAAGCCTTTGTTCTTTCTTGGGGCTATGGCCGCTCGGCACTCCTTTGTGGCTTGCTCATAGATTAGCTGTTTTATCAGAGGCGCAGCTTGCTCTGACTCTCCAAAAATACGCTCTGCTGCCTCTGTCATTCTGGCCACAAAATCTGAGAAGGATTCCTGAGGTCCCTGGATTATCTTTGTTAACTGACCAGTGGTTTCACCTGCTCGGGAGAGCGCCTTCCAGGCCCTAATAGCCGTGGAAGAAATCTGGGCATAAGCTCCCCAATGGTAGTTTGTCTGATCAGCAGAATAAGCTCCCTGACCCGTTAACAAGTCAAAAGTCCAATCTCTCTGCTCTGGAGTCAAAGCAGCTGCGTTTGCTCGGGCCTGCGCTTGTGCAGCTTCGTGCCAAAGCGCTCTCCATTCCATATATTTGCCCATACTAGGGAGAGCGGCTTTTACAACCGTTTGCCAGTCGGCAGGAGTTAGTGCCATGCCGGCGAGCCTGTCTAACTGCACCAAGGTAAAATTAGCATTGGTTCCGTATTTACGGACCGACTCGGCAATTTCTTTAATTTGTAAGTATTCTACCGGAGCGTGGACACGCCCACCCTCAGCTCCTTCAAAGACTGGAAATGCCTGTTGTATTTTCCTTTGTTCCTCTCTGGGAATGAATGAGTCTGCGCACTGCCTCTCTGCGCACTGCCTCTCTGCGCATTGCTGACGCACTACGCAGGGCGGGGACTCCGCATAGGGCGGACCTTGAAGCCGACTGCCCTGAGGCCAATCAGCAAACTGGCCTTCGCCAGCCGCTTTTGGCTTCCTTAACTGATTAGCTAGCACTTTACCTGGCTGGTACCCTTTTTTCTCATAATGAGCTGCTTCTTCCTCCCAGTCTGTTTCCTCAGAGGAGAATTCTTCATCTGCTTCAGAGCTACTAAGAGCTGGCTTCCTGAGCTCATCTAGTGACGAGTATCTCCTAGAGACCTCCGCTAATCGATCTTTTTTCTTTTCTTTTTTCTTTTCCTTCCTTCTAATCTCTCCCCAGGTATTCTTACCTGACCTAAACTTTTCCTCGGGTTCAAGACCCTTGGAAAGGCCTGTATACTTATTTTGTGTACCATATTTTCTCTTTGCTCCTACTCTCTCTCCCCGCTTTACTTCTGATAGCTTGTCCTGAATTTCATCTAGAATCCGCCCTATCTTAACCACTTGATAACATGTGAAAAGGAACAAAAGGGCTCCTAACACCAGAAAAAATTCAAGGCCAAACATATTCCACTTTACTTCTGATAGACTGTCTTGAATTTCCTTAGAAAGTTCAAGATCAGACTTACCTCGTAAAGCTGTACTCACTGGTACTCTCGTTCCCCAGCTGAAAAGTTCTGAATTCATACAGTTGAATCCTTCTTAACAGTCTGCTTTACGGGAACCTTTATTACCGCGACCCGCAGTTCTGGTTCTGGAATGAGGGATCTTCCTTGCGCCAGTCCCGAGTTTTTTCTCGTCCCGGAATTCGGCACCAATTGTTATTAGACGCGTTCTCACGACCGGCCAGGAAAGACGCAACAAACCAGAATCTTCTGCGGCAAAGCTTTATTGCTTACATCTTCAGGAGCCAGAGTGCAAGAAGCAAGAGAGAGAGAAAACGAAACCCCGTCCCTATTAAGGAGAATTTTCCTTCGCCTAGGACGTGTCACTCCCTGATTGGCTGCAGCCCATCGGCCGAGTTGACGTCACGAGGAAGGCAGAGCACATGGAGTGAAGAACCACCCTCGGCACATGCGCAGATTATTTGTTTACCACTTAGAACACAGCTGTCAGCGCCATCTTGTAACGGCGAATGTGGGCGCGGCTCCCAACAGCTGCTCAGAAGTTCCATATGGTAAATCTCTATGTGTTGTTCATTGTGCCCTTAGCAGATGCTTACAACCTGAGGAAATAGGCATCTTGTTTGTAAGTACTACATCAGGGTCAGGGTCCTAGAAGACGATAGGGTGATATATATGGCACCTTTTTGTTTCTATTCTGTTCATGTATGCATTTACATATATATATATATATATATATATATATATATATATATATATACTCAACTGATACCTGAAACCCATAGATTGTACACACTTTCAAATTTTAGCATATGTACTAATTCTATAATGCTTAATTAATATGTGCAATCTCTTTTATCTCATCAAATACTTATCTTTTGTCATAGTAGAAACATTTAAACTTCTTCTTTTCCATATTGCAGAGATATTTAGTATGCAGTTGTCTGTTGATACACTCCCATGTAACAGCACAGGAAGCCTCTGTCGGACTGTAACTTAATATTCATTGGTCAATCCTTTCAATCCTAACACTGTCCCAGGACTTTGAAACAGGCTATTTCTTTTCAGTTTAGGCAGATGCCATAGTCTAGATTGTGATTTGCTGGCCTTTAGAGCTCCCTCTGACAGTTCAAGTGTGGAGTATGAGGACGAAATAGCTCGACGTTAAATTGTGTTCTGCCTAAAGTGGGAAATGTGGCATAAAGGAACTGGGTGCCAAGGTCATAGACTACTGCTCCATGGGCATAGACTACTTACTGTTCCATGGGCATGGACTATTATTTAGAAGATTGAGAATGTAAAGAAGAAGATGGCCCAAAGGCTGTGAAATTCTGGCTATGTACCCAAGACTGTAATCTGAAATTTTTTTAAACAGACCGACTATTGCATGAATTGCCTCACTGGAGTAATTGTGTGACCATAGCTTTGCATCTTGCAGTTTATCCTAAGAACAGTCAGGCATGATTTGTGAGGAATGAAGGCAATCCAGTTTGTTTCTCATGATTAGAAGCAAAACTGGAAGATTGTTGTGAGCATACATATTATGTTATCAATATCATATCATATCATATCATACCATATCATATGTGTTTTGTTTGAAGAATAAATATTTGAAAATATTGAAAAATAGAAAACCAAACACAGATGGTATTTTAATGTTCAAGACATCATTACTTTACTACATTTGATGAGTATTTATTAATTTATCTAATAAAACTAGATATTATTTGTTTAAGCCTGTTTGTGAGTTCAGATGGGTGGGATAGTTACAGACAGAAGATTCTTGATAGTTTTATTTTTCACTCTGCTACCTTAATTTACTAAAAGTTCACAAAGTAACAAAGAAAAAGATAAAATGTATTAATGAAGCATTTTATGTTTTATAAATCAAAAAGGTATTACAAATAAGAATTATCTAAACAAGCCGGGCAGTGGTGGTGCACGCCTTTAACCCCAGCACATGGGAGGCAGAGGCAGGTGGATTTCTGAGTTTTAGGCCAGCCTGGTCTACAGAGTGAGTTCCAGGACAGCCAGGGCTACACAGAGAAACCCTGTCTCAAAAAAAAATTATCTAAACAAACAAATATATAACCTTAAAGGAATGAGACCCTGATTTTTGCCTGATTATCTTACCCAGCCTGAGGCTAACCATGAACAGCAACTGTAATAACAATGAAGATGGTATGTGCATTGATATATAAAAACTCAACTTAGAAATAGTTGAAGTTTTTAACCAGACAGAATATAACTGTATGATTCCATATACATATTACATACTACCTCAGTAAGGAAGTAAGGTGATTCGCTCAGTTCCCTTCCATCAAATTAGAATTAGACATGTAAATGTCCCAATTACTAACAGGTAGCACAGGAATTTACTTAATATGTAACTAGGAAGTAATTCCAATACATTCATGCACTGTAAACTGTTAGTTGGCTTCTGCTCAAAGCAATTAGGCAACCATGAAATTAAAGGGAGCAGTTTGCTTATATTTCTAAACCACAGCACACACACACACACACACACACACACACACACACACACACATATATATATATATATGAATAGAATAGGGAAAGGAACAGATTCTTGAGTCTAGAGTCTTACCCAATTCTCTTCCACTAAATTATTATAATCTTTCATCGTGAATTTTTTCAGGTAAACATAAACAGCAAGTGCCACATACCTTTTATCAGTTACTTGAAAGGCAATATATAAAATAGGTTTCTCTAGTCTGTCTAGGTTTCTGTATGTTGAAAGCATCATTTTGAAAGGGGGAGAAAAGAGGCATTATCTCTTTAGCTACACTTTCACCTCATTTAAGTGTGTGTCAGGTTTGACCTTTTAAAATGTAACTCCTCAAGAACAATGAGAGAATACTTTACTGCATGCAGCCTGGCCCCCAGTCCAAACCCTAGCACTTCAATTTACCGTCATGATTTCTTTCTATCATATTTATCCTCATTAAACATACCATATAAGCTATTGGTCTTTACAATCTTTCCCTCATAATAAATAGATATATGAATTGGAAAGAGCTTTTTTTATCTGTCATTTAACAGTACTCATGATGGCAGAGATGAACCTCGGCTGAGGACAGGGTCTGGAGAAGTATGATACAGAAGCGGTGAAGGTATGGAAGGATCAGACAGGGGACTTCACTGGCTTCATGAGAGACTGGACAGAGAGGATTCACATCTCCTTATGGCTTTCCCTACTCTGACACCTTTTGTTTCTTTTAAGCTTTATTTATACATACAACCATTTACTCAGAAATTTTATTCATTGATTACACAGCTTTTCAAAGTACATTTTCTTCTAAAGTGTCCCTTGATTATATAAGAATATCGAAAGAGGAACAAAGTGGGCAAACAGCAATTTTATAAAAACTAAAAAGTAACATTATAATGAAATCAATTTTCTTTTAAATTAATACCTTTTTCCTTAAGACTGGCATCATGAAGCTTTTTGGTTTCAGATATGCCAGTCAGCATAACTCTATTTGAATTTGATTTTTCTTAAGATTGGCTTAAGATTAATAGATCAAAAGTTATTTCCTACTACCTATCATATCAAACTTAACTTTCTATAAAGGTTCAATCTCTAACCCTTATTTAATTCTTCCTTTCCTATCTCTGTATTTCTTGTATATTTGGCATAAGACCACTGTTCTTTTTCTTTGATTATTAAAATATTGTTCAGCTCCTTTGCTTAAGCAAGGGTGGTCTTTCAGTAAAATTCTGGTCTGACAAGTCTATTCAGGAAGGCAGGCAGTTCACTGGACCAGGACTCTTTCTTCTGTGTCTCTCTTTTGAATTCTTGTTGCAAAATGATTCCTAGCTTTATTTCAATTCTCTAAAGAACAGAAGAACATCAGAATTCCTAAAACTACTTACTTTTGCCTTCAGGAAAGTGCCAAGGATTGTCATAAACTTGCATGATCAAAATCTTTCCCTATCATACAAATTCCTTGTTTCTAAAGTTAAACATTAAATCCTAGCAATTCAATCACAGCTTGTCAGCTTCTAGAATTTCCCTAAGTTCTTCTTCTTTAATGATTCTTCTCAAATCCTCTATCTCATGCTTACTAACAACATTCATTACTGATCTCAATGTTTATTTAAGTAATATGTTCTAGTGAAAGACTCAATTTTTTTTTGCATAGCTATTTTTCCAGAGAACTTTCGTTAGTTTTATTCTTGCTTACACTAGCTTTTTGTTATCCAAGCTTTATGTTTTGGACAGAGACATTTAACAGTAAGAAGCAGAAGTATAGCATTGAATATCCATCAAGGAGAGTGAAGGATCAGTCCAGATTGTCCAAGCACTGGAATTTTGTCAAACAGTCCCTCAGGATGCTCGGCATCACCAGTATAAGAAATGATTGTGTGTGTGTGTGTGTGTGTGTGTGTGTGTATACACTCTGTTTCATATTTTTGCATTCTATTCAGAAAATATGTTGTAAATGTTTTATTTTTAAAAAGTACTTAGCCGGGCATGGTGGCGCACACCTTTAATCCCAGAACTCGGGAGGCAGAGGCAGGTGGATTTCTGAGTTCGAGTCCAGTGTGGTCTACAAAGTGAGTTCCAGGACAGCCAGAGCTATACAAAGAAACCCTGTCTCAAAAAACACAGCCAGGGCTATACAAAGAAACCCTGTCTCAAAAAATACAGCCAGGGCTATACAAAGAAACCCTGTCTCAAAAAACAAACAAACAAACAAACAACAACAACAATAAAAAGAAGACATCTGGGACATCAAATGACAAATATTTTTTCTTTTGTATGAACTTATCTAGTTAGATGGAACATTCCATTATATGATTTAGAAGAATATAGGCTATTCACACTAAAATGAATTCTATTTGATTGTTGTATGTATTCTATTCTATTATTCTATTGTATGTATTCTATTTGACCTAATAAAATAATGCCTCTCATCTTTGTAGAGGAAACACCGTGATGCATGCATGTGTGTTGGAAGAGGTGTATGTTTGCACACTATATCCAAGAATTTGAAAAATCCTTAATAAATTTTCTTTGATCAGGTGAGAGATGCTGTGTCTAGGTTACTCTTTTGGAATTAAAAGCCTAATGGTGAATGAGTCATTGATTTGCATACTCCTAAGTATTGCATCAATGAAAGCAGTGTGATCAGCTGGCCCCTGGGTAAGAAACACAGAAAGTGTCAAGGTGTTCATAACACTAGGCATTTGAAGTTGTGTGGGTGTCTAATCTCTGTACTTTCATCTTTAATATGCCATCATGTTTCCCTTAATTATGGCTAACTAAAACCTTAATTTTAAATGTCCTGTGTGTATTTATCTAAAAGCTATTAAAAAAAAAGTAATTCCAACTTTTGGGTAGAGGTGGGAGAGCAAAAGTCCTCTCAGTATGATCTGAGAAATGAGTGACTGCTGGAGAGTGAAAATGTAGATGTGGTCCCTGCTGCCAGCATTAGTGGAGATAAGACTTTTGAACACCAAACAAGAGAGGAGCACAAGCTGAAAGCACCCTGCCTGCTTATCCTAAAGGGAACTTTTCTTCTCTCTTTTTCGATCTCCCTTCCAGGAATGGTTTCTAGAAACATTCTGTGCTTCCTTACTTATTCTGTAAAGAAATGGTACCTACTTGCCATGTGTCTTTCTTTATGTCATATGTCTGGCCTCCAAGTCAGGTAAAAATATCATGGCCTTTGTTTCTTTCTCTCCTCCTGGCATACGCTGGGGCTTTAGAGCTTGCCAGCTCTGGAGGCTTTCCCTTTAAAATGAATACAATTGATATTGAGAATTCATGTGAATCCATTTTGGTTTTGTTTTTACATATTCCTAATTTTAAAAATTATTTTATTTATTTATATCCCAAAGGTTGCCTGATCTCCTGGTCCCCCTCCCAGGGTTCTTCATCCCATCACCCCACCCCTTTGACTCTAAAAGTGTGTCCTTTGAGTATCCCCTTTCCTGGAAGCATCCAGTCTTTACAGGATTTGGGGCATCCTCCCTGAAGTTAGACAAGGCAGTCCTCTGCTACATATGTGCCACGGGGACTCAGACCAGTCATGGCATGAGTTTTGGTTGGTGGCTTAGTCTCTAGGAGCTCTGAGAGGTCCGGGTTAGTTGATCCTGCTGTTCTTCCTATAGGGTTGCCATCCCTTCAGATCCTTCAGTCTTTCCCCTAACTCTGCCATAGGGGTCTGTGACCTCAGTCCAATGCTTGGCTGTAATTATTTGTATTTGTCTCAGTCAGCTTCTGGTAGAGCCTCTCAGAGGACAGCCACGCTAGGCTACTGTCTGCAAGGAGAACATAGCATTAGTAATAGTGTCAGGGTTTGGTTCCTGCCCAAGGCATGGATCCAAGATTGGGCTGGTCACTGGTTGGCCTTTCTTTCAAACTCTGCTCCATTTTTGTCCCTATATTTCTTTTTGACGGGAACAATTCTGGGTCACAAAATTTGAAGGTGGGTTGTTGTACCCATCCCGTCACGGGGGCTCTGTCAAACTATTGTTAGAGGTTTTGTCTCTTCAGGGCTTATCTCCCCATTGTGGCTAAGGCCCTCCCCTTTAAGTCCTGGTAACCTCACATCCATTCTTACATTCTTTCATTAAAGAGATGAAGACCCTGCCTTTCTGTGTCTGAAGCAACAAGACATTTGTAAGAAGGTTGCTTTGCTTTGTTGTGATGAACCAAGATACAAAGATTCAGTTTTTGTTCAAAAAATGCTTTATAGTTTTTGATTTTGTGTTTCAGACTTTTGGCTACTCAGAAAATCGTCTTAATCACAAAGTTCATTAAAAGACTTGTGTTGAAGTCTTTAAAACTGGAAGAGATAAGAACTAAAGCCAGCCAGAGTCAACCTGATCAATGGTGCAGGGCAGGGCGTTGCCTACTGCATCTTTGCTATAGGATAAGAAAATAGTTTTTGATTTAGCCCCAATGAGAACAGGATTGTGTCTATAAGACTATTTTAAAAATGGACCTCCCCCCAAAAGAGAGAATTTCCCCATGAGTCTCGTGGGGATGGAAAAGCCCTAGCATAAAGGGGGAAATGTCTTTCAGGACAACAACAAGAACAAACATGTACAAAATCCTTAGAACTTTCAGACAATATTACAAGGAAAGACTGAAGTCCAGACAATAAGGAATAATGGTAGTTAGTACCACACCTTGACTGTGACATATTAGGTGTATATATAGTTGAATTTCTTTTTGGACTTTAATCTTACTTCAGGCCCTTTAAGATGGAGGGTCACTGGTTCTCTTTGTCTGTGTTTCCAAAACCATATTAAATAAATCTTTTGATGATTTTCACAATTACAAAATAGAATTGAAAATGAAAAGAATCATTACTTAGTAGTTGAACAGTATTCCATTTGGTATTTTAAAAGCAAAGACATCATGAAATTTGCAGGCAAATGAATGGATCTTAAGAATATCATCTCTAGTGAGGTAACCCAGCCCCAAAAGGACATGCATTGCATTTACTCACTTATAAGTGGATATCAAACAAAACAAAACAAACACACAAACAGAAAAAGCAAAAACAGGATAGCCATGCTACATTTTGCATACCTAAAGAAGCTAAAGAAGCTAAACAAGAAGGAAGACACAATGCAGGATGCTTGACTCTCATGTAGACAGGTGAATAAAACAGTCATAACAGGCAGATTGAGAGAGTGAACTGCGTGGGATAGGAGACTGGGAGAGAAATGGGGAGGGAGTGTAGTTTAGGATCTGTGTGGTGAGGGACAAGAGAATGGCCAGATGGTCATGGAAATGAATGGAAATGTGCAACTATTAGGGGCTGGGAGGTATGGGCATCTCCAGGACAAGACAGAGGCCTGTGATAATCAAGGTACCCAAGAATCAATGGGGTGTTCTTAACTATGACTCACAAAATTGGGGATATGGAATCCGAAGAGGCTACCTCCTGTAGCCTGGCAGGAACCCCAATGGAGCAGTAAGAGGAGCTGTCCTCTGAGAGGCTCCATCCAGCAGCTGAATCCAACAGATGCAGACACACATAGCCAAACGGTGAATGGAGCTTGCAGATTCATGTGGAAGAATAGGAGGAAGGATTGAGGGTTGAAGTGGATAGGAACTCCACAGGAAGACCGAAAGCGTCAACTAATCTGGACCCTCAATGATCTCAGAGACTGAACCAAAAATCAAAGACCATGCAGGTGCTGAACTTAGGCTTCCCTGCACATATGCAGCAGATGTGCATCTTGGTCTTCTTGTGGGTCCTTAAAAACTGAAGGGGCATGCTTATCACAAAAGCTGAAGTCAGTTAAAGGGAATATATATTCTTCTAGGTGGGTTGCCTTGTCTGGCTTCAGTGGGAGAGTATGGTCCTAGCCTCGCCAAGACTTGGTATGCCAAAGTTGATACTTAGAGAAGGGCACCCACTAGGAAGAAAAGAGGGGATGAGGGATTGAGGGAGGTATGACCAGGAGTGGGGTAGTCAGCAGAATGTGAAGTGAATCAGTAAAAAGTAAGTAAGTAAATAAGCTAATTAATTAATTAATTGATTAATTAATTAATTAAAGGAAAAAGGGCTCTTGGACCTCTGTATAATAATTCTCCTTTCAGGGTTTGCCAAAACCTTTAAAAGTCTCTGTAACTACCACAGTACTTTTTTTTTTTCAACATAGAATTGTCTGAAATGTGTTCTAGATGGTGTTTGGCCACTTTGTAAGATAACATGATTTCCGTGGGGAAAAGAGGTAACTAAGGTATAATTTTAATACAAGAGGGAATAAAAACAAAACAAAACAAAACATAAAATACTCCTACTCTGTGTTCTAGAATTTAGCAATTGTATTTGTCTACAGCAGAAAACTCAAATTGGCCTTTCATTAAAATAAAACAACCCCCCCCCCAAAAAAACAAGCCTATGCCTGTGTTCTATGTTCTGCCTAGAGTTGCAAATAATCTTTTCATTGAATTTGATTTTTTTTCCCAGCCCTGAGTGTAGTTCTTCCATTGCTGTATAGCAGCCTTCTCTTCCTAGAATGCTAAGGCCAAGATAACTAACAATTTGGCTGGTGGAGGAAATGAGCCTTGGCCTCAAGCCTGAGAGAGAGAATTAGTTGATATTCAAGTCCCATTGTTGCTCCCAGTGTCTCTGGCAACACTGGCAACGTTAGGCTTATTTTTCTTGAGAGTCACTTAGAATTTTTCTGTGACCTTCTGGGATTGCTTTTATTCAGCCACCTGGAACTCTTTATTGCAACTGCCTTTGCCCCTGTGACCCCTAGTTGCCTCTGAAGCTTCACCTTTTGGTCTCTGCCAATCTGGTTCTCATTTGCTCTCTGCAGCTATCAGTGCAGGCAGATTCTGCCACGAGAGGGAGAAGGGCAATTCTACAACTGCTAGATGTCATTAAGTAGCCCAGGTTGGAGAATTTACTCTCTTTGTTCTGCTCTCAAAAACTCAGAAACTAGTCACAGTTCTAATCAGCCCAGTGTGATACCCAAAGCCAATAAAACTCATGTGCTCAACTCCCACTCTACAAGGCACATGGTGGGACTCAAGTGTGTAGAGACTAGTGATGTTACTACCTACACAGATATTCTTTTTCTTAATGTTCATTTTATGTCATTGTCACTGAGATGGAATGCAAAGTCTTGTACACAACAAGCAAACACCCTCACTGAACATTCCTGAATTCTCTACACTGAATTTTATTTATAACAAGGTTTCTAAACACTGATTTAAAAGTTAGCTATTAATTAAATTTTTCTTCTGCATGTTTATATATATATATATGTATATATATATATGTTTATATATAGATTTACATATATAATGTTTATATATGTTTATATATATGGTGTTCATTATTTATATATGGTGTTTTATATATTAAACATAAATGTGTCTTATTCTAAAGGTAATTATATTTATTTGTATAGATACTATTATTTTAAAAAATAATTTATGAAATGTCTTAGATGTATGTAAAGAGAAATTTAAAAAAAAAAAAGGAAAAAAATGCACTTAGGTTGGCTTTATGTCAAACTAGGCATGGCAATACCCTGCCTCCAGTGTTTTCTCAGATATCATGAATATTGCTACACAAGGAGCCTTGATCAGAACCATAGCTTGTGTGAAAGTCAAGATGCAGCATCCAGATTTTCTTAAAAACAATTTTGACGCCATCACCTCTGAAGCCTAATTTCAGTGCACACCTCTGCTCCCATGCAGGCCAGGGCTGCCAGCTTGTGCCCATGGGCTGCACAGGGCACTGTCTCCCCATCTGTTTCGTTTGTAGTACAAATTCCATAGCATACTGCTACTATGACTGTGATTGTATTCTACACTTCTCCAGAGTAATGAAAATTTAATTGTCCAACTCACAATTTCCAGCTTAACTAACTGTCTACCACAGTGAAATAAGTTTGGAAGATCTGTGTTTTAAATAGGACACACAGATACAAACACACACACACACACACACACACACACACACACACAAAATGCACAGATACACTAACACACAACTGTAAAAACATTGTTATAAACTTAAATATATTACAAAACATGAATCAAAATAAAACTTCTTAAATTTAATATAGTTAAGTCTATAAGCATAAATTATGAGGGAAGGATAAAACAATGTGTAACAATACATTGTGAATGGTACATATAAATTTTATTTATGCTATCTGTGAAGATTTTACTTATTATACCTATAGTTTGTGTAATGAATTTTAATAGGACAAAAAATGTTTCTCTTACATTTTATATTTACCCCTTTGTATTTTTGCATTTTATCAGAAAAAAAGTATCCTGACAGCAATCTATTACATTATAACCAGTAATTTTGCCTGGCTAATTTCTGCCCCTTTTGGGTTCCTATCCAATTAGCACTGGTGTGTTTCAATTCTGTCTTTATCAAAATTATCTCTGATGTTATTATGAAGTATTTTTATGCCTTTAATTTTGAATATATATATATATATATATATACTTCAATTAAAACTTAATCATACTTTTGAAGTGAAAGAATTAGTTGATGCTTACTGACTTAAGCATAAGATATTGTGGATTGTTTTACATATAAATGACATTCATTCTGATGTCTTTAAAGGATTACTACTGGTCTTAGGTTCCTGCATCATTATTAAAGCTAGCCCTTAATCTTTTTCAAAAAATATATACATGGAAATGACAATTTATGATGGATAAATTGATTTAACAAACATCAATTTTGAAAATATTTTTGCTATTTGTGCTGGAGGTCAGTCTATATTCACATAGTGGTATTAAATTTTGTCATCCTCTATGAATAGCATTATTAGCAAGAAGTATATACTGCCTAGATTCTTAGTAAGTACTTTTATTAAATAAATTTAAAATATTCTAACAGAGATATTCTGAGAAAAAATGCCATATAGGTCCAATATTCATTTTTTCAAACTAACTATGAATAGAAGTGACTCCCTTTAGCTTTGACATAAATCAGTCCGTCTTTGTTTGAATTGCATAGAAAATGTGTCATAGTGTGGGTATCTATCTGTATTAAACACCATGGCTAAAAGCCAATTTAAAGAAAGGGGTTTATTTGGCTTACACTTCCATATTGTAGTCCATCAATGAAGGGAGAGCAGAAAGAAACTCAAACCAGCTCAGAAACCTGGAGGCATTTAGCAGATGCAGAGACCACTGAGGAATGCTACTCATTAGCTGGCTTGCAGTGCTTTCTTATAGAACATAGGCCCACCATCCCAGGGATGACACTACCCAAAATGGACCGAGCCCTCTCCAATCAACCACTAATTAAGAAAATGCCTTAGAGCTGGATTTTAAGGAATATTTTCTCAATTGAGGTTCTAACTTTTCAGATAACTCTAGTTTGTGTGAAGGTGATATAAAACTATACAACACAAATTGGCTCAGTATACTTTTAGAGAAAATAATAATAAAAAAAAGATAGATCAGAATTATGCATTTAGCAAAATGAGTTACTCCCAAATGCACAGAGAAGCCTAGGTTAAGAAAAGAACAACACACAATCCGTTAACTTTCACCCAGAATCTGGGCAGAACTTGAATTAGTTTTGCTAGAAATCACCCCAAACTTTTTATTTGCCTGATGTATTAGATTTTCTTTTTTTTAATTTTAGTTTAAAATAAAACAAAACAAATAGAAAAACAGAAATAGAAAATATATACTAAATGTATATCATCAACAGTCCTACTAAGAGACATTTTCTGCGGTTTTTTTTTTGTTTTTTTTTTTTTTTTTTTTTGCTTCATTTAATTTAGTATTGTAGAAAGAATTTCTTGTATACTGTATGGAGGCACCATGTGTCGATTAAGAGCTGATTGGCCAATGAGTTGAAGCAGGAAATTGGAGGTGGGACTTCTGAGAAGGAGAGAGGAACTCTGGGATAGAATCAGATCTGAGATGAGATTGCTCCAATCTCTCAGGAAACAGCCATATAAAAATGAGAAGAGTAATTAGTCATGTGGCACTCATAATATAGAATAAATGGGTTAATTAATTTACCAACTAATCAATGAAAAAGAATACGCTTAGGGGCTGGAAAGATGGCTCAGTGCTTAAGAGCACCAACTGCTCTTCTGAAGGTTCTGAGTTCAAATCCCAGCAACCCCATGGTGGCTTACAACCATCTGTAACAAGATCTGATGCCCTCTTCTGGAGTGTCTGAAGACAGCTACCGTGTACTTACATGTAATTTAAAAAAAAAAAAAAAGAAGAACATGCTTGTGGCCTGGGAATTTATTCATATGTAATTAAGTCTCAGAGTTGTTATTTTTGTAACTGGGGCACCAGTGGAAAACCCCATGGTTAGAAGCTATTTATTCCAGGTATTCTTAAAATGACTAACTAAAATTAACATAGTATTTTAAGCTGAGATAAATCAACAGAGAATAAAACCAGAATGACCTTTAATAGGAAGCTTGCATACATAATAAGAATAAGACAATCCATTTTAAACTACATATAATTAATTAGCAAGTGTTCAAAAGATATAAAATAGAGCAAACTTTGAAATGTTGCTCAGTGTTATAGCAAACTCTGAGACACTTTCAATGAAAGATATTGAAATAGGGCTATGTTGAGTAAAATGAACATGGGGATATTCTCTTTGGAGTTTACCTTTCGGTAGAGATGATAAATGTGGAAAAGGTCATTGTGGAATGCTTCTAGGAAAAGGTTACCATGAAGAAATTAACATATTATAGTCCTTAGGCTGAAAAATATTCTCGTAGTTTTTATAATGGCAGAAAAGAGTGAACAAAGAAAGAAGTAGATGAGATTAAAAAAAATAATGAAATCATGTTTTTTACTGAAAGGGATAAGAAGTTATTTTGCTGAGATGTTTCATTGATTTTGTTGTTGTTGCAGTGAAAATGATCTGAATACAAACATTCTAAAAGGAAAAACGTCTTATAGAGGCATATGTCTTAACGTATTTAGGTTCATAGTTAGCTTCTTCCACTGTTGAGTCAGACATAGAATATCATGGCAGAGAGTGTGCTAGGGAAATGTAGTAGAAAACAAAAGCTAGGGATAGTTGTATCTTTGCAGTGCACAGTGAATATCCTTAGTGAAGTTCCTTGTTGAAAAAAGTCCTATTTGCAAATTATATACCACATGCTATTCAATATAGTAAGCAATTCTTCAAGAGCATTGGGGCTTTTCAATCCAATTACATCTTATTATTGAATCCACAAGTTGTTGATCAATTATTCAACTCATGAAACTATTTGCCACACATATCATACCAATATCTTAACATTCATAGAGCAATGAGATCCTATTTTTGTTTTCAAAAGTTTGTCTAATTATCATTCGAAGAGTAGTTTAAAAGTGAAGGCTATAAAGTGAGTTCAATTTCTAGAACATCTAAATGACAATGCTTTCTTATAAATGAATTGATATGCTAGACATAATAAGAGGTAATGGAAATCATTGTATATGTCAGATTATCAGTGAATATTGTCAAAAATTAGAAATGGGACATGAGAAAATTGTTCATATTTCAGCCATAGAAAATTATGTAATGATTGAGATTAATTACAATGTATTTATGATAGATGTGTTGGGTAAGAAAATAGAAATGCTAAGGAGTAAGTTAGAAAACTTGAAGTTGAAATTTAGAAGAAAATGATGGAATGCTAGTAGTGTTAAAGTATCAGTTAGCATTAATAATCTGATTAATGTTTGGTTCATAATTTAGAGTGTGATAATGTAAAACTTGAGAATGTGGGAAAGTCTTTCAGATGATTTTAAGGTAGATAAGAAAGAAAACACAAGCATTTTGACCCTTTCACTTTTCATCACTTAGAGATCAGCACAGAGAAAGGTCAGCTAGCAAGTAATACCTTTGGAAAAGAAAATAAAGAGAGACAGACCAGAAGATAAGACATAAAGGAGCAACAGAACCAGCCTGTATTATTCTGGAAACAAAACAAAAGAGTTCACCCATTCTAGGTCCTCTAGAAATGTGAACAAGTCAAGAATAAATGATGATGGTGAAATTAAGATACTCATGACTATCAGCAATGTTAAGATAAATTATAGACTGCCAGGGGAGTTGCTTATTTACAAGGCATTGATTTTAAAAAGTATGTGTGTGTGTGTGTGTGTGTGTGTGTGTGTGTGTGTGTGTGTGTGTGTGTAAGAGAGTCAGATACAGAGAATTTGAATAATCATGTCAACAGTTCGACCTTATCTACTGCACTGTCTTTCTTTAAAGTGCTATAATAACATCGTCATTTATTTTACCCCATGTTCAAAGCTGGAAGACCAGTGAGTTAAGCCAGTGAGATAGGTTCACGAAGATTCCACTAATATCCCTGACAACACAAAAGCAATTTGGGAATGTTGAACTTTCCTATTTCATGTGGTTTCAGGGTTTCACATAATAGAATTCTTAGATAATATCTCTGATTTTGTAAAAATGTGCACAGGTAGAGACAAGAAGGCAAATTTACTAAATTCTTGGGCTCAAGATCTGGCCTTTGCTATGCCATTTCCATAATGTTTAATTTTTTAAAAGCAAAGTTCACACCCTGTACAGAATAATGAGTTTATGACGTACTCCTTCTTTTGTCCATACTCAAGCTTTTCAAGGTAGTGCATGTGACAGCAGTCAAAGCTATTGTAGAAACTAATGCAGGAGAAGTGCTTGAACATGGAAGATTTTGACCACCCTGGATTATTTAGCAAGACCTTGTTTCTCAGCCAAAACAATATGAATAAAATTTTGTCCTTTTATCTCTGTGGTGAAATAGCAATACTTTGGAATATATTATTTATTATGGTTTATGCACATAAGATTGAAATCTATTTAGTTTCTTCCTTTGGTATTCTATGTAACATCACTGATGAGGTAACAGCTATCTAAGTTACTAATGTAGACTACTCCATAATATTATCTCAATGTACATAGTTTATGACAAAATGAACATAAAAATATGATCATCTCTCTTTCTACAACATGCTGTATCAATCAGAACATGCTGGCCCAATAATATGTTAGAGTTATTTCACTGTTGTAGATGTGGTTCCAATATGGATACAGCACCAATAAAGACAGATATTTTCTTAGGTTCTGGGTTTTGTGGACACATTAAATCTGTATCTACTATTTGATGCTATGTACCTGAACTGTGATAACAAGGGTTTTGAATACAAAAGTATCTCACAGTGTATATTCATTGTTCTCTAGAAGTTGTCAACCTTTTCTAATATTATGATCCTTTAATATAGTTCTTCACACTATAGTGATCCCCAAATATGAAATTATTTTGTTTCTGCTTCATAACTATAATTTTGCTGCTGTTATGAATGATAATACAAATTTATTATATGCTACCCCTGTGAAAGTGTCATTGGATCACCAGAGTTGTTTCAACTCACAGACTGGAAACCAGCACTCTAGAGGGACAGAAATGTTAGAACAACCCCCCTCTCATATACATATCACATATTATATACATAACACAACAACTTTAAAACAATGGAATACTTATTAGTAAGTTTTCATCAACATGACTGGCAAGGTGACATGGAAAAGCCCACCAGGCCTCAAACATATATATATATATATATATATATATATATATATATATATATATATATATATATATATATATTGAGAGAGAGAGAGAGAGAGAGAGAGAGAGAGAGAGAGAGAGAAAGAGAGAGAGAAAGAGAATTGACAGATTATTTTACAGGTTGTGGTTCAGGTAGCCCTACAAATCTAACATTGGCTGTATGAAAAGTCCAGGAATCCATTAATTATTCAGTCCAGGGTGTCTCTGCTTGCCCTCTGTATGCTGGAATCCTGGAGAAGCAGGCACTAATGTCAGTGACGGAGTACACTTGCCAAGGAGAATGAGAACATGTGGGTGAAATTTCAATGTCTCCTTCTCCTGTAGGCTGCCAAAATATATGTGACTGAGATTAAAGGTAAACTTTCGCACCTCAAAAGATTTAATTAAGAAAAATTACTTACAGGCATACCCAGGATCTTGGGTTTTATTTAATTACAGAAGTAGACACTTTGACATCCAACAATGGCCACCACAATCACTGGCTTTAGAAATAGTGACTTGGATATCATCCCTAAAAATACACTTGGGTGATTTTGGTTTTCATCACTATGACTTTTGAATTTTAGGCCTAGAGATCATGAGTCTTATTGTGACCATTCTATTTTTCATGGGTAAATCTGTAGTCCTACATTTGGATATCATCTGTCTTCTGAGTCTCTCATGAGAACAGACTAGTAAAACAAGCTACATTACTATGGTAATGGAACTGATTAGTAGAAGGACCTAGGATTCCTAGATCAAGATAGATTATAAATATGATTGATTGTCCTGAGAGTCACAATTTTTTCATGTGATCAAGTATCATGTAACCATGAGTCAGCAGCCTTTATCAGTCTATACTCATAAAGTCAAACTGCACGAAAGCACAGGGTCCTTATAGATGGAATTTTTCACGTATTCCATATTGTGACTTAGTGAGAGTAATAGATTTCCTGCCATTTTAATAGATATACTAATCAAAGATGTGTTCTCTAGTGTTGTTAAAGTTATATATAAGTGTAAAGAAAAAAATGAGGAGCAACTCCAGTGATCAACCAATTGAAGAAGCAGTAGAGTTAAACAAACACTTATTAAGAGGATCAGAAAATGGGTTGTGCTTGTGTGTCATCTGCAGCTCCCGGGATTACTGCTACCAGTTATGTGTGTCCATCTTTCACCTCCCGATTTGCTATAAATAACTTTTATCAGTGGCCTCCATTACTGTTTTCAATCCTGGAGCCATCTGATAACTGAAGCAGAAGATATTCCTATACCTCTAAATCTCACCCTAGAATTGTTGGCAGGCAATGGCTGATTTATATAGAAATACAAAATGCCACACAGTCTCTCAAGCACGATTACCCTGCAGTGTTTTCTGGAACAACTCATGTGGCATTTCATCTGGAGCCTAAGCAGTTAGCCTATACTATCCTATTCTGATGCACTCCTTCTCCTTCTTTTTGCTTCTTTGTAGAACTTTATAATGCATCCTTTATATTGGCATTTTGATGTATTCTTAGATAAACAAATGCAAATTTCAATATTTAATTTGTGTATAATTTAGTATCGTAGAAGAAAAATTAAATGTAAGGAATTATGAAATCCTATATGTAGCACTATAATTTTCCAAAACATATGAAAGAAATCTAAGGTGCATGTTGAGTAAGAACTGTGTCTGCCTGACTGTCCTAAACAAAGTCTGTACTATGTGCTTGTGAAATGGGTAATATAAATGTTGCCAGACATACTGAGAATAGAAAGATGATACTTCCTAGACAGTGAATTAAGGATAACTTGATTCTCCTCCTATCTTTACCTACCTGGTCACCCAAATAATACCTGAAAAATATAATGGGTACCTAATTCATTTGCATACATACATTTGTTAAATAAAAAGTGGTGGTTTTCCCCCATTGTTTTCCCAATGGTATTAACAAAGATAACTAAGTCAAGCTTTGAGAAGGTTAATTCATTAAATCAAAGAGTAGCCGAAAGGCATAGAAGAATAAACTTTCTTATTTTAGTCACAAGTTTCATTGCATTAAAGGTTGGTATTTAGTCAAATATATTGCATTGTCTTTCACTTTAGTTGAAATTACATAATATTTTTAGACCATTTCTCAAAACTGGATGGACATGAAGAAAAAGTTAAAAAAAACAAAAACACCCCCCCCTAAATTTGGATGTTTAAAAACAAAATTTTCCAGACAAATATGTTTAATATCTTTATGCTATTCTAATGTCTACCATTTCATATGCAATTTGTGTTGTTTAGTTGATTCATTTGGTATTAATCCCAGGATATTTATGTGTTCTATGAGTTTCTAAATTTATACTCTTTTCTACAATACACTTTTGCTCCTCCTGAACAGTTTACTCTTATAGAAGAGATATTTGAAAGTGTTCCAGGTAGAGTCTTAAATGAGAAAATAGCAGATTTCTTTGTATTTCATAAGTAAATCAATCCTCAAGAATGTAGAATGACATATAATAACGAGACTATTATAAGACCAAGTCACAACATACACATTTTCCAAGCAATTCACATAGCAGTAAGATACAATCATATTTAAGAACATTGTGTTGCTTAAGATAGCGACTGCAACTGATATTTTTTAAGTGAATTAGATAAACCACACACATGTAACCAAGAGATTCTAATTCTGCATCAGCTGTGGTCAAGAATGGTTCTGTGAAAAAGATTTCATATTTTAAATTGGTTTAATTTGATGAAGGGAAAACAGTGATAATTCAAGTCGGAGGAAGAGACAAAGATGAAAAGTTTATAATTCCAGCACTCAGAAGGCAGAGGCAGGCGGATTTTTGAGTATGAGGCCAGCCTGGTCTACAAAGTGAGTTCCAGGACAGCCAGGGCCATCCAGAGAAACCCTGTCTCAAAAAAACCAAAAACCAAAAACCAAAAAACAAAAAACAAAAAAAAAAGTTTATTATAATAATTAAACAAGTGAAACTTCAATTAGAAAGGTGATGGGGACAGAGGAAATTAAAAAAAAATCAGATCTTATATAAAAGCCTATGTTCAACAAAACTGGAAAATATAGATGAAATGGATCGTTTTGTAGACAGATATCACACACCAAAGTTCAATCTAGAGCAGGTAAGCTATCCAAACAGGCCCCTTTTGCACAAGGATATAAAAGAAGTTATTTAAAAACCCCCAACGACAAAAAGCCCAGGACCAGAAGGATTTAGTGCAGAATTCTACCAGACTTTCAAAGAAGACTTGATATCAATACTCCTCAAACTATTCCATAAAGTAGAAACATAAGGGAAACTACCTAACTCATTCTATGAAGCCACAATTACTCTAACACCTAAACCACACAACGACCCAAACAAAAAAGAGAACTTCAGATAAATATCACGTAAGAATATAGGTGGAAATATACTCAATAAAATTCTTGCAAACCAAATCCAAGAACATATTAAAACCATCATTCACTATGATCAAGTAGACTTTATTCCAGGTATGCATGGTGGGTTCAACATATGAAAATCCATTATTGTAATCCACTATATAAACAAACACAAAGAAAAAATCACATGATCATCTCCATAGATGTAGAAAAACATTTGACAAAACAAGACCCCTTCATGGTAAAAGTTTTGGAGAGATGAAGAATTCAAGGCCCATGCCTAAACATAATAAAAGCAATTTACTGCAAACCAACAGTCACTACTAAATTAGATGGAGACATAATTGAAGCAATCACACTGAAATCAGGGACAAGACAAGGATGCACACTCTCCCCATATTTACTCAATATAGTACTCAAAGTGTTAGCTAGAAAAGTAAGACAACAAAAAGAGATCAATGGGATAAAAATTGGCAAAGAAGAAATAAAGATATGACTATTTGCAGATGATATGACATACCCTGATATAGCTGTCTCTTGTGAGGCTATGCCAGTGCCTGGCAAATACAGAGGTGGATTCTGACAGTCATCTATTGGATGGAACACAGGGCCCCCAATGGAGGAGCTAGAGAAAGTACCCAAGGAGATGAAGGGGTCTATAAACCCATAGGAGGAACAGCAATATGAACTAACCAGTACCTTCTCCCACCCCCGAGCTCTTGTCTCTAGCTGCATATGTAGCAGAAGATGGCCTATTTGGCCATCATTGGGAGGAGAGGTCCTTGGTCTTGCAAGAGGCCCCAGTACAGAGGAATGCCAGGGCCAGGAAGCAGGAGTGGGTGGGTTGGGGAGCAGGGCAGGGGGAGGGTATAAGGGACTTTTGGGATAGCATTTTAAATGTAAATGAAGAAAATATCTAATAAAAATTTTTAAGAAAGAAATGCCTGACAATAGGGAGAGGGAACTTATAGAATTCACAACCAGCAAAAAGAAAGAATCTCAAATGAGGGAGGACGTTTTCATCCCACAGTCACAACTCTGACCCATAATTGTTCTTGTTTTAAAGAATTGCAGGGATGGAAATGGAGAGGAGCCTGAGGAAAAGAAGGTCCAGAGACAGGCCCAAAGTGGGTTCCAGCTAAAGGGGAGGTCCCAAGGCCTGACACTATTACTGAGGTTATGGAGTGCTCAAAAAAGGGGATCTATCGTGATCTCAATAGGAAAGACCCAACAAGCAGCTGGAAGAGTCAGATGCAGATATTTGCATCCAACCGAAGGACAGAAGCAGCTGACCCTTGTGGTTGAATTAGTGAAAAGCTGGAAGAAGCTAAGGAGGAGGGCAACTCTATAGGAGGATCAGCAGTCTCAATTAACCTGGACCCCGGAGATCTCTCAAACACTGAACCACCAACCAGGCAGCATACACCAGATGATATAAGGCCCCTGCCACACATACACCAGAAGATTGCTGAGTCTGGGTTCAGTCAGAGAAGATGCATCTAACCCTTATGAGACTGGAGGCCCCAGGGAATTTAGAGGTCTGGTTGAGTGGGGAGTGAGGTATGGGGACACCTTCATGGAGACAGGGTGGGTGGGGAGGAAGTATGGGATATTGAACTGTTGGAGGGTGGACCAGGGTGTAGGAATATAATCTGGAGTAGAAAGAAAGGAAGAAAGAAAGAAAGAAAGAAAGAAAGAAAGAAAGAAAGAAAGAAAGAAAGAAAAGAAAGAAGTAAAGAAAGAAAAGAGAAAGAAAGAAAGAAAGAAAGAAAGAAAGAAAGAAAGAAGAAAGAAAGAAAGAAAGAAAGAAAGAAAGAAAGAAAGAAAAGAGAAAGAAAGAAAGAAAAAAGAAAGAAAGAAAGAAAGAAGTAAAGAAAGAAAAGAGAAAGAAAGAAAGAAAGAAAGAAAGAAAAGAGAAAGAAAGAAAGAAGAAAGAAAGAAAGAAAGAAAGAAAGAAAGAAAGAAAGAAAGAAAGAAGGAAAGAAAGAAAGAAAGAAAGGAAGGAAGGAAGGAAGAAAGAAAGGAAGAAAGAAAGGAACAAAGGTGACTTGTTAACATGGCATATTTTGTCTACTATGAAATATATTTATAAATAAATGCATGATTATTGGGCCAACAACATAGTTATATACTAATGATCAATTCATTTAGAATGTGAGAATGATATCAGTTTATTTTTTAAAAAACAATCTGCTAAATTCTGGCATCTACAGAAGGACAGTATATGAACTCCATGCCCTATCATCCTATAGAAGATACCAGTTACAGAGCAGCCACATGTTACTCACTTACAGACAATAAATACATGCACGCATTTTGTATTAAAGGCGAACAGAAATAGTAGACTTTGCATGTCCCTGTGATGACACTTGGCATATTGATTTTTGCATGCTGCTTTGTTGATGTGGGGGAAGGGCTCCCTATGAAATCTGGAATGGGTAAAAGATTATTACACCTAAAACTCAAGATGTAAGGGGAGTGATAATTAAAAAGTAATTATCGGTTGCAATCTCTTGAGGTTTTACTTTGCGATATGTATTTGGAAAGGCTCAGAACCTCACCGAACCTATCTCCAAACCAAGAATGTCAGGGATAAATTACTGTGGAGCCTCAAAGGCCATTTTGGGAGGCTAATCAATAACATGAGGAGGGAATAAAAAGTGATGCATTAGTTTTTAAGCTCTACCCCAGTAAATCTTTCTGATGGGAAAAAATCCACAACATTCATGATGTTAGATTCAAATAATAAAACATGTGGTGTTATTTGTTTATATTTTTAATAGAATCAAAGACTTTTAAAATGTATCTATAAAGGCTTAGGAGGTCACTTAAGGATGCAATTATGAAAAGTTCTATGGTAAATCTTTGAAAATGTCTATTATTTCTGAATATGAGCTTAATTGCAATTACTAAATGTCATAGCATAATGTATTACTTTATTAAGTAATTGTAATCTGAGAACTAAATAAACATTTTAGCAAGAATAATTCTTAGGAAATAGTTCCATCAAACTAAATCTGAAAACTTTTTCAAAATATTTTCTCAAAATCTCCACAAAATATTCTGACTAGCAATCTATGCACATGTGTGTGCACACAAACACTCACACAAACACATGTACACATCTTTTACACATATTAAACATAATTTATCTTAACTTATGTGGGTATATAGACTATTAGGCTAGTGATTTTATATTTTAATGAATTTTTAAATGTATGACTTTAGCTGACCTAATTCTGTGCACAAGCTCAGAATTCTATACAACAAAACTAAAAAAACAAAAACCTACCAAATAAAAAAGATTCAACTGTTTCCAAGACTGAGTGTTTGTTATTTTGAGAATAGAAGCTCAGGATCTAATAATCCTAATATGACATATACCCTTACTCTCAGGGAATTCCTCTAACAAAGCACTGACCTTTCTCTCTATTGCCCACTCTCCTCTAATATAGTGTCAAGTGGTCAAAAAAGAAACAGCAATATCAATTCTTAATGGTTTAAATGACAAAGATCATTTTGATTAAAAAAAAATAACAAAACAACAAAACAAAACAGAAAGAACCTGTTTCATGCTGGCTTTGCTCAGTGGCCAGCAGGGACCTTCTTCAGTCCTGGAATCTTCAATATCGTAATTATCATATTTTTTTTTGCCATTCTCAGGGCCTAACTGTGCCTTTAGCAATAAAACACATCTTAACCTCTTTAACTGATGTCTTAGAATTTTGCCTGTATCTACATCACTCATTCATACTGTCTTCCATGTCACCACACATGCTAAATGTATTGGTATCTTCTTTAATAGTATATTAATTATTTGGTTTAATTTTGTATATTCCAGAACACAGGAAATTTTTCCTCTTCCTATGAAAAACATGTTTTATTTTCTGCAACATCAATTACTTACACATTTTTTTTGAGAAGAGAATTCATTTATGCTAATGTTAAAATTATTCCAACTATGCTTTACTTGTTGGATGGAAAATGGTGTGATATTTCCAAGAAATTATTTTAGCATGAAATTGATTGGATTAGAGTAGTTGTGCAAATATTATTGTAATCATTCCCAAGTTTTTGCAATCTATGCGATTTTGATAAAAAAAAAAAAAAAAAAAAAAAAAAAAAAGCTGCCAAAAAACTTACCAAACACCCAAATTTCCTGTGTCCAACTCCGTTTTTTTTCAATGTGGGAAAACACCAGGGTTTGGCAAGTACGAATGTGAATCCCCTAAACACAGGGAAAAGCTTTCCGAATCCTCTCACTGCAGTATCAATGACCAGGGCATGGCAGCCCACAATCACTTTGGAATACAGGGGTTTGCTTGCAGTATTAAGAGATGAATTATTTCATTATTTTCTTCCCTTTGGGTTTAGATCTCCCACCTTGTCCTTCAAGATCACTCTATACACAAGCCAAACAAATCAAATATACCAGTAATTTTCATTGTTGTTTATTGAAAAGTGTTCCGATTCAGAGGTCCACAGTTCTCTTTCACACTAGAATGGAAGAGATGAATACCTGCTATGGCTTGTATTGAGAAAATTCTCTTAAATGAAGGTCATTATATTGAGCTGTACAAGCCAAAAGCAGACACAAATGTATTCCTTGGTGTCTTTTATATGTTGCGTCTTTTACTTTTTAATGGTGAAAATCTGTCTGTATTTTATTTTATATAATTTTAGATGTTTTGTAGTTAGATATTTCTTTATTTACATTTCAAATGCTTTCCCCTTTCCTGGTTTCCCCTCCAAAAACCCCCCTATCCCCTCCCCCTTCCCTTGTTCACCAACCCACCCACTCCCACTTCCTGGCCCTGGTATTCCTCAGGGCCTCTCCTCCCATTGATGACTGACTAGGCCATCCTCTGTTACATATGAAGTATCTTTAAAAGCAGACATCTTTAGAATTGAGAGCTTGGTAGTGGTCACCATTGGCTAAGAAGAGTGACATGCAAAAGAGCATAAAGAGGGATTCATCAATGGAAGTAGCGTGAAGAGATGCTATGATAGGTTGTATCACACTGGAGGGTGACTACAGATGATAGAAATACAGAGTGCACATTCCAAGCCATCAAAAGTATTTCTCAAGCTTTTAATAAGTAGTGGCAAATGTTTGAAACTATAGCTATATTCAAATGAAACATAGTAAAAATGCATAGTATCCATTAATATGTAAAACATGTCTATGTGTTCATGTATCAGAGAAATGCAAATTAAGGTTTTGGGAGTACTGCCTCTGTAGGTATATATTGATCATTGTGTAAGAGGCAGAGCAAGACTGCTTTATAGGGAAAATTTGAAGCAGATAGCAGATATCATGTGAGAGAGTAACAACAACAAATATATATAGCAGCTAGTGGGAAACTTAGGTTATTTTAAAAAATGTATTTATTTATTTGTTTACATCCTAAACATTGCTCTTCATCTTGGCCCCTCCTATCTGAGTCTGTTTCTCCCATCCATTCTCCTCCTCTCCTCTGAGTGAGTAGGATCCCCCAACCCCGTGTCTCCTTCCACCTTGCCACAACAAGTCTCTCCAGATTAGACACATCTTCTCCCACTGAGTCCCGACTGGACAGCCATGAATACTGAGCTGCCTGTGTGATGAGTAGGGAGGGGGACTTGTCTTGTTCCAGCCAGTTTATTTTCTTGAGTTAATGGCTCAGATTCTGAGAGCTCCCAGGAATCCAGGTTTGTTGACTGTTGTTCTTCTTGTGGAGTCCTCATCTATATCTGGGCCTTCAATCCATCCCCCAACTCTTCCTTAAGTTTCCCTGACCTCCACCTAATATTTTCCCGTGGGTATCTGCTTATGTTTCTGCCCAATGATAGGTAAAGCCACTCAAGGGACACTTATGACAGACTCCTGTCTGCAAGCATAACAGAGTACCATTAATAATGTCAGAATCGGTGTTTGGCCATGGGATTGGTTTTGACTTGGGCCAGTTATTGGTTGGACTTTTCTTCAGTCCCTAGATTTTTTTTTTTTTTAGACAAGACAAATCTTGAGTTGAAGTTCAATAGGTGGGTTGGTGTCCTTATCCTTCCACTGTTGTCCCTGCCTGTCTACAGGAGCTAGTCTCTATAAGCTCCATGATACTGCATCTCCAGTAAGGTCACTAGCATTGACTCATGCAAGCTTTCTATATCCTAAGTCTCTGGGACTTCCTAGAGATATCCCTACACACCCAGACAGCTACAGATTTCCATTCATTACTATGGCCAACTGGGCCTCTCTCCTGTCTCCCACCAAACCCTGATGCTGCCTCCTAATTTCCCTCCCCACCCCCTTTTTATCCAATTCACTCCCTCCCTTTTCCACCTATAACTATTTGGTTTCCCTGTCTAAGTGTGATTCAAAGATCCTTTCTTTGGCCTTCCTTCTTATTGAACTTCTTTGGGTCTGTGGGGTGTATCATGGGTATTCTGTATTTTAGGGCTAATAGCAACTTGTCTGTGAGTACACACCCTGAGTATCCTTTTGGGTCTGGGTTACCTCACTCAGGGTGATATTTCCTACTTCTGTCCATTTAACTGCAAAATTCATGATGTCCTTGTTTTTAATAGGTGAGTAGTGTTCCACTGTGTAAATGAACCATATTTTCTTTATCCATTCTTCAGTTCATGTAGCACACTTTGCTTATGATGCTTCTTTTCCCATTGTATGGTTTCAGCTTCTTTGTCAAAAATCAAGTGTCCCCACTTTTTAAATAGTGTTATTTGTTTCTCTAGAGTCCAGATTCTTGAGTTCTTTGTATATATTGGATATTAGCCCTCTATCAAATGTAGTGTTGGTAAGGGCCTTTTCCCAATCTGTTGGTTGCTGTTGACAGTGTCCTTTGCCTTACAGAAGCTTTGCAATTTTCTGAGGTCCCATTTGTCAATTCTTGATCTTAGAGAATAAGCTATTAGTGTTCTGTTCAGGAAAATTTCCTCTCTACCCATGTGCTCAAGACTCTTTCTTTTCTATTAATTTCAGTGTACCTGGTTTTATGTGGAGGTCCTCAATCTATATGAAATTGAGAATACTCTTTCAAGGTCAATAAAACATTGTGTTGGAATTTTGGTGGGGATTGCATTAAATTTGTAGATTGCTTATGGTAAAATGGGCATTTTCATTACATTAATCCTAACAATCCATGAGCATGGGACATCTTTCCATCTTCTATGATATTCTTCAGTATCTTTCATCAGGGATTTGGATTTCTTGTCATACCAATCTTTCATTTGCTTGGTTAACGTTCTACCTCGATATTTTATATTATTTATGGCTATTCTGAAGTGTATTGTTTCCCTGATCTATTTCTCTGCCCATTTGCCATTTGTATAAAGGAAGGCTACTAATTTCTTTGAGTTAATTTTGTATCCAGCCACTTTCCTGAAGTTGTTTATAAACTGTAGTAGTTCTTCTCGGTAGAATTTTTGGGATTACTTATATATCATCATTTTGTCCATGAATACTGCTTCAGTGACCTCTTCCTTTCTAGTTTGTATTCATTTCATCTCCTTCTGTTTTATTATTGCCCTAGATAGAATTTCAAGAATTATATTGCATAAATATGGGGAGAGTGGGGAGCTTTGTGTTGTCCCTGATTTTAATGGAATTGCTATAACTTTCTTTCCATTTAATGTGATGTTAGCTATTGGCTTTTTGTTTATTACTTTCATTATGTTTAGGTATGTGCCTTGAATCTCTGATCTCTCCAAGACGAAACACGCAGGGGTGTTGGAGTTCTTCAAGGGATTTTTTTTAGCATCTAATGAGGTGATCATATGATTTTTGTCTTTCAGTTTGCTTATACACCCGATTACATTGATAGATTTTCATATACTGAACCATCCCTGGATGTGTAATTAGTTTCAGTTTGCAAGAATTTTATTGAGCATTTTGCATCAATGTTCATAAGTGAAATTAATCTGAATTTTTCTTTCTTTGTTGAGTTTTTGTGTGGTTTACCTATCAGGGTATCTTTTACTTCGAAGAATGAATAGCACAGCTCTTTCTGTTTCTATTCTATGGAATAATTCAAAGAGCATTGCTATTAGCTCTTCTTTGAAAGTCTGGTAGAATTCTGCACCAAAACTATCAGGTCCTGGGCTTTTTTTATTTGGGAAAGAAATAGAAGGGCAGCTTCTATTTCCTTCGGGGTTATGAGACTGCATAGTTTGCCTGCTTTTGACTTAATTTTGGTGTGTGTTACCTTTCTAGAAATTCATTCATTTAGTTTAGAGTTTCCTGTTTTGTGGAGTACACACTCTTGAAGTAAGGCCTAATGATTTCTTGGATATCCTCAGTTCCCGTTCTTATGTCTCCATTTTCATTTCAGATTTTGTTAATTAGATATTGTTTCTGTGTCTTTTCATTAGTTTCGCTGAAGGTTTATTTAGCTTGATTTTCACAAAGAACAAGCTGTTGGTTTTGTTGATTCTTTGTATTGTTCTATTTGTTTCTATTTGACTGATTTCAGTCCTGGGTTTGATTATTTCCTGTGTTCTATTCCTCTTTGGTGTGTTCAATTATTTTTATTTCCCTAGAGATTTCAGGTGTCTGTTACTTTGTTTGTATGCATTCTCTCTCACATCTTTATGAAGACACTAAGCGCTATGAATTTTCTTCTTAACACTACTTTCATTGAGTCCCATAAGTTTGTGTATGTTGTGCCATCATTTTCATTACATTCTAGACGTTCTTTAATTTCCATCTTTATTTCTCCCTGTCCAAGTGATCTTTGAGTACAGAATTTTTCAATTTCCATGAATATGTTGGCTTTCTATTGTTTTGATTGTTGCTAATGTCTAACTTAAATTCATGTTAATAAGATGCATGGGCAGGGTGGGGCGAGGGTATAGGGAACTTACAGGATAGCATTTGAAATGTAAATAAAGAAAGTATCTAATAAAAATATATAAAATAAAAAAGTAAAATAAAATCTAAAAAAAAAGTGCATGGGAAATTTTCAATCTTCTTGTATCTGTTGTTGTTGTTGTATTTGAGACTGGTTTGTTAGTGGTATATCTTGGGTTCTCCATTTAGGATGACTGAAAGCTTTTTTTTGGTTATAGTAGTTTGAGCTGACATCTATGATCTTTTAGATTTTGCATCTGTACAGAATCTTCTGGTTTTTAGGTTCTCTCTTGAAAAGTCAGCTATAATTCTGCTAGTTCTGCCTTTGTATTTTTCTAGGCCATTTTCCTATGTAGTTTTTAATATTTTTCTTTGTTCTGTATATTTACTGTTTTGATTATTATGTGGCAGGGGGATTTTCTTTACTGGTCCAATCTATTTGATGTTCTGTAAAGGTCATGTTGATTTAGAGCCATCTCTTTCATTAGGTTAAGGAAGGTTTTTGGTTTTTTTGGGTTTTTTGTTTTTGTTTTTTGTTTTTTGTTTTTTGTTTTTTGTTTTTGGGTTTTGGGTTTTGGGTTTTGGGTTTGGGGCTTTGGGTTTTTGGTTTTTGGTTTGGTTAATTTTTTTTTCCAGCCATCACTTCAACTCACAGCTGTACCTGCCTCCCAATAGGCAGGCTCTAACCCAACACATACATGTGATATACCCCTACCACTCTATCCAAAATATCCCTGTCTGCAGGAATCCCAGCAAGCCTAGTAGCCATAGACTCTGCCCTGCCTATAATGAGCTCAATCTTTCTTCATGCTCATACCTGCACCAGGGTGGCAGTGGGGCAGCTGATTATACTTCATCCCTCAGCTTGGCCTGCCTCCCAAGAGGCCACCTCTAACTTGATACACACATCTGTCAACGATCAGCTCACTGTGCTCCACCCCCCACTGCTCTACCTTCCTCCCAGGAGGCCTACTCCAGTGCAGTACACTCATGCCAATCAACACCAGAGACAACTACATTGAGAGAGGCAAGCTCAGAAACATAATCAACAGAAGCCAATATAATATGGCATTATCAGAACTCAGCTTTGCTGCTACAGCAAGCCCTGGATATCCTAACACATGTAAATAGCAATACTGTGACCTTCAAGTCCATCTTATGAAGAAGATAGAGGTCTTTATGGAGGATATAGATAATTTCTTTAAAGAAATACAGAAAAACACAATCAAACAGGTAGAAGCCCTTAAAGAGGGAACAAATATGTTCCCGAAAGAAAGACAGGAAAATGCAATCAAACAGGTGAAGGAAATGAATAAAACAGTTTAAGACCTTAAGGATTCCTTCTTAATAAAGACAATAAAGAAAACATAATTGGAGGTAATCCTGGAGAGGGAAAACCTAGAAAGAATGCAAGCATCGTCAACAAAATACAAGAGATGGAAGAGAGAAGCTCAGTCACAGAAGATGCCATAGAAGAAATTGAGACATCAGGCAAAGGTAATGTCAAGTGTAAAAAGTTTCTGACCCAAAACATCCAGGGAACTTGGGACACTATGAAGAGACCAAACCTAGAAATGATAGGGATAGAAGAGGGCGAGGATTCCCAATTCAAAGGGATACTTAGGTCATTTAACATGTGTGAGTCCCTGGGGTGGATTCCAGAGTACCCCTGCTGTTGACCCACTCCTGAAATCTCAACATTTTGGTGACAAATGTAAAGAAGCCAGAAGTTAAATGTTATCCTGGGCTTCATTAAGAAGTTTGGGGTTAGGTTTACTTTATAGCATCCTATATTTTTGAAAAAGAAATCAAACGAAGAATAGAAAATACTGAAATAACGTCTGTTTCATTCTCAGCATTCCTCACTTAAGTCTTTGTTTTCTATCAGCACCTGTTTACACACTTGCTTTTAACATCAAGTGATAATGCCTTTCTGTGAAAAATACTAATTTTTTGATGTTTGAATAGTTTTTATGGAAATTCTAATCTACTTCCTCACAGTATCTTTCCGTCAATATTAAATGAAGAATCCTGGATTTATGTTTCAAACATATTTGAATTTTGGTAAATAGTCTAGTTCTTGAAGCTTGATCCCCCAATTCACACCTACATACCCATGTGACATGAGCTTATTTGTCTTTTAATTATCATCTATTTGTGTGTATTGTGTGTGGATGTGTACGTGTGTGTGTGTGTGTGTGTGTGTGTGTGTGTGTGTGCATGTGCATGCACACATGTAAGTGCACAGGTGCATGTGATAGTCTACATGTGGAGGACAGGGGACATTTTGTTTCTTTTGTCCTGTCCTTCTACCTTGATGTAAATTCCTAAGATGGAACACAGGTCAACAAGCTTGTCTTACCAGTGTCTTCAGGTGAGTCATTTCCGCAGTGCTTTGAAACTTCCTAATAGAGAATGTAGAGTTGCTTTGGAGACTGAATTAAGTGGTTTATGGAAATTTCCTTACAGAACACACAGTAGGCTTGAGAAACTTCCCTCTTCAACAGCTTTCCTAATTATCCTGCACACGCTAACACAGTTTACTAGCCATTGCTTTGCACAGTTTTAAAAAAATTATTATTATTATTATTCTGGAAATTTGAAGAGAAAGACGTATCTCTTGTCCTTTTACAAATCTCATATGTGAACTGGGAACTCCCAGCAAGCTTTTGGGAGATAGATGCATTCACCGATACAGGTGATTTCCCTGTGGAAACTGGATTAGTCACTGTCTCTTCTCCACACAAGTCCCACATATCCTTCTCTGTCATTTCTGTTTCCATGAGAGCAGTCCGAGTTATCATTATTTAAAGCATGTCCCTGTGAGGAATAGCGTTTATTACAAAAACAAAGGAATACAAATTTTATGTACCCACTCCTAGGTATTATACGGCTAAGCTTTTACATATGATTTTGTAAAATAGAAACAGTGGAAGAATGTTACAAAATATACCCGGCAAAATAATAAATAGAATGAAGTAAATTATCAGTAGGAAAATGTAAAACAAAAGATAATAAAAAGTCAAGAAAATATCGAGGGAGCAAATATACAACAAAGTCTGCAAATTTGCTGCCACACTCCAGACACATGTTTAATTTTAATTCTAAGTCTCTTATTTAGTAAACTATAAAACCATTAGTTAATTTTGTTTATTATGCCATATCATTCAAAATACAACTTATTTTGGTAATTGTCATATAAATTTAGACATTAATGTATGCTTTAGTTTGTAGAGTGGATGATAATAGAAAATTATGTTTATATTGAAAGGTATAGTTTCTAAATTTTATGGTATACAAACATGGTACAGTATATTTAAGGATTCATTGTATCCTTCATATTTCAAGACAGAGGAACACAGAAAGCTTTGCCACACTTTGCCTTTTAAGGGTTTTTTCTTCTTTTTCACAGTTTGTACTGGGGTCAAATATATTTACTCATTTTTTTTATTTAATCCCATTTGTTCTATTATTTATTTTAGTGGAACAATATTTATTTTAGTAGATAGTTATAAGATGTTTCCTTTCAATAATAACTACCTCAGTCTTATGATATTTAAATCCTCTTTTACCAGTTAAACTGCTTTGCATGATTTGAGTAGCCAGAATGACCAAATGCTTAGTAATTCATGGAGGTTTGACTAGGTGTGCTTCCAATGGTCTTTTGTAGTTAGCACAATATATAACTGTTTTATTTTTTTTCCTGTAGTGATAACTATTGTGTCTGTTATCCTGTATGTCTGTGCCTAATTCACCCTATCTCCCTCTCTACCTAAGCCTAAAGGAGATACTGTGAATGTGACACCTGGGACACCATGTAGGTGGCAGTCTTTACATCTGTTTCCAAATGGTCAGACCATAAGATTTTCCTCATTAACAGATGGAGTAGAAGAGAAGTATTCATTGCCCAGTTGACCATGAAGTTTCTTCAATATTTCTAATACATAATCCTAAGGGCTTTCCTGAAATGCCATTACTCAGCCTGCAGGAAGATCTTTTGTCTTTCCTGAGAAGCCTCATCTATGTCCCTATGAAGTCCCTATAATCAGAATTGCCAACAACGGTGAAAGGTCAGAGAGTAATTACAAATTAAAAGTTGGGATGACACAGATCCATATACATTGACAGAAAAATTGAGAACAAAAGAGAACTTATTACTCACTGGAATGGTAATCACACCAAGATCGTTTCCACTGGCATTCCAAGATTCAAAGACCACAGCATGACACAAATACAGTAGAATATTCATTTACATTAATAAGTAAGCAAGGTGCTTTATAAGGACGATTTTATTTTATTCATAATTTAATTTTTTTAAACTTTTTAAACAATGCATGTATGCATATGTGTGTGTGTGTGTCTGTGTGTCTGTGTGTGTACATTGATACATTTCTGCATGTACATCTGCACACCAGAAGATAACATCAGACAGTTGTGAGCTGTGTTGTTGTGGATGTTAAGGATTGAACTCAGGACCCTTCGAAGAGCGGTGTGTGCTCTTAAGCACTGAGCCATCTCTTCAGCTCTTATTTATAGTGTTTGAAAAATGCAAGTTCAAGGTCATGTGTTTCCCGCATTTGGTTCTCAGTGTGACAGCTCAAAAGAGAACTGAAAAGGTCCTCATCTGTGTGTAGAAGGAGACCATTGGAGGATGAGCCTTACTTTAAAATCACCTAATTTCATGAGAAGTAACTCACTCTTCAATAACGTCAGAGGCCAGTGAATCCAGGACATAAGTATTAGGAACTAACCTCACCCATCTTAAAGAGTCATCACCTCAACTTTTTCGAGCTGAGACCAAACTTCCAGTACATGTATCTCTGGGGGAATTCAAGGCAACAACAACTTCATCCTAGAAACATGCCTGGATTTCCTGCATATACCTGGATGTTAATGGAGTCACTAGAAAAGCTATCTAATATTTTTCTTTTCTTTTTTATTTCAAGAAGCCATATTCTGCACTGCTTGTGATAGTAAAGTACATTTGAAATTTGACCCTAGGAGAATGGTGACTCTGTCTTTTATGGGAAATAAGAGTGCAGTACAAATGTCAAGATAAGTGAGACTAGTTGAGCACAAGAAAAAATAACAAGAGCTGCTAATGCCTCAGCAGTAATGTGAGATCTGTCTTAGGAGAGGAATCCATGCTTAAGGGTCTATTGCATAGAAAGAAAATTAACACAGGCTAGCATCGACTCAGCTAGCATCGACTACAGTTTGCACTGTCCATCACATTTCCATAAAGTAATTAAAAAATTGTGAGTATATTTTTCAACTTAGAAAAGTAGATACAAGATTGAAAATGTGAAGGATATATTTTTGGTTACTTGCTTTAGTCCATTTTAGATGCTGTATTAATACATTGTAGCAATTTTAAAATTATATCTCAGGAGGTTTGGTCTGTTGCTAAGTAAAGTCATGCTAAATGCTATACCCATCTAGGTATAGGAGTGGCTTCTCGTATTTACAAGCTTTGGTTGTACAAACCTTCTTCTTTGATTTAAAACTGTTGGTTAACTGAAATTGTCTATAGCCAATTACCAGAGTGACTAGAGGGAGGTGGTTTTGGAGTGACCTGGTTGAGGGAGAGAGAAGAGAGGAGAGAGAGAGAGAAGGAGAAGAGAGGAAGCCACCATGAGGGGAGACAGATGATGAGCAAATAGCCGGGAGAAACAGCAAGTGTCTGAGGTACACTACTGTGTAGGTAGACAGGCCAGAAGTTAGAAGAGTAGATTAGGTTACCCCCACCCCCAATAATTGTCAAATCCAAATAAAATAACCATTGTCAGAGTCTTATTTATTTGTAAACTAATTGGAGATAAGCTTAAACTGGTTTTTGTTGCAGGATTTTCCCTGTCCAATCACATCAGGGCAGTGGAAAGCTTGTGACTGGACAGGAGAAGGAAGCAGAGGGAGGAGTTTAGAAGACAGAGAAAGAGGTCTCAGGGGAGAGAGAGAACCAGAACGGAGGCTGACATGCTGCTGTCAAAAGGTTAGAATAATTGGGTTAAAGCTTTATCATTATCATTTCGTTCTGAAATTATTGCATTGGCATCTTGTAAATTGTGTTATTATTGATACATAAATCTGATTGGCTAATTAAGAATTAAGAGTCTTGAATCAGCCGGTTAATTAGGTGTTGAGATGGCTAACCAGGGGTGCTTGGGGCATTGCATGAAAGCGAGAGGAACTCAGGGGCCCCATCAGAGAGAAGGCCTGGTGGGTGCCATGTGGCCTGGAAGGACTGGTAAGTTGTAGGGCTGAGAGATCTAGCAAGTGCGATCATCTGGCACAGGGGCTAGCTCTAGAGAGTTGTTGGAGGCAGGACCTTGGTATCGTGGCCTGGCCCCAGTGAGAGTTGGTAGGTTCATTTTATAATATTTCCTGCAACAGGTTGTGGTACACCTAACATTGGGCAAAGAACCAAATTACCTGAGACTACTTCCCAGCCCAAGGTGCTACTTTGTGCTGAAACACAGCCCTAAATGTAGCAGCTGGATTTACAAGTATTTCTCACTGGCATAGTTATCTTATACAGGCATCACCGGTTAGTCTAGCCTTACTCTCCCAGCCACCCAAACCTTGGTGGCTGAAGCCTAGAACTGGTACAAACTCTGCCCTGTAGGTTGCACCAACAGCCCAAGCTCTGAACAAACCACAATGGGAGCTAAGAACTGAACTAATGCCAACCCCCCCTCCCTTAAAAAGAAAAAAGACTATTCAACTAGGATCAGTGAGAGAGTGTCTAACAATAATAACAACACTTAATATAATATCATCATCATTATCATAAGATGGAAACATATTAGTAAGAAAAATACAACATTGATCTTACCTCAACAAACAAGACCAAACCTCCCCCCCCTCTCTCTCACGAACACACACACACACCCACAAATAGACTAGAAAGAGATAGAGATAGAGAGAAGAAAGGAATGACAATTTTACATGGAGATCTAAGTACCCTTACTAACTAATAAATGAAATACAAGAAATGAACTCAGTAAAGATGAAGACATCTTAGCACAACTAACTAAACAGAGCAACTACTCATCCATTACATAACTCATAAAATGCTCCTCAGGCAGAAATTCTCATAATTGCTCTGCAACAAGAACCAAAAGTTGCTATTTGTTAGCTTATAAGAGGAACTGTTATACATTTAATAGGATCATAGTCACAATTTCTTTACATTCAAAACAGGCAATCACACTAAAGATTAGCAAATCATAGAGTCATAGAAAATTCTAAATATGAATTTAGAAGAAGTGTGTCAATACATCCAGTGTATCATATTAGAATGGCCATCACTAAAAACGAGGGAGTGGGTAGCTTTATCACCAAAAATCTATTTTTTTTTTTAAATTTGATTCTGAGGACCAAGGAACAGGCAATGAGGATGTATGTCAGGGCTTTCTACTGATCTGATGGTGGTTGTCTCCTGTTGTGTCCGGCCAGCAGATCACAACATGGGTTCTAGCCTGGAAAGGCATTTTGGAAACCTGGAAGAGAAGAGGGGCTAGGCGGCGAGATAAAGAAATGCAGCTAAGACAGGCATTCTGATCAAAGCTCAATTTTACTGTTCTGCACACAGTTATGAAGGAAGGGGGAGGGGACCCAATTACCCCCAAATAATCTCGGGATTCAGTAGCAGGGTGTGGCTTGAAACAGCAAAATGGCACGGTCCAGCAGTGGGCGTGGCAGAACGAATGAGCAGGAAGCTCCACCCCTGAGCAAGCAGGTTTCAGGCTGGGGGAGGGGAGACTACAGTCTCCATCCCCTGTTCTCCTTAAAAATTTCTTATTGTCCTTTCATAATAAAATTAGTCATGCTGGATTTGAGTTCTACCTTGTGCCCTCTTTTAAAGTTGCTATTAACATTGTCTCTAAAGGCAAACAGTTCTCATTGGGGATTTTATAAACAAATTAAAGGAAGTCTAAGTTATCACACAAGCTTGTTCCAAACTCCACAATGAGCCTTTCACAACTTCATGTATGTTAAATTCATGATTAAGGTACTAAATGATATTCCCGTAAAAGTTACAGAGAAATGCAACAATTTCAATTTTTTAAAGACATCATTTAAAAAAAAATACTGTGACTAGAGACATGGACTAAAGAGAATATTGTTGAATTTCAAAGAAATAGAAGTTTGCTTAAAACATACAGAGCATGGAAATTAAATGAAGACTCTTATAGAGAAGCAATCTCCAGCACAGAGGACAGGAGCTCTCCAGGTATAGACAGATGCACTTTCTGACTCTCACCTTTTATTGGACAAATAAGGAACACTTCTGTCTTAGGGTTTCATGGCCGTGAGGAGACATGTTCTTGTAAAGGAATACATCCAACTTGGGTCTGCTTACAGTTTCAAAGGTGTAGTCCGCTATTGTTACTGTGGCCAGCATGGCATCATGCAGGTAGACATGGACCTGGAGAAGAAACTAAGAGTTCTTCATCTTATCCACCATCAGCAGGAGACTGTACTGTACTGGGCATAACTTGAGCATAGGAGACCTCAAAGCCTGCCCCACAGTGGCACAGTTCCTTCAAAAAGACCACATCTACTCCAACAAGAAGTGGCACTCGCTATTGGCCAAGCCTTCAAACACATGAAGGGCCATATCTAATCAAATCACTATAGCTACTGTCAAAGAAATAGGGTTGTATCATATGGGACAGAAAAGCAAATAATAGTTTATAGACAGATGGTTAAACTATCTCTACACTGTACAAAACTCGATCTGACAGCAAAATAGGATATAGACAAGAGGGGTGATCACAAATTTGTAACTGAGGAGCTCATAAGTGAGAAGTGACAAATATAGTGGAAGCAAAATATTTTCTCATGTAAATTTATTTATTAATAAATTATGCATGTTTTACTTGTAATTTAAATTTTAAATGTATTGGCTTATTATAGATTATAGGAAAAATTGTAGCCTACATACTTAAAATAAAAATAAAAGTATTAGATTTTAAAGAAAATTGTACATTTGGATTGATTGATGATAGATAAGATATAGGAGATAATTGATAAATAAAAGATAGATAGAGGATAGATGATAGATAGGTAGGTAGGTAGATATATAGATAGATAGATAGATAGATAGATAGATAGATAGATAGATAGATAGATAGATAGATAGACAGGCAGATAGATGGAATATAGAGCATGTTTTCAGGTTGACATTATACTGGATTTAATAAGCAATACAACATTTAATATAACAGTAATACATTAATGAAGTGTTATCTCTCTTCTTTGCAAATCAGGATGCTGCAAAGTGCTGTGTAATGTTATCTGACAGAAAAAGAAGCTCTTAATCTCATAGAAATCATGTCTCTTAAGAAAATCATCTACTGTACATCACTATGGTACATCATATATTTATCACTGTGGTACAAATACCTAGCAAGAGACAGTTCCAGAGAGAGAGAGATGGATGGATAGAGAAGGGGGTTACTCGAATTAGTAGACTGAGATCAGGTCTAAATTTCTAAAATTCTAGAACTCAGGTTAAAAAAAAATGATAATTTTACTGCAGTTTTGCTTCTTTTCTTCTTTTCCTACATGAGAGATTCTTTGCAGTGTTATCTTCTTGCATTTTGTGATTTGTATTTTCTGTATCACTTTGTATATTTTGTTGTCTCTACTTTTATACTACTTAATGAATATGATATCATAACTATGATGAAACCACTTAACCAGAAACTATCCTTTTTTATTCTACTCTAGTCCTTTGTGTAGAATATCACCTGACTATTTTTTTAAAAAAATGTTTGTGGAAATGGGGAAAAATTGGAAACTACCACACTTGACTTTTCATCTCTACTGACATTAAGAAACAACTCATGAGTTCCCTCTCCCTACTGTCAGGCATTTCATCTAAAGTACCTCCCTTTGATTGCTAAGAGTCTCTCACCTCACAGGTCTCTGGTGCATTCTGGAGGGTTACCACAACCTCCTATTTCCGGATGTTGCTTGTATACAATTTTTCTGCTGGCCCTCAGGGCTTCAGTTTCTCTCCCAATACCAGTTCAGGTTCTCCCCCCCTCCCATCCCTTGTCCACCCACCCCCAGGTCCCTTCCTCTCCCCTCACTTGTGATTGCTTTCTTTTCTCTCCCAAGTGGTACTAAGGTATCCTCACTTGGGCACTTCAGCTTGCTGACCTTTTTGAGTTTTGTGGACTATATCTTAGATATTCTGTACATTTTTTTTTTGCTAATATCCACTTATTAGTGAATACTTACCATGCACTTCCTTTTGGTTCTGAGTTATTTCATTCAGGATGATATTTGCTAGTTCCATCCATTTGCCAGCAAAACTCAGGATGTCCTCATTCTTAATAGCTGGGTAGTATTCCATCGTGTAAATGAACCACATTTTCTGTATTCATTCTTCTGTTGTGAGACATCTGGGTTGCTTCCAGCTTCTGACTATCACAAATAAGGCTGCTATGAATAAGGTGGAACATGTACCCCACCTCCAGTAGGAAGACAGGGTATCAAGTGAGGAATGGGGTTGCCATCCCACAGTTATATCTCTGACCCATAATTATTCCTGTCTGAAAGAATTATAGGGATGGAAATGGAGAGGAGCCTGAGGAAAAGAATGTCCAGTGACAGACCCAAAGTGGTATCCAGCTCAAGGGGAAGCCCCAAGGCCTCACGCTATTACTGCCCTCCAAAAGACCCAACAAGCAGTTGAAAGAGTCAGATGCAGATATTTGCACCCAATCATTGGACAGAAGCAGCTCATCCCTGTTGTTGAATTAGGGAAGACTGAAAGAAGCTGAGGAGAAGAGTGATTCTGTAGGAGGACCAGCAGTCTCAATTAATCAGGACCCCTGAGATCTCTCAAAACCTGAACCACCAAACAGAGGGCAAACACCAGCTGATAAGAGGACCCTGACACAATATGGTAGAGGACTTCCAGGTCTGTGTTCATTCAAAGATGATGCATCAAGCCCTCAAGAACTGGAGGCCCCAGGGAGTTTAGAGGTCAGGTTGGGTGGGGGGTGAGGGCATCCATGTGGAGACAGGGGGTGGGGAGGAGGTATGGGATGTGGAATCTTCGGAGGGTGGATGCAGGGCAGAGAATGGAATATGGAGTGTTAAAAATAAATTAGTTAAAAATTTGTTAGCTGAATTAAACACATTTTTCAGATGTTTACAAAAATTTTTTAAAATGAAGTTAAAAAAAAAAAAAACAACTCATGTCTTTCCTTTAGTCTCTGCTCCACACCTTTCTCTGTATCTCTTCCCATGGGTATTTTGTTCCCCCTTCTAAGAAAGACCGAAGTATCCACACTATGGTCTTCCTTCTTCTTGAGCTTCATGTGGGCTATGAATTCTATCTTGGGTATTCCTAGCTTTTTGGCTAATATTCAGTTATCAGTTAGTGCATACCATGTGTACTCTTTTGTGACTGGGTAACCTCACTCAGAATGATATCTTCTAGTTTCATCCATTTGTCTAAGAATTTCATGAAGTCATTGTTTCTAATAGCTGAGTAATACTCCATTGCGAAAATGTACCACATTTTCTGAATCCATTCCTCTGTTGAAGGACATCTGGTTTTTTTCCAGGTTCTGGATATTATAAATAAGGCTGCTATGAACATAGTGGAGCATGTGTCTTTGTTCTAATTTGGGGAATCTTTTGGGTATATGCCCAGTCACATATGTAACTGGAGATGACCTTGTCATACATCAATGAGAGGAGATGCCCTTGGTCTTGTGAAGGCTTGATGCCCCGGTGTAGGGAAATTCTAGGCTGGGAAGGCAGGAGTGTGTGGGTGTCTGGGGGAACACACTCATACAGTCAGGGGGAGGGGTGATGGCATAGGGGTTTTTCAGAGGATAAACAAGGAAAAGTAATAACATTTGAAATGTAAATAGAGAAAATATCTAATAAAAAATAAATAGCCACAGGTAGATATAATATCATATAGGGATAAAAATCATTGGGGTAACTTGTCTAATCCAAGTGGGCAGTTTGTATCATTATCAGTTGGCTCTGAAATTATTGTGTGGGCATCTTGTGAATTGAGAATTTATTGATATATAAATCTGACTGAGTAATTATATACATATACATACGCATGCGCATGTGCATACGCATATGCATACGCATATACATATACATATACAAACAACTCATGTTCAGTTTTTGATCAGTCCGCACTGGCTCCATGTGCTCCACCATGTGCTCCCATGTAGAAAGAACACTTTAGGTTACTGTTGCTGGCCTATTCTGCAAGTTTAATGCCTCAACAGCCCCTTTGTTTTTGGACATGCCAGAAGTCCTGTGGTGGTCTAAAAGTAACCTCAACACATCACTATGCTGCATTCATTTCTAAAAGCTAGAGGGCAACGTTCAATCCTTGCTTCTGTAGGTATGAAACCCTCTTTCTTTCTGGCTGTAAGATGAGATTATTTCCAATTCCTACAGCCCACAGGCATTCTGTGGACCATGGTTTCCTTCTTCCATCTTTACAGACAGTAACTAAATGAAATTCTACTCATATTGCCTCTCCTTAAAGAACCCATCAGTTTTCTCCTTTCTTTTCATCTAACACATAGGTATATCATTTATATGAAAAGCCCATGAAAGTAAAAACCCTGCACATCATAAATTTTAAGCTCTTTCTCTAGTTGTATGTCCTTATTGCTTCTTTATGCACATCTCTTACATTTTAGCAATTTATGAATAAAGCACTAAGTTAGAATGCAGTTATGTTTTTCATTAAGAAATCATGTTTGAAAATATATTTCAATGTGTTTTAAGATCAGATTATTACACAATCTTTTTACATAATCGGAATCTCATTAGAATCAATGTTTCTGTCTCTAAGACTACTCAGTGAAGAGTAGAACATAGTAAAACGAATCACACTTCATCATGTGCCAACCATAGGACAGGTATTGCATATATATTTGTTGTTCATAACTTGTTTAGGAGATTTATAAAAGGAATTAAATCACTCTCTTTGTGTATGTGGTGTGGGTGGGGGGGAGGAAGAGAGAGAAAGAGAGAGGGAGGGAGAGAGAGAGAAGAGAGGAGGGGAGAGGAGAGGAGAGGAGAGGAGAGGAGAGGAGAGGAGAGGAGAGGAGAGGAGAGGAGAGGAGAGGAGAGGAGAGGAGAGGAGAGGAGAGGAGAGGAGAGAAGAGAAGAGAAGAGAAGAGAAGAGAAGAGAAGAGAAGAGAAGAGAAGAGAAGAGAAGAGAAGAGAAGAGAAGAGAAGAGAAGAGAAGAGAAGAGATCCAGAGAAGGGGGCACTATGCAATTGACTGCAATTATCTCCAATTCCAAAATGGGACTTTGGCTTCCCTGGAGCTGGAATGATAAATAATTTTGAGCCTCTTTATGTAGGTGCTGAGATTTGAACTCTGAACTCTGTAATAGCACCAGGGTCTCTGAACGGCTGAGACATCTCATCTATCTAACCCCAATGAATCTTGCTACACATATAAAAATGCTCTCCAATAGAAAAGTCACTTACTGAACTTCTACATCTTATAAATTTACTGTGCTTTGCACTTCTTTTACAATCATCACCATAAAATATATTAATAGCTAAGATATTAATTATCTTCCCATTCAAATAATTAAGGACCCATTACAAGAAAGTGATGAACCACGTGGTGTCTGCTCTAGAACTTTCTGAAATATTTCCCAGATTACACTGTAGGATGGCTCACTTCACTCTGACAACAGCATATAGCATCACTCCGGTTAACTCTTCCTAGTGTTTGTAGGAACTGTCTTCAGTCTACATCTGTGGTAGATTTCTTTACATAACATTTCTACTGTAGCTTTATCTTCAAACAATATGTAAGCTGCTATCTTCATCAATCCCTTCACATACACTCAGTGTTTTTTCTTTCTTTTCCTAAAATTTACAATACACAAGAGTTATGGTGATTTCTTTTAATATCATTTCTCTATCATCTTGGATACATGGTATATTTCAAGAAAAATAAAAACAAAACAAAACAAAACAAAACAAAACAAAACAAAATCAACCAACCAAACAAGCAGCAGGGGCAGTAGCAGCAGCAGTAGCAACAACAACAATTACAACTACAACTACAGCAACAAAACATGAAAACAGTTATTGCAAAGAAAATATAGAAGTTGACTTTGTGTTAAAGTTTTGCTGAGCTCTTCTATGTTTGGTCTGTTTCTTTGTGTGTTCAGTATGCTGATTTGATTGAAAGCATCTAAAGTTAGCCTCTGGTACAGGTTCTTAATCCCATATGTAGATGACATTGTAGCAGAAGGATCACAACAAGTTCAGGAACTGCTTAGGTTATAGAGTATAAAGTAAAGGCCAGCCTGGGTAAACTAGTGAGATTGAGTAGCACAACTAAGAGGAATAAACAAAGGGATGGCTATGTAAATCAATGGCTATGTGCCTGCCTAGCATTTATTGAGCTCCCATATTGAGACATAAGCAAGGGAATGAGAGCTAGGCTTCTGATTCCCAACCCCATCCTACCTCCCAACTAGAAAATATTTTCTTCTTTGAGATTATCCTAAAAGTCATGTGAACTACAGCAATCACAGGAAAAATGAAATGGGAGCTAAAGTGCTATTCAAGCATCAGGGCTGTTTAGGAAACACATCCGTCTTTTGTACTATAAAAGACTAGCAATGCATTACTGAGTAAAGAAGTGGCAACACTTTACTGTATTGATAAATGCCATTCAAGGTGTTAGTAAAATAAAAGTACTTGCTTCCTCTAATATGTATTGTGTTTCTCTGGTTGCTCAAACATGCTAGTAACTTTAGTTTTTTTCATAATACAGTGTTGGTGTAGGAATATATGGCTGAGACACAGTCCTTCACATTTCAAAGCTGGAACGAGACCACTTAACTCTGGAGGATAACACACACTTCTTCATTGTCTTTGTGTAATATAATTGCCGACCTATGCTTTGTACGTTGTAATTTAAAATTATTAGCATGCATAATGTTCTTCCAATGGTTCATTCTCTAATACAACTGGGGAAAGAAAGCATTGAATCCTGTGGGGATTTCATAAACAATTTCATTATTTGTTACTTATTTAACTCTTCCTGTGTAATTACTTACTATAAATGCAGTGCTTCTAACTTTATTTCTTGCTTTTGCTAATAATTTATTAAAGTGTCACTAGATCACAGGAAGGAAGATTTCCTTCAAAATTAAATTAAGTCACAATATGCATTCTATTTTAGAGTGGACTTTACAAATTGAATAGAAAATGAATTTTTCTTGGCTTAAAAGTAGCATGAGTTTAAAAATATACACTCTTGAAAAGAAATGCTAACTTTCATTAATAATCTCTAGCCATATCTGATAATAGTTGTTGAAACAAAAACAACTTATTTAAAGGTTGCCACTTACTCACTATTAAATGTATCACTTTTCTTAATGGTGTTCGCAGATCTAATCAAAAACTGCAATCATATTCTAATAATTTATTCTTTATTCTGTTTACTTTGTGTTTCCAAGAATTAAAGAGAAGTGAACATCACATTACCAAGACATTTAAACAGTATGTGTATATGGATATAATTGTGTGAGATATTTATAGACATTCCATGTAAGCCCATTAGTAATCCTTGGGTTATCAGCATTGTTGGAAATTATGTTGGCTTAAGCAATTTCCACCCTGATAATGACTTTGTAACATTTGTAGAGATGGGAAGAAACTTAAAGGCATTTGGAAAGCACTGCATGTAGATATGGCAAAGCTCAGCGTACTTACATATCGCTGGAAAACTGCCAAGGCAATGGGCAAGCAAACAAATTTGTGCACAGAGCATCCTTGAATGACAGACTAAAGTGCATGTGAATGTGTGAAAACAGGTGGTCTGGGATGCACAGGATCAGCTAAGCATCTGGGCCCCAAAGTGCGACTGCACCGTATTTTCTACTCTCAGTGGAGAGACGTGCTAATCATCAACACAGAAGCTGGCATTGTTTAGAATCCTTTGTTTTGTAACCTTTTCAAGGAATTAAAATAGAAGCAGAGCCGTGCTTTTCAGATTGGAAAAGTAAACACCACCGATAACTGCTTTAGACTATATCTGTTTCTATAGAAAACTAGCATAGCTAGATGCACACATGTTCATATAGCTGCTGATTTTGGCTCTAATTTATTTTTAAGAGTTGTCATATGCTAAAAGATGGGATGTTTTCTTCTTTCACTAATCTGGTTGGTTACTAATAGATATAACTAAGTAAATGTTTATATATATATATATATATATATATATATATATATATATGCATATATATATATACAAACTAATATATATATATATATATTATATATTATATATATACATGCATATATATTACAGGTTTTATTAATTTTCCATTTTTAAGACTTCATTAGGTAGGTTTCCAATGTTTCCAATCTACTGTAAATTAAGTATTATTTATCTTCTACAACTTACTAAATACTCTCACTATATACCAGGAGAATATTAGATGTAAGTCTAATCAAACTAAAATCAAGTTTAATGATTGCAGAAATAACAAACGAGGCAAATTAAAGGCAAGTGGAATAGTTGGTTTTATTTGTTCAATGCACAGTATAAATTATGTTTTGTTATATTTTATACTTATTACAAAGTTTGTAATCATGATCAGGGGTACATCTAAAAGCAATAATGCTTAATAACTATATTTCCATGAATAAACTGATTTAGTTTTTCTCAAGCAAAAACTATATCTCCTTAAGTGTACAAAGACAGAAGCACTGTATTTTCTAACTTGCATGCTGCAATTAAAATTAGCATTTAAAAAAAATGAAGCCTAATTTGTAGGGGTGGGAAATATAATGTGGGTTAAGAGAAGTTTGGATTTGGATGTGGAAGAGGGCAGGAAAGAACAAAGCATAGACTAATGAGACAAAGCTTACAGCTTACGGGAGCACATGCTGAGCTATACTGAAAAAGGATTATAAGTAATATCAGTAAATAGTATATTTAAAAAACAAGAATGGAATATCTGTTTAGAACAAAAACAAGCTAAATACTTGAGGTGGCAAAGATATTTTTTATCCTCTTTTGTCCCTTCACAGTGCACACATGCATAGCAAATTTAAATGTACATAGATATGATTATCCATCAATTAAACATGAAACTATAGTATGAGGGCATTGTAGTACATATCTAGTGTTACAATCTCCTGTAAATTCTGTACACAATATTAAATTCTACTCTTCCACATTGCATCTACTCTATGATCTTCTTGTTATACTTTGGGTGTTTGTAAGAATGTTTTTTTTTTCTTTATGTTTTCCTTTATATATTTAACTAAGCAAGTTGTAGATTACAATTTTAAAAGTAGCACTTATTTTTAAAGCAGCATAATCATTAACTGAAAGATTTTTTTTTCCTGTTAGGAAACATGGCAAAAGCCATTGACTTTAACTCTTGTTCCCAATGTTTTGTTATTTGAAATGAAACTCCTATCTCTTATAGGTATAATTGTATGTTGATTGGAAATTTGTCATATTTTACTTGGGCATTGTACAATATGAACTTTGCTAATTACTATAAAAATAGTTTCTGACACAAGAATCCTCTATGTACTAAAGTCTGAGGTGATGATTGTGTAGGCAATCAACGGTAAGGAGCGTTAGTAGTGTTCCAAGGCTGGTATTTATACCTTAAATATATTTCTAACAATCATCATTTTTACCAACTTTCTAAATGACCCTGTCCACTTATCCCTTTTCCAGTCTTGATTTTTTTCTTCTTTATTATTGAGTATACAATCCTTAAATACAAGACAATGTTGGGGAAAAGGATTTAATGGATGAAGCATTTGCTGTCCAAGCAGATATCACATCAATTCCTTGCAGTTTTGGTAGCCTACCTGCAATCCCAGCAATAAGCCGCCAGAGATGACAGTTCCTTGAGCAAACTCATCAACTAGAAGAGCCAAACCAAGGAGTTTAATTTCATATGAGACCATGACTTATTAAGCCAAGTGGAGATTGATGTAGGAGAACACCAGAAACCAACTTCTACTTTCCATATTCACTTGCATGTACATGTATATTTGCCCACACTCGTGGAAAAAAAAAACATTCACGGGGGAAACCACGTACAAACACAAGAAGGAAAGAAGCTAATGAAAATATGTGGTGAGATTGTCTTGGTGGGACTGTCTCTGTGCTTTCTACTGTTCTCATAGAGGCACCTCCAGCTTTCTTCTTGACATCTGGATCTAAATGGAAGATTCCCACTGAGTTCATGTCACCCACATCTTATTCTGATAATTCATTATTATATAATGAACATGAAGACAATAACCAATTTTCATACATTACCACCCACAGATAATGTTTGCAGCATTATGTGTTCCATGGGTTATATGCTAGATGTCCAATTAGGTCAAATCATTTGCAAAGTGTTTGTGTTAAATAATTTATGAAAATTTATTCTTAGTCATTAAACTTTATTACCCAAGAAAAAAACATTTTCATCAGTGCTACACAATGTGAAAGAAACTAGCAGAGTGTCAGCCTGCTGCTCCTGAAATTATTTGACTGTCACCTAACAGTAGGGTTTTTTTTTTTTCAGTTTTGTGGGTACGGTAATATGTGTTGCTATTTCACCCAGAGATCCAAAGATCTACCATGACTCATGCTGTTACAACACATGAGAGCCCCAAATATAAATACAAGTACATAATAAGATTGGTAAACTTATAGTGTATTAGTCATAACTATCCCACATTCAAACAGAACTATTCATTGGACACTGTATGTCTAATACCCAAAAAAAATGCCAAGCAAAATAAACATGAATTCATATGTGGTCCAAGTACTAAAAACCTTCTTGGTAGACAGTGGAAAGGATATTGCAAGGTCAAGGCCGACCTGAGCAACTGAGTGATAAGCTGTATAAAATACAAAGTAAAAAAAAAAAGTGTTTCAGACACAGCTCAGTAGTAGAGCCTGCCTTAGAATATAAAATACCCTAGTTTGAAACCCCAGTATCACCTTTTCTTCCCTAGCATACACAGAAAATAAAAAATAAAAAATAATTCAAGAATGGCTTTTAATGGTGGGTAGGGAGATAGTTCATTAGAAGCACAGGCTTCCAGAGGACCCAGATACAATTTCCAGCATGGTAGCTCACAGTGATGTCCTCTGATTCCTAGGAAGTGTGATAGCCTCTTTTGGCATCTGTGTTATTGCAAAGAAATGCTTATGAGTAAGCGATGCACACTCAGAAAAAAAAATTTAAAAACTAAATAAGATTAGCCTTGTAAGACAAGTATATATATTATCTATCATTCCCTTGGCTTAAACGTGTCATTCAAAAAAAATGAAATCATTTTTATTTATGTATTTTGAAACAATGTCAGTCTTGCTGGACCGGAATTCTTTATGTAAATAAACCTGGCCCTCACAGAGATCTTTCTTCCTCTGCTTCCTAATTGCTGGGACTAAATGACTGCAGCACCATGCCCTTCAACTAATCTCTGGGTGAAATAGTAACACATTTGTTTTAAAACAAAACTACTATTCAGTATAGTTTCTTTATACTTATTGTCAAACATTACAGCAATTAGAATAAGTATTTTTATTCATTTATGAAGTTCTGTATCTAACAAAAATACATGCCATATCAATAATCACAGTTATGATTTTCCAACAGAAAACTAAAACTATGTAAATAGCTATAGTTATAGAGATGATGACAATGATAATTACATGGTGACACATTCATGAAAAATGATTATGTTTGATCAGCTTAAAATAATCTGTCAACTACTGTTTAGTTAAATTCAGGTTCTTTTTTTTCTTATTTATTTATTTACTGATTGATTGATTTTAAACTCCAGATTTTCTTACCCTCCCGGTCTACCCTCCAACTGTTCTACATCCCATACTTCCTCCCTGCCACCCTGTCTCCATGAGGATGGCCCCACCACCCACCAGACCTCTAAACTTGCTGGGGCCTCCAGTCTCTTGAGGGTTAGGTACATCATCTCTGAAGGAATACAGACCTGGAAGTTCTCTAATATATATATATATATATATATATATATATATATATATATATTGGGAGCCTCATATTAGCTGGTGTTTGCTGCATTTCAGTATCTGAGAGATCTCAGGGGTCCAGGTAAATTGAGACTGCTGGTCCTCCTACAGATTTGCCCTCTTCCTCAGCTTCTTCCAGCTTTACCCTAATTCAACCACAGGGGTTATCACCTGCTGTCCATTGGTGGGTACAAATACCTGCATCTGACTCTTTCACCAATCACAATGGCTAAGATCAAATCCTCAGGTGACAGTACAGATTGGTGAGGATGTGGAGAAAGAGGAATATTCCTCCATTGCTGGTGGGATTGCAAACTGGTATAACCACTCTGGATATTAAACTGGAGGTTCCGCAGAAATTTTGTAATAGATCTACCTGTAGACTCAGCAATACCATTTTTGGGGATACACCCAAAAGGTGCTCCACCATGCCACAGGGGCACGTGTTCTACTCTGTTCATAGTGGCCTTGTTTGTGAGTGCCAGAAGCTGGAAATAACCCAGATGTCCCACAACAGAAGAATGGATACAGAAAATGAGGTTCATTTACACAATTGAATACTACCCAGCTATTAAGAATGAGGACATCCTGAGTTTTGCAGGCAAATGGATGGAACTAGAAAATATCATCTTGAGTGAGGTAACTCAGACCCAATATGACATGCCTGGTATGTACTCACTAATAAGTGGATATTAGGGAAAAAATGCCAAATAACCAAGATACAGTCCACAGAACTCAAAAAGGCCCAAATGAGGATGCCTCAGTTTCACTTGAGAGGGAGAAGAAAGCAACCACAAAGGGGGAGGGAGGGACCTGTGAGGGAAATGGAATGGAGAAACAGAGAGGGGAACATGACTGATTGATCATGTATTGGTTGGGGGGAAAGGACTGAAATCCTTGAGGGCCAGCAAAAAGAATGGAAACATGCAACCTCGGGAGGTAGGAGGTTGTGGGGACTCTCCAGTATATACCAGTGACCTGCGAGGTGAGGGACTCTCAGAACTCAGATAGAAGGACCTTAGATGAGTGCCCTACACTGGAGAGAGGGAACTTGTAGAGCCCACCTACAGCAGAGAGACAGGGCATCAAATGAGAGGTGGGGTTGCCATCCCACGGTCAAAACTCTGACCCATAATTGTCCCTGTCTGAAAGTACTACAGGGATGGAAATGGAGAAGAGCCTGAGGAAAAGAAGGTCCAGCGACAGGCCCAAAGTGCGATCCAGCTCAACGGGAGGTCCCAAGGCCACTATTACCGAGTCTATGGAGCACTCACAAAAAGGGACCTAGCATGACTGCCCTCTGAAAGGCCCAACAAGCAGTTAAATTCATCTTCTTTATCATAAGCCCACCAGGCATAAGTCCACCAGGCATAAGCCCACCAGGCATAAAGTGGTAATTGTGAAGTTTGTGAGCAACTTCAGTTATCCTATAATGGGGATTTGGAACATAAGTACAAAATCAAATATTTAATTTAGGCAATTTAGAATACTGTTAGCCTTTGAGGAGAGAATAGCAGTGGTTGAATCTAAAGGAAACCTTTCCTAAGTGACTGACTGTTCAGGGGAACATGGAGGTGTAGTGCATGCATGAAGGATAGCCACTCCTATGAGGACATATTTGAGTTTAGTTCTGTTATGGAAAAGAAACTGTAACATAAATATAGGAAGCAGGATATAGATGGGAAGATTTGGCAAATGGGAATGTTTTGCATTGGGGGGACACAGGCAGTGGAGATTGTGTGTATAGAATGGGGAACAAGTATTGCCAGCAATATCTCTTACGGAAGATTAATATTTAGAATATGCTAAGAACTTTAAAAAATTAGAATATTAAAACAATGAATAACACCCCCAAAAGCTGTAGATATGAACAAACAGTTCTCCAAAATTAAAGCAAGAGTTAGAGGATGACATTGTCTGGCTTCAATGGGAGAAGAGGCCCTTGGTTCTATGAAGGCTTGATTCCGAAGTGTAGGTGAAGGCCACAGAGGTGAGGTGGGAGTAGACGGGTGGCTGGATGGGGGAGCACCCTCATAGAATCAGGGGAAGAGTGGATAGGATGAGGGGATCCCAGAGGGGACACCAGGAAAGGAAATAACATTTGAAATGTAAATACATAAAATGTCCAATTAAAAAAAGACAGAGAAGCTACTAACAACCGACTTTAAAAAGCACAGATCATTGAGAATGAAAATTGAAACTACATTGAGATTTCATTTCACCCTATCAGAATGACTAAGGTCTAATCAAAACATCATATTGTCATGGATGTGAGAAAAAAAGAACTTACTGTTGATGAGTGTAAACCTATATAGCTGTTATTAAAAACCTTTGTGGAAATTTCTTAAAAGCTTAAAGATAGATGCATCATCTGACTTTCCTGTACCATGCCTGTATATATACAAAAGGAAATGTATTGTATTCCAGAGATACCTGTCCACTCATGGAACCTGCTCCTCTCTATCAAGGGACGGATAGGAAATGAAACTGTGCTTCATATATGCAATGCAATGTCATACAGTTGGAAAGATAAATTAAATTGTGATATTAGTAGAAACAAACAAATGGGATGGAAACAAGAATTTTTGATTCTGGATAATGGCTGTAATGGATGTGGTTGTGTGGCACTGTGGGTGGTTATAGCAAGTAAGCCATCCAAACTGTTGTCACCACAACAAATAAGATCCTCTCAGCTTCAATACTGTTTGCATACTGAAAATGGCTGAGGGTTTATCCTTGAGACTGGTATTAGAGACTGTATTTTCATTTCATCTCAGTGTTTGTTATGTCTTTTCTTTTTTATCCACCTTTAATATAAAAATGCCTTGAACATTCTTGACTCTTTGCCTTGTATATATAGAGAACATGATCCTAGTTAAATGTTATCTTTCATTTTGGAAAAACACATGGAAACCCCATAAAATTTAGAGTATCATATTTTTTTACATAAAAGTGAAACTCTTTTATACTTAAAACATACTTTGAATTTTGTATACATGTTTACCACTCTGCAAAGTAGCTTGCTCCATGCATTGATCATTGATGGGAAATCACATTAAAATTTTATCCTAATATTTTATTTTACTACCTGTCTGAATATTTTTACAGTTATAAAATCATCTCTAAGATACAAGCTTTAGAAAGGGAATAATAAAAGAACATTATGAAAAGTCATTTTTGCTATAAAAGAAACCTTTAAGATGTGTTAAAATTGCAGTGCCTTAGTAGAAAGCTTGCCAGTGTTTATTGTGTGAAGTTAAGAATTTAGATTCCACTAATGGTGCAATCTTCTTGCTAATTTATTCTTCACTTAATAGCACATAATTGTTTGAGTAAAATTTGATGTCTCCTGAAAAAAGAAAAGCCATTGTAAGGAGGTGTTTTCAATTCCAGCTAACATTTTAGTTCAAGGCTTAAGAAATTTGAGAGATAACTACAGTCTATTCTATGCTGGTGCCTTTTGTCCCCACATTATGAAAAGGGTGACTCGAATATACCAAGTTCCATTTTTTATTAGCAATCAAAGTCATGAAGGGAATTTTTACCCATCTACTGTCAAAAATACTTTAATATTAGAAAACCAAGATAGAAATAATAGATGCAAATAAAATCAATAAAATAAAAATATGAAAAATATTGCCTAACAATTTTATTGTTTTATAAATAGGAAATAGTTTGAATCATTTAAATATAGTGACTGCTAAACACCTAATATCACCATCTTCCTCCAAAGAAAGCAAAGGAGCATATGAACGTTAGGAGAGAAAATGTCCACTGTCAAACACTCCATGGCAATCTGCAACTGGACATTCTTTCATGTTTATGCAATTTCCTGCTTTTCATTAATTTATGTACTTTTTGAAACTATGCATGTGTTTATTAACCACACACGTGTTTTCAAATCACAATGTGTTTTAAAGGCAAAGAAAAATAAAGTGTAAAACTGGCATAAGACAATATAATCAAGACATGAGAGTCTGTGTTTTTAAATGTTTTCATTAATATGGAAGGCTAAGTTCGTTTCTCTAAGAATAATATCTGAGGATATCCTGTCTGTGTGGGGATTGTGAAGAAAAGAACAACCAACTGCTTTCCTCACCCGAGTTCTGTAAGTTCTGTTGTTTTTTTCCTTTCAAACTGAACCAAACCTGATGATCTATACTGCCTAATACATAACTAAAATTTTAAGTGCACTCAGGAAAGGGTCAGTAGGCAGCAATCTTGCTGTTCAATAATGAGACCCTAAATTTGTACCCCAGAATGAACACAGAGCCAGGCATTCTAATTTATCTCTGTGATCCCATACATCTATGGTGAGATAAGAGTTGGGAATAGGGGGGCTGGAGAGATGGATCAGGTGTTAGGAGCACTGACTACTCTTCCAGAGGTCCTGAGTTCAATTCCCAGCAATCATATGGTAGCTCACAACTATCTGTAAATGAATCTAAAATGTCCTCTTCTGGTGTTTCTGAAGGCAGCTACAGCGTACTCATATAAAATAAATAAATAAATAAATAAATAAATAAATAAATAAGTCTTTTAAAAAAGAGTTGGAAACAAGAAACTTTCCAAAATGTCACAAGCCAGTTCATTTAAACTCTGTAATATGCAAACAATACTTGAGTCTTAGAAAAATGGTTCAGCACTTAAAAGCACTGGCTTCTCTTCCAGATGACTCAGGCTTGATTCTCATCACCTACATGGTAGCTCATAACTGTGCTTCTCTCCAATGCCAGGGATCAGATGGAAGCTTCTGATTTCTGCACGTTTGCAAGGATGAGGCACATATGATGTGCAGACATAAATGTAGATAGCATCCCATAGATATAAAATAAGAAAATAAAGGGATAAACAAATAATAGAGAAATACTGTTTCAAAGTAGAAAGCAAAGTTTGACACGGAATGTCTTCCTCTGACTTCCAAATGTGTGTGATGTTTTTACATGGGTCCCTGTACTTTCCCATGCCCCTGTACATTTGCACATTAGAAAGGATGTAATTGATCAATGGCTCTATGGTACTTTCTAAAAGTAATCTGATTGACAAAACATTCAAATTTACATATGAGTGTTTCAAGCATTTGAAAGTTTACCATCACACATAAATCCTAATAAGCTCAAATTATTCATTATGCTGCTACAAAGTTTATATTGCACCTCCAGAAATATCTTGCATCATAAGATGCTCCTGTCTCCATCACTTCATGGATTTCTTTCTCTGAGCAAATGTGCATGTACTAACTGCTGCTGTTCTAACGCACTAACCACGTTATTGTCGGTTAACCACTAATGAATGCTTTCACTGCGTACTTCTTAAATGTTCTTCTTTTTAAAATTAGGCTTATTTGGCTTCTCATAAAGAGTAGAATTTTATATATATATAAAAGGAATTACTAATCTTAAAAAATTTAACTACCCATGATGTGATCTGACTCATTAGTGTTTTCAGGTTCAGGCTCTGGTTTCTCAGGTTTGCCTTGCATTCTGTGTGTTCAGTCTTCTGCCACGTCCCAGTTACATCAGGCAGTGTGCAAACGCAATGGACTAATTTCATTTATACTTAGGTGTTATTGCAGAAAAGTGATTTTTCTAAGTGGCCTCCAATTGCCTGAAATAGCTAAGGCAACCTTTCAGAACATCTAACTTGAAGTGAGGGAACATCCACATCAAACCAGATTTCTACCATGTCTAATTATAATTACTGCACTTATGAATCATCGATTAAAAAAATGATTACAAAAATATTTCCCTCGGTTGAAGAGAATCACATAATATCTCAGATATAACATATTTAAAATAAACTCTTAAGCATTTGGGTTCTTTAAACATGAAACTGCATAAAGAAAGAATTAATTCCTTTATATTCTAAACATAATGAGAGTTTAGCTTCAACAGTTTTGTTTTGAGAGGATAAAAATAATACACACACACACACACACACACACACACATATATATATATATATATATATATATATATATATATATATATATGTATGTAATTTTATACAAGCAATACAACTTTTTCATGCATGTAAAAGATCAATAAAATTAACAAACATGTAGTTCTGATGCCATGTCCTAGAGTTGTACCAAGATTCTATGTGCTGAGAAAACATGCTTAGAGACTATTTAACTTCCTTGCCTTATATTTTTCTATGTGTTACTTTAGAACATCACACACTGAAAATTATAACCATAGAAGTTTCAGAAGTGATATGACAATGACATGCAATGGCTTTGGCTACTAAAGGTGACACTCTCGTTCCCATTGGGAAGGAATAGCAGATAGGACTGTTCTGACCCTGGATCTTAAGAACCTAACAGAAAGTGAGGTAAGTGTGATGAGTTTGCAGAATTCAGACGTGATCAGGTAGCTGAGATAGACTTTCTCTGGATATATTTGAGATACAAATTACCTAGGACATTAATATTTCTATCAGAAACATACCTAACTGATACCCACTATATGTGGGAGACATTCAGTAATACAGAAATTAATGGCAAAAGCTAAGAAAGGACAAAGCCTTTCTCTTCTGCCTTTGGGACCTTTTTTTTTTTTTTTTTTTTTTTTTTTTTGCCCATGGGTATTGGAAGTCTTGATTCCATAGTCTTTAGTCAGTAGATCTTACAGCACGTGTTCTGGCTCTTAGGTCATCTGCCTAAAAATGAGAATCATTGTTGCTGGCAAACCCTGTTTCTTTATTCTTAGAGAGTAGGAATGAGTTAACTCTCAGGCTACCATTCCTGTTATACTTGTATTCAAATGGCATAATATGGAACTGCTATATCAATTAATATGTTTATTAAATCATACACACACACACACACACACACACACACTCTAATGGTTCCTTTTCTGTGGAGAGCCCTGATTAAGAGAGTGAATTAATTGTGTATAATTATTTCTTCAGAAAAATATCATAAAAAGCATGAATGGCTTTGATTTTGGTTTTAGGAGAAATCTATAATTGATTGTCAATTTAATCATGATATAATGAAGATGGTGTATGAATTTATGCTGAAAGTAATTATTTCAAATTTTCTATATTGACTTTTGTGGCAAGCTTATTTCCAAAAGAGAGATGGCCTTATGCCATGTAGCCTACACTGTTCTGGAGTCTATGCTATGGATATTGTACTGTGTAGTCCAGGTGTATCTTGAACTCCAAATGGCCAAACTCCACCTTTAAAATGTTACAATTAATTTCCTCGCTCAAAGTGGAGTTCATATAATACATGTATGTCAAAGAACTATGGTGTTAAGAAAACATCCAAAGAATTTGTGAATGTTGGCTGTGATCTTAACCTGGCTCTCTGAAGTTCTCTAGTAAGGATGGGAGATAGTTACATGTCTAGTGTACACTAACAATTATGGTCATGCTGCTTGCATTCTTGGCTTTAGACGTTCCTATTTTTTTCACTGGCACCAAGGCCTACTAAAGTTTGGAGTAAGCAAGTAAAAAATAGAGGTATGAATGTAGAATACAGTTATAAGAGAAGGAAAACTTAAGATTGGAGAAATTGCCCTCAAATTGACCACTGTCAGTTCCAGGGAGTAAATTTTTGAATTCTATATATTCTGTCAATATTTTTTGTTGCAGTACAATTGACTTGTAGGAGATCTGTGATCTCAAACCATGAGTTGTATGCCCGTTGCTTTTTATAGTAACTTACCTTTTGTTTACTCTCTGAAATGATTTTGCATCCTCCTTGACAGATTGAACATGTATACGATGTGGTGGTTGTCAGAGAGCAAATTGCAATTTATGGGTTAAAACAAAGTAAATGAGGCCTTTCAAGTTAATCTATCTTTATTTTACACTAGTGACATTATCAAAAGCAATGTAGCTATTTAGACCAAAGAAAGATTCAACAAATTTTATTGAATTCAAGATGTTATATTGAGACATGATAAAATAATAAATTTATAGTCCTTTATAACTATATTATGCTTCTGTTTTTAAATTAACTCTCTAATTATCTTGTTTAAACATGTATTTGTATGATATATGTGTTTTTCAGTAAATTCAATATCTAATTATAGGGATTGTAAATAGGAGTCTATTTTTTAAGCTATGTTAAAATATTTATTTCTATTTCTGGTAAATATAGGGATTCATTCTAGTAAATCATATATATCCTTTTAGAATTGATAAATCCTAATATTCTCTGAACAGAAAAAATGTTTAATATATCCATTAAATATGATCATATAAAAAGATATTGTTAAAATAAATAAATTTTTAGAAATATTTGCAACTTAAAAATGCTAATCCTCAAATTAATTTGTGTCCTTTCATGCACACTTGAAGCTCAGAGGAATATATCAAGTGTCTTCATTGTTTGTTCCCTGTTGTCTTGAGATTTATTTAACCTGGACCTCACTGGCCTTTTCAAGGCTGGCCCCCCATGAAGACTCAGGCACTTCTTTGTCTCCATCCCTCACCCATTAAAGATGCTGGCATTTCACATGGGTGATGGGGACCTCAATTTATGTGCTCATGCTCAAGTAGCAAGTGCTCTTATCACTAAACCATCTCTCCTGCAAGAAAAAAAATTTTTCACTCATTTATACATCCTGAAATACTTCGGGCATGCTCACTGGAAACGTAAAATGTTTTTATGTAGGAGAATCATGTTCACTCTTATTAATTATAAATGATATAAAATTGCCTCCCTCCTTGAAAATTGCTTTCATTTTTTGTTACTATAGGACCAAAATACTAAATATGAAAATATTTGTTCATATCACCGTGATTAGAAAAATACCTGAAGCAGCTTTGCAAAGCTGAACACCCCTAAAAGCTATTGCGTGCTATCAGGGAGGGGCATGCACAAGATCTGGCATCCAATTTGTCACGTGTCTAAATCTTGCTCTGAATGTCTAAGGTCAAGATAAACTTAAGCAAATAAATAATATGTAAGTATAAGGCAGTGAAATTACAAACCTCACAGCACCCAACAGGATCTTATAGACTGGGTTTCAAGGTTGGTGACAGTTGCTTTCAAGGTGATTTGTCTCTACAACAGAGATTTGATGATTATAAATGTTTTTATTGTTGGGGTTTGACTTGGGGAAAATTATCAAACAGCCCGTTTCTTTTCAGTAAATTGCATACAGTTTGCTCTGAGCCTTGTATAAACTGTGCTGTGAAGTTGAGATTGCATGTCAGCATCTGTCTATTTGTTTAGTTTTAAAAAGGAATCCTTTTAAGTGGCTTTAGTGTCACCCTCCTCCTAATGCACTTACTGCTACCCTCATTCGTGATAACTAGTCAAGGTTATCATTTTCTCCTTTCTATAATAAACTTTGGTTGGTTTCTAAAAAGAATACTACTAAATCACTTTGACAAAAAAATATGCTTCTTCCTGTGTCTAATCAAGTTGCTCTTAGTAATTTCTCAACCATTCCCATTGTCAAGGAGGCCCTTGGCTGTAAATCCTGATCTGTCTTTGAAATAGCTGCATATGTATCAGAAGATGGCCTAGTCGGCCATCAGTGGAAAGAGAGGCCCATTGGTCGTGCAAACTTTATATGCCTCAGTACAGGAGAACGGCAGGGCCAAGAAGTGGAAGTGAGTGGGTAGGGGAGTCGGGTGGGAGGGTATGGGGGACTTTGGGGATAGCACTGGAAATGTAAATGAAGAAAATACCTAATTAAAAATTTAAAAAAAAAGAAAAAAGAAAAAAAAAAAGAAAATGAGAACGTTAAAAAAAAAAAAAAAAGGAAATACATGGAGTTCAGTTCAGTTTCTACTCCCTAATAGAAAATAAATGAACTTGACCTATATTGCAATAATAAAGTCCTTCCTGCTATTAAAAACCATTTATCAATTATATATTTTAAAATAAAAAAGTAAAGATTAGGAGAATAAGTCAGTTAATTGCTTACCAGAAAAATGTGAGAACCTGTATTCCTGCACAAAACACCCAATGAAGAAGCCGATCACACAAGTAAATTCTTATAATATCAAGGATGGAGAGGTAAAGATGGGTAAGTCCTTCGTGCTTCTCTGCTATCCAGCCTAACTGAAATGTTGAGACCCAGATCACAGTATCTCAAAAGAGCAGTAAACAAGGCAGACATGGCTCATGAGGAATGAAACCGGAACTTGATGCCTGGATGTTACATTAAATTCCAAGACACCTTTAAAACAAAATAAAACCAAACAAAATATCTAATTAAAATCGTGGGCACTACTTCAGCTGACAAACCTTGTCTGGGGAACTATTAGAGGGTTGCTTATAGATTGGCTTTTTCTAATATCTGTGATAATCAAATCACTTTAAAAGTTCATTATATATTCACTTATGGAGTCTTCCTATATTGAAGATCCTTGGTTGATATTAGAATTTGAGTATTCAGATTACAGTATCTGTGTATTAGGAGCTGGAAAAACCCCAAGTGTATGTGTATCTTTAATTTGGGCACAGCCTTGTCAAGGACCATGCCTCAGGCCCACTAGAATTTGACAAAGCTCCTCCCCCCACTCATTCAGTCAATGAGACTCAGAGGTATGAAAAAGCCATTCTTTGATCTAAGTGTGAATGATAACAGTGTGCACAAATATTAATGCTTAGGAACCACTGACCAGTGTGGGCAAACTCTGCAACTCACTCCTCCTAGATTTTTACAGCCTGAGATCGGTCCCCTAAATAGATATAGTTTTGATACTAGCTACCCACACCCATTTTCTGTACATAAAAAGACTCATGGCCCTGGTTATCGTTCATATATAGTAGGTGTCATTCCATCAGAGTGTTCCATAAGTCACCTGACACCAGTTTTTCTTTTATGGGTCTGTTCTTCATTTCCTCATCACCTTCACTCAGATTTCACCAAGCCTTCTGGTAAATGACACGTGAATCATTATCCTTAGTGGTGCAATGGTTATGCATCTTAACATTAGCCAAGGAGATACAGAAACTGTCAGCAGCCTATAAACATTTGTCTTTATACCCAAAGACCAGTGTAGTGTTCACCTTCCATCAAGGGAACTGCTCATTGAATCAGATAGATTTCAGAAAAGAGCTATTAATCAAAATATGGGGTTGCAGTCAAATTAGCAAAATCCATAAAACATTCCTGTATCTCAGGTTAGGGATATATTGCTCAAGAGGGGGCAGAGAGATTGTAAGAGGCATAGGAATAGGGAGTTTGCAGTGGGATTCTAAGTATGCCTGAAGTTACACCTATGAAGTCTCACCAATATGACTGCCAAAACATAAACTGAACAAGAATAACATAAATAAACAGATAAAAACTGGACCAGAAAAAGGCCGAGAAGCCTCAATGATTCAAGTATAGGCAACCGAGGAAAGCTTGGGGCAGAGAACTTGGTCTTCTCTAGAGAAGAACTGATCAATTGATTGTTCAGTGCTTAATGGTACACCCTGCAAACATAGGCACTTATAACACTTCATAGATTGAGAAGGCTATATTTGGGATATGTATATATACACATAAGACTATGCATGCAATAACAGTTAATGGGAAAAAAGGCCATGAGTTTAAAGAAGTATCTCCCTTATAAAGACATACTTAATAAGGGGGATAATTCTAACCCTTATATAGGGGGACTTAGAGGAAGAAAATGCCAGTGAGATATCATGTAATTAAACTATTTTCTCCAAAGTAAATGTGTTAAAAAGAACACTTTTCTAAGATTCACCAAGATTATATGGATGAGCAACGGTGTCACCTACACTCCTCTGGCAAGAGGCTCTAAATGGTGAGATGACAGCTGGCAGCAGAGCAGTTAGAGAGGACTGCTCAGACCAAGTCTACTCTAAGGAAACAGTATAATAACCACACTTTCCTCACTGGGGAACATCATAGGATACTAAGAAAATACAAACAGGGTCTTAGGGACAAGAGTAGGCAATGTCACACTTGCTAGAAGTCAAACAAATAATTCAAAAGTAAATCTGTGAGAAGTAGCATGAATGGATCAAGAACAAGAGTCACGGGGGCCAGAGAGGATACAATGGGAAAGATGAGCAATATGTGCATAGTTAACATCCCTCAATTCTAAATGAATAGAAGTTGTTTTCAAAAAGGCCAACGATCAGATCATTAGCCTTGTAGTGTTGCCTGTTTGATAGACAGGGAAATGCTGAATTATTTTGAAGAGACAACAAGAAAACAGGAAGTATAAAGAAAGATTGGTTATAGGCAACATAAAGGAAATAAACTCTTTTCTATGTAGCACAGCATAACACTTTCATAACACTTACTTGTAGTGGGTCCACTAAAAGTAAGTACTTTAAAAAATATTTATTTTTTGTAGACATGATTTCTCTCTGTAACAGACCTGGTCACCCTGGTATTCTATAGACCTCTCTGGCCTAAAGCTCACAGAGATTCATGCTCTTCTCTCTGCCTCCCAAGTGCTGAGATTAAAGTCAAGCTCCACCACAAGGAGGGTCAGGAAGTATTCACAATGCAAGTCTCCATCTGCATAGAGTAATGTTTGTTTCTGCTTTGTTAGCATATACTTGCCTATGCAAGTTCTTTTCCAAGTTGTGACTAGCTAGCATCCTTCCACTGTGGTCCCTGTGTGGACACTGCCCGCATCTCCTAGAAGCATCCTTTCCTCTTCTCTCACTGGCTGTGCTCCTTCTGGTTGTGGCCCTGCTTTGAGTTGCTTTTTCACTCCTCAGTGAGATCTGTCTTTACTCACTAATCTCCCTGTTTCTAGAACAGTGCTTCACCCAGGGGAAGCCAATAAGCATTCCTGGCTGACTCTGTGCTGAAGTGGTTTAGGTGAAATAATTACCTTTCAGTAATTACAAACACACCCACACAAAGTAAATGCTAATAGACAAGGAGAAAAAGGCTCAGTTAAGGCCTCCAAAGATTTAAAAAGTTGTTCTTGCTCTTGAGTGTGTGGGTGAGTGTGGGCAGGTACATTTGTTTTATTTTCAAAAATATCTTGAAATTTTTAATCATATAGCATGAATTTTTTTCTAAGCATATTCCTCTTTTAGTAGAATATTTTACACTATACTCTACAAGTACTCAAATCATGAATTTATAATTTCAAAAAAGACAATGTATATGCTTTCTTTGAGTTACTTCTTTAAAAACAAAAACAAATTTATAAAGATGAATAATAAAAATACCAATTTTTAATAATTTTATTGAATGTTAAGTGAATCAAAAAATGCAAATTTCTTAGAAATGTAATTTGGAAAGTATTAGTGATCAGTAAACATCAATTGCATTGTTAGAAGAATCTATTTTAAGTAATGCATTTAAATAGTAGCTTTTAGAAAATCAGAACTACTGGTGACCCTGAAAGCATAAATATTGTTAAGTGTTCATCTGTTTGCCTTAAGGGACCCTGGTAGATTTCTGATAAAAAAACAAATGCAGTAAACATAGAGACACATATATTAATTTTTCTGCCCATCTCTGTACTCCAATTGTCTACCATTTATTTTCATTTATAGATTCCATCCTGTGCTCCTTGGGTTTTTCTTGTGATTTGTAGATAAAATGACGAAGTGTGAGGTCACAGATAATTTTCTGAAATCCTTGCTATTTCTTTCTAAGAGAGCACGTTCACGGAAGGCCACAAGTTTTGATGGGATTTATCTGTTGGAGAGAGCCGGCTTCTGTTCTGGCATTTTCATTTTCCCACTGCCAAATTTGCTCCTCTACTAGTTTTCTTTTGCCTTTGCAACAAATTACCACAAGCATATGTGAAGTCTTAGAAATGAGTGAACTGATGAACAGTGGCTTTGAAGGATTAGTCCTAAGGGGCAGGGGGACTCAAAGAACTCCAAAAAGTTGCAGAAATGTGGAGGAAGCATACCAGAATTCTTGACGAATCAAGCATTTGTAGGGAACGGCAATGAGATGAGAGCGACATGGAATATTGCATAAGCACTGTCAAGTGTGTTAACTATACAACTAAAGGGAGAAGCGGAGCATCTTTAAAGTACCTCTAGAGAGTTACAACAGCAAGACCCTTTGTTTGGAGGACTAAACGAGTCAAGAACACCAAGGAATTGAAGTTCTACCTTATTATCCAGTAGAAAGTTTCTTAGTGGAGCATGCGTGCTCTAACTCTCTCGGCACAGGCAAAATGCCGAGTGTGAAAAACTGAGGAGCTCACCTTGCAAATAAACTTCGAACACACTAACATGTTGAGGGTTCTCTATCCTACATAAAGACGGTGAGATGGAAAAAAACAAAAAAACAAAACAAAAAACCCGCCATCACATCAGGAAGAGTTTCAACTCCTCAAGTTAAAGTGTGGGGAGACACAGAATTCATAACAAAATGCCATCTCCAAAAGTAACAGTAAACTCTTTTAGAATTGTTTATTAAATCATTAAAAGTAAAAGTAAATGAATCTCCCCTTAAAATAGAGTACACACACACACACACACACACACACACACACACACACACACACAGGGATATAGACTAGGGGAGTCAAGTATCCCTCTTGCTAACTTGTAATATGTACCTGGCTACACTGAATCAGAGTGCAGTGTGGGTTTTAGCATCTCTTCACCTAATAAGCTTCCGTCAAAAACACAGGTTCTGCTGCTAGCAATGACATATCTTTTCTTTTACTTTTCTTTCTTTTCTTCTTCTTTTTTTAATCACTGTTTCACCCAAGGAAACTTTTTGTTGGTTATTTTATTTATTGACATTTCAAATGATAAGCCCATTCCCAGTTTGCCCTCAGTGAACCCCATCCCATCCATTCCCCCTCCAACTTGTCTCTGTGAAGGTGTTCCCCCACCCGCCCACCTACTCCTGCCTCAGCTCACTAGCGTTCGCCTACCATCCTCAGGACCAAGGGCCTCTCCTCCCATTGATTTCAGACAAGGCCATCCTCTGCTACATATAGAGCTGGAGCCATGAGTCCCTCCATGTGTACTCTTTAGTTGATGGTTTAGTCGCTGGGAGCTTTGGAGGTACTGATTGGTTGGAGATAGGGTAGTCCGTTTCTTTTCTCTTGATTTCTGTTTACTACAGCCTAGTTCACCAGCTTATTAAACAACCAAATGATTTTTCCTAGATTATTGCATTTCATTTTTATACTGCTTTTAGCTAGATTTGGATTTTCTTCCATACAACTGAAGTTCAATTGATGCTAGAATTTAATTCTGTTTTAGTACAATCTGATCTTTAACATTATATATTAATTTTAGATAAAAACGAAGCAGGTGAGAGGTTTATTTATCATATTTATTTATAGAGTTTATAGATATTTTATTCTCAGTAGGAAACAATTTATCTACGATCAACTTGGAAAGGAATTGATTAGGCACTGGAATGATCTGGCTTGTTTTTAACAGTCTTCGTACTGAGGTCTGATTGGTATAAGTGTTAAACCAGTATGATCATTAAATATAGCATACATTTCTAACATTACTTAAATATAAGATTTTCCATAATTTAGTAGGATGTACTTAACTCTGTTTAATTTTTTTTTAATTTCTTTTCTTTTTGTTGCCACAAGCAACATTTTTCCAAATTTTCCTTGGCTCGTCTTCTGAGATATGTTGTCCCTTACTTTTCTCTCTACATTGATCATTTTCCTAAAAGGTCTTCATATAAATAACAAATTCCCAAGTTCTAGAGAGACACAACTAAGTGTTAGGCAAAGGCATACAATTTAGACTCACTTAATCCATTTTTCTTTCTCTGTCCAGGTCTCCCTTATGTTTCTCTGCATTCTCTTTCCCCTTCTTGCTGCTTTCTGCTTATGTTTCCATACACGGCCACTTTTGCCATTTGCTACAATCTAATATCATGGTTTCAAATGCATACTTAAAATAGCATTAAATTAACTATTCATAGAAATATTTTAAAGCACTAGAAAAGAATTTAGGAGTTTAGAACTTTCTAATATTTATACATAAAATGTTTCCTCATTTATGATTACAGTATTTACATATTAGGTTTCATTTGAGTTAATCTTATAAAATATTCATATTACTAGGAAAAATAGAAAATTTAGGTTCGGTGTTCAAAGAACACTAAATTAGAAAACACCACTCCTTGTTGATGTTCCAAGCACAGACTTCATGGCCTTTAACATGCTCCAATTAGAATAAGCATGAGCTATGTACAGTGTTTTATGAGCACATATTATAATCAATCCAATCCCATTAGACCAGTAAACAAATTAGGCCTAAAATTGCTGAAATTCATCATAGTTTCCAATAAGTGTTCACGCATTATTTGCTGTGCACCTCTTCAACATGTGCTGGCGCGTCTGTTTTCGGCTTCCACAGAAGGACTACTCTTTCCAATCAAACTGAAGGCCAGATTGCTTAAGTACAGCACACAGTGTTATGCCACAGATAATCCATGCTCTTGATTAATGTCCTTATAATCAATCGCTGTCTGAGAGTGACTCCCTTCCATCACGCCCTTTACAAAAAGAGCAGATGGTATTTAAAAGGCTATGGCAAGAGGCCGTCTCAGAGGTCAAATGGAACATCGATCAAGTGGGCAGAAAAATTGCCTTTTCTCTTCTCCTCTCTTCTTATCATAATAATCCATGTGGGAATGGGATGTGTGAGTTATCGTTTGATCTATAGTTCAAGTGCTAAGATATTTTCTTGTCTCAAATTTCTATGTTGTTTTGGGTAATGAACCTGGAAATTGGATTCCTTGTGTGCCAATAAAAATTGTACCAATATGAACATCTCACACAAATAATTTTTAGAGTGAAGAAGGTATTTTCAAATTTTGTAAAGCAGTCAGAGGGTTTCCAACTTAATAAAACCTTTAATATATAGGGACTTTTGGATCAATTTTTATAGTGGTAATGGCTTTATTTATAGAAAATTACACTGAATTTTCATTTGTGAAATGCTATGCAGTGCTTCGTGTATAGATTTCCCTTCTCTCTCCTCCTGTCCTTTATCATACCCATGACAGTCTATCATATATTTCAAAGTGATCAATTTTCTTTTTAATTGGTATGCTTAATTCTAATTAGGCAGAACCATGAGAGAGAGGTTGCATTCCCTTGTGTTGAACACAAAGACTGAAGCTGAATAAGAAAATGTCAGGATAATTTTGTTTAAAAACTGAAATGTGTTACTTTTCATAAATTGGCACCTTCACATACATAGATAAAGATGATTTCACTATGAATAGGTCACATCTACATAATGCAATGATAAGAAAGATATTCATTACATCAGGGAGACTGTGTATCCTGGAATACACAGAAAAAAAAAAAAAGACAGAAAGCCCGCTGAATAAAGGCAGGAGGCTTAGTATATAAGGCATTTGTGAACCTTTCTGTCCCTTGAGGTGCTGTTCTTTAAATATTAGAGTATCCAGGAATCTTCTGTGGGATGACGACTGAGTAATGTAAATGTTAACTGTCCAGGGGCTATTCATTGTCAAGCAAAGTACATACAGCTTGGGAGGAAGCAAACAACATTCTTTGGGCTTTCTTGAAGAGTTTTCCTATGGTAATTCTTTGTTACATAGCTAACAAGTAGTCATTACCATGCCATTTTGATGTCACTTAGAAAAGAGGAGGGCGGGAGGGTCAAGAAGTTTTTAATTGCTGATAAGAGTCCAGCAAGGATGAGTGAGGAAGACTAGAGCCAAGCCAAGCATTGAGAGAAGAGAAAATGAGTGAAATAGCCCTAGTTTGCATAGACCAACTCAACTACTGTGGATATTACAGAGTAGCCAATGTGCATTAGATAAGAAAGGATCCTGAGTGTGGTGTGCAAATGTGTGAGCTCTTTCAAGTATGGAAATAGTTTGAGAGTTTCACTTTACATAATTGTAGGGATTGTCTTTCTAGTGACATAGATAGTGTCTCCATTTTTTCCTCTAATTTACATCCTAGCTTGTGCAAGCATATGTGGGTTTTTTTTTTATAAATTATATTTCGGCTCATAATATTCATTAATATCAAATTGATAAAAGTTAATTTTCTAGGTGCTGCCCTGAGGCCATTTCAACCTAAGATTTCAAAGAACTAACTTACATCAAATGATTGGAGAATAGTCTTGACAGTGCTCTAAGATGCCTTTGATGCAGCGTAATAGTAAACTTGAAAGTTTCTTTGGTAGAGATTGATTATGGCCTTTGCTGATGCCATTGGAAAACTATTCTTTATCAGGGATGCTGAGATATAGGTTTATTCCAGAGTTCCCATCTCATGTGTGAGCATGGTGAGTAGGGGTGCCTCCTTCCATATCTTTTCCTTGTAAAGGACACATTACATTGGTCAAGGCATCCCTGGAAAGAGGACAATATGAGGCATCATCAAGAAAATGGAACCTTCAAAACTGTATGAGAAGGAAAACAGTGAGAATAAACTGGTCAGTGACAAGCATTGCAGTTATTGTTATACCCGCACAGATATTCTGCATATCTATGAGAAAGTAAAAGGCTCCCTTCATTATGGCACAGAAAATAACTCAAACTGCCTAGGGAATAGATAGATAGATAGATAGATAGATAGATAGATAGATAGATAGATAGATAGAGATAATAGATGATAGATAGGTAGATAGATACACAGATACAAAGATAGGTATACAGATAGATAGATAGATAGATAGATAGATAGATAGATAGATAGATAGATAGATAGATAGATAGATAGATAGATAGATAGATAGATAGATAATTTAGAAATAAAGGGTTGGAATACAAAAGAGGAATGAAATTACAATTAATCTTAATACGAAGAATGTATGCTTGCTTAAATGTTCTACTTAGTGTTATTTTGCCAGATGCTGCCTGTATATGTGTGATCAGTAACATTAAGAAAACATCACTAAATTCTTATCATAAATAAGGTAGTAGGAGTTGTAGTAACATCACCCACAAAATAAATTGAGAATCTTGCCTGGCTTGCACTAATTTCCCCAGGGTCATGTCTGAGCTAACACAATGTCCTTGGAAAACTGTTTCCTCCTAAACTTTTAGTGTGTTGGAAAATATAAAAGGAGAGTATTATCTTCAAGGGTAGTCTCTTCCCTCTCCTTTTTTTTCCTTTAAAGTCACATATGTGGCTGATCATAGCTCAACTTATCACACCTTAAAAAAGAAATGGGTAGTAATGACTTCTTGGTCTCACAGAGCATTTTGCAAGAACATACATTAGCTGAATAAATATAGTATTGCTTGTTTTGTTTCGAGGCTTTTCATTGTTGTACTAGCAGATGGTAGTGGCTCTGAAGATAATTGCATTAGTATTAGGTAAGTACTTAGGGAACATCATGTTAACGCCTTTATTTTCCATGAGGCTACAGTTACTTATATGGCATATATCAGTAGGTGCAAGTGGGATGCATAAAATCAGATTGATTTCGTAACATATTACACTGCTAAAATAATTCTATTAATACTGGCTAGTCTGTTTTATCCCAGAGACATAGCACTTTAGGCTGTGTTTGTGCTTTCATGGATTTACAACATATATTTCAAAATAAATAGTTAGTGGACATGTTTAGTCCTTATGGGACTATTGAATCCGATTGGACATAAAGGTGGAAACTGGAACAATACTGAAAACAAATACAAACCTATATACATAGGTAAATATCATCCCTGAGAAAATAAATGTGTCTTGTACACATTGTAGGTAAAAGTTACCTATTTCTTTTCATTTATATTTAAGTAACAGAAACAATTTAATACCAATATTATAAAATTATCATTATGGCAAAAATAGTCTCGATAAAATTTTGCAAGATGGATTACCTAATAGCCATCACTCCATGATTTCAAAATTTATACGAATGAAAAAAAAATCAGTCTGGTCAGAAAATTATAATGATGAATTTGTGGTTCACAAATGGGTGGGACATTCATAAACAAATGGACTGTCTTCACGATGTGCACATGCAAGCTTTCCTGGAGAAAATTGTGGAGCGAAAGCATATTATTCCAAACAACTTATTCAAACAACTTACTAAATATTAACTGAAATTACATTTAATCATATATATTTAGTTTGATATAGAATTAAACACACACATATATACAAATATACATATCATATTTTAGTCTCTTTCCATTTATCCTTATGAAAATGTTGTAGGCCTTGGAAAACAATTAATTTGTGAAGCTAGAAAATATGAGTAAGCACTGACTATCTGGATTATCCCAGTTGTAGAGAGAATACCAATTTGTGACCAGATAATATTAGCTATGATGTGTTGCTACATTTTTCTTTAATTAGAATAAACAAAATTAAAAAAAAAACAACATCATGACTTCTCATATGCACAGCAGGAAAGGGGGGATTAACTACGGTAGTGAGTTCCATGATAAATTAGTGTGAGCAAGTTTACAAGAGACCATAGTAACACAAGGATGAAAATTTTGAATCAGGAATTAACTAGTGGATGAATAAGGACACCAACCCACCCACAGAAATTTCGACCCAAAATTTGTCCTGTCTAAAAAAAAAAAAAATACATGGATAAAGATGGAGCTGAGATTGAAGAAATGGCCAACCTATAACTGAACCAACTTGAGACTCATCCCATTGGCAAGCATAAACCCTTGACACTATAAATGGTACTCTATTATGCTTGTAGACAGGAGCCTAGCATACCTGGCCCTGATAGGCTCTACCCAGCAGCTGATTGGAATAGATGCAGATATCAATGATCACACATGGACAGAGGTGGGGAATTCTTTTGGAAGACTTGGGTGAAGTAATCTAGGCCCATGAAGGAATTAGAAACTCCAGAGGAAGACCAGCAGACCTGAAAAAAAAACTAAAACTAGAAAGTTTGTGTGATGTCATGTAAAATGGTAACCTGGATCTCTGAGAGCTTTGAGAGATCGAGCCACCAGCCAAAGAGTACACAGGGTTGGACCAAGGCTCCTGGCACATATGCAGCAGAAACGTAACTCAGTCTCCAGGTCTGATTTGCCTGGCCTCAGTGGGAGACTATGTGTCTCATCCTGAAGAGAAATGAGGTGCCAGGATTGGGAGACATTGAGAAGGTGCCTAACACACTCAGAGGGAAAAGGGAGGGTCAGAGACTCTATGAGGGAGAGGTGGGAGAAGGAAGCATTTGTACGTAAAATTAATTAACTAATTTATTAATAGAAAGGTAAATAAAATGCAAAAAAGGATTATTATCATCCTATGCTACATTCCTAAGAAATTTATTCAGAGGACAATCCTCTGAGAGGTTCTCCAGCAGCCGACTGAGACAAATGCAGGTACTTAGAGCCAACCATTAGATTGAGATTAGGAACCCCTATGGAAGAGCTTGAGGAAAGACTGAAGGAACTGAGGAAGATTACAACCCCATAGACACATCAGTGTTAACTAGCTGTGACCCCCTCAGACCAACCAGAGACTAAACCACCAACAAAGGACCATATATGGGCTGGTCAGTGCCCTTGAGCACATAGATAGAAGAGGAGTGGCTTGTCTGGTCTCAGTGGGAGGGAAGTCATCTAAACCTCTGAAAGCATGATGCACCAGGGAAGTGGGATCCTGGTAGAAATGAGGTGGAGGTGAGAGGGCTAGTGCTGAATCACCCTCTCTGAAGCAGAGGTGGTGGTAGCAGGGGGGATAGGATGATGAATTTAAGGAGGAGGGACCAGGAAGGAGGGCAACTTGTAGAATGTATGGAAATAAAATAATAAAAATAAAAAAGGAATGTATTCAATATAGTGTACTCATTATTGAACATATATGTTGAAACAGTGAAGAAACAGTAATTGCTGATTGCTGGCACCATTATTGTTGCTGGTTTGTTTGTTTTTATTCTCCTGCTATGTAGCCTGGGCTGAACCTGAACTCAGAATCTTCCTCCATCAGCTCTGGGAAGAGCTCAGAGTACAGGTCTGCATCAAATCCAACAGCTTAGGACTATTAAGGTTGCCTTAAAGGAACTAAGCAGTCTGGCACAAAATGTTTTCCTATCTGGACAATGTAGATAAAGAGACATAAGACTCAACTCATAAACGATACATTCTGACTATTCTCTCCATGAATCACTATTCTCTCCCTCTTCTGGATGGTTTTCCTCTGGTTCCTATAAACTCGCAGTAACCCTTTCCAGTCTCGTTCTCTAAATCTCTACACTTGTTTATTTACTGAATTGAAACTATTTGTTAAAGCCGGGTAGTGTCACCAGTGTAACAGATAACAGGGTGCTAAAGCACTGATAAATACCCCAAATCATAAAGTTTATGATATAAGTGAATAATTTCTCAGTGAGGTCAGATGTCTTTTATGAATAATTATCATGACAATACTAGTCTATATCTGGGTAGGGAAGTGGGGATGGTTAAGAAGAGTTGGGGGATTAAAACCCATAATCCAAATATATTTTAGCTTTAATTAAACTGAATATTGATAATTCATTCCTATTCATTAAACTGAATAATAGTAAACTGAATATTGATAATATCCTGATTACTTCTATGTAATATCTTGATTTTTTAAAATATATTTTCAGTAGCAGGCCATATAGTGCACTATATTTTAACAAAGATTGACTCTTCCTTTTTCATAGTATATGTTTGGTATTGATATTGATATGATGTGTTAGGTTCTCCAATAAACTACTATTTATCGCAGTAAACCTGTTTTACTATCTTGATGTATAACATTGGCATACTTTCCCATACACTATTATTTGTATATGTTGTTGTTTGCTTTCAGTGTTTGGGGATTGTTGTAATTTGAATGTAAGACTCACTGGAATAAGTGGGTCACTGGAGATAAGCCCTGAGATTTTATAAACCATTCTCACTAACTATTCACGCATTCTATGTACAGACAATAGATATAATGTGAATAGCAAGTTTCTTGAGGCCCCGCTTTCCTGGTAGGATGGAAGGAATTCTTTCAAGTTGTAGCCAGCATACAACCTTTCTTTCTTGTTATTTTTTCACAACCGTTATAAATACTTAGGACAGCGACAGTGTCTCTCCTTTTAGATTCTCTGGTCCCTGGAACTTATTATGAAGCCAGAGCTTGTTATGAACTCATGACAGTTCTACATTAGCCTTGAGGGTACTGAAATTACAGATATGTACCATTATGCCTGGCAATCACTGTGTTAGTGATATCACAGTTCACCTTCTATTGCCATAACAAAGGAGATGAGACTAATAAATTTAAAAGCAAATTAACATAGGAAATACGCTATCCTGTAATAAAATAGACATTGAAATATTGTCAAGATATAAGAAGTAAACAATAATCTTCTAAAAATTAATGTCATAATGAAATGTATGAACTGTTTTCCAGTCTCTATAACAATTAATACTCTCACTAGCAATAGTTGAGGATTCTAGTTTATTCACATGCATTTTAACACTGGGAGAGGTCAATCTTTTGGATTTTGCTCATCCCGTTTTGTGGGCACTGTATCTTATTGCAGGGATGATTTTTCCTTAGAAACTCATTCTTGTGGTGGCATCATTTGAAGAGGAAAAAGTTTTATTGTTTTCAAAGTAAGTTTTATAAATACTCTTGTAGATGCTGTGTTTATTACCCATAGGCACACTTTTTAGTAAGACTTACTTTTGTACCATTTTTTTCTTTTTCTTTTGTAGGTCTTTTGATAAATTCCCTTTCTTCTTCTAAGTCTCTAACATTCATAACTTAGAGAAAAATGCTAGGATGCAGAAGCATGAAGTCTCCTTCTCCCTACACACTTGGAACTCCTCTAACAATCTGGAGCTTCTGAGGTTTTAGGCTGAGAGGCTGAGGTTATGATAAAGAATGGCTCTCATTCTGTGGCAACGTGATCGTGAATGTTAGTTCATAATGGCTTCTATATTGGGACTGAATAATAGAGACCCACATTGGGGTGCCCTGCAACTAGAACGGGAAGCGGGTAATAGATTCATTCCCTTTCTCTGAAGAAGCCTTTTGCTTTTCAAATTTAACTTCTGAGCTTTTCTTATAGCAAGAAGCAGAAAAAGAAGGAAGGAAGGAAGGAAGGAAGGAAGGAAGGAAGGAAGGAAGGAAGGAAGGAAGGAAGGAAAAAAGAAAGAAAGAAAGAAAGAAAGAAAGAAAGAAAGAAAGAAAGAAAGAAAGAAAGAAAGAAAGAAAGAAAGAGAGACAGGGAGAGAGGGAGGGAAGGATGGAGGGAGGGAGGAAGGGAGGGAGGAAGGGAGGGAGGGAGAGAGAGAGAGAGAGAGAGAGAGAGAGAGAGAGAGAGAGAAAGAAATTGATAATGAAAAATCCATCTGTCCTTGATCCATCTTCTCTTCCTGCTCCAGTATAGAACAGACTACTGTCTCGTGATACTTGAACAATCAGAGACACCAAGGGACCTATTACTTGCTTAGCATATGACATGCAGTGAAAATGATATTAAACTAAAATAAAAAGGGACTAAAACAATAGCTTCTATGAAAGTCATATGTTTTGAAAACAGATGAAATTTTGAGATAAATACATAAGATTATTTCAGAAGACTCAAAAGTTAGCAAACCCTAGTAAGGGCTCACGCTTATATTATCTGTGTATGTTTACCGAAGGTGATGCTCTTGCTCTAGTAAACTTTTTTTTAGATCAGTTGCCCTTTTTTGAGTTTCTGAAGTACTAGAATACTTCAAAGGAAGTGACCTAAATTAGGATATCTTAGAATTTATGGCTCACGCCTGTAGAGATGGCTGACACACATATGCTGCTTCTGCAGAGCACATGAGTTCTTCTGGCAATACAATTAGCTCATTCACACCAACCTATAGCTCTCGCTCTCATTTTTCTTCTGCAATCACCTGCACCCATGTCTGTATATCATAGACAGATACATATATTTACATGGAGTTAAAATAAAAGTAGAGGAAAAAACATGGAACATATTAAAAACAATGTTAGCATGTCTTACTTATTAAATATGATATGGCAATAGATGAAAGACTAACAAATTTTCTGCCGAGTAGAGCATGCAGTTTCAGTTTAACAACAGAGGGTACTGAGGTATAGAAATATTTCATGTAACTAATCAATCTTGTTATTCACCTATCTGAGATTTCTAATGAAACACTTCAATTAATTACATTTCCTTTATTTAACTTCTCATACTGGCTTCCACCTATAGGATAAGAAATTCTAGAATGAATTACATTATTTCTTATCCATTCAGCATTTTAGTGAAACCAAAATTTCACCCTTCTGACAAGCACTTGCATTCTTCTGCAATGGCTATGTGCCTGTGTGGCATGGTTTCCAGGTGTCTACAGCAACAAATTCAAGGTTTCCTCAAAGGGGATGAGAAGTAAAAATTGTAGTATTCATGCTCTTCTAACACAACACCCAGTTTTGTTCCAGAAAGGTGTATGGGTAAAGACATTTGCAACCCCAAGAAGTGAGAGGCCACTGATGCGGTTGTGGATGTCCTAGGGCCACTGTTTTCTCCTTATTGATTTATTGTGTGACCTGAGATATATTTTTGCCAGTCTCTATCTTGAAGAAGACTTTGACCCAGTCTCTGATCCTTTGCTTTCTCATGTTGTATTATTTCCAATGTATCTAGAGCTTGCAAAGAATTGTACACTCTAAAATTTCAACAATTCATTTTTCATGCTCTGATTCAAGCTGTTCAAGTTTCCATCCACAGCCTTGCTGAATAATCTTGGGCTATTCATGCTCGCTGGGGTTAAACTTTTAGGAAGGAGAAAGGATTGAGGGAAAAGAACCTGAATTCTGAGCCCATCTCTATAATAATCAGTTCCTTTCTATAAACCGAATGAGTTAATTGCATCCATAGGAACAATTTAATTTAACTTAATTGGAATGTGAATGGAGAAAGGATGTCTGAAGGCATCAAATCACACCTGGAAAGAAAAGAGTCATAATCTTTCCCATTAAGGTAAATGAGGAAGAGACCATTTTAAGAATGACTCACAGAGCCTCCAGCAACATGACCTAGATTTTCTTTTCAAATTAGTCTGTCATGTAAAAGTCTCTTATGGATGTTTAATATTTTGTATACAGTGGAGGAATTTAGACTCCATTACATATAAATTTTCATGAATGATCTCTTTAAATGAAAATCCATGTGTATGGACAGATGTGCATATATATTTATATGAATTCATTGCGTGTGAATATATACATATTCTGTCTTCAAATGACTGGCATTTGATAGACGAATTGGTAAAGCATTTGAGAAAATATCTGCTATCAATAATTATTTTGAGTACTATAATAAAATTTTTCTACGTTTATTACATATTTTTAATTCATAAATTCATTTTATTTCATATCTGAGAAAAACATATGTTGAGGAATTCATGCTATTATTGTGCAGAAATTTTCTTCAAATTAAAATATTCCTTTGGGGAATGAGGTAGGCTTATGAGATTAATGTTTTAAGGCAAGTTACTACACATAGGTACTGTAGAAAGGTACAAAATTGACAAGATGACCTTCCCAAGTTTATAATAGGAGTAAACAGTTGCTGGAGCAAAGAAAATTTTCTTCTGGATGAGCTGTCTGCAAGCTACTTAAAGGACTTTGGGGATGCAATGTTTTGGGTTCTATCAGCTTGAGAGCATTAATAGTAAACTCAAAGTCACTAATAGCAAGCCACTGTAGCATTAGAGAAACAACTGGAAGGATTCTCCTCGGAGTCATTTGACCTAGAACTACTCCAGGTTTAATTCTCTACTTCCCTTTCCTTGTGTTTTCTGTCATGCCTACCTGTCTGTTGTGTGAGTCTGAATCTGTACCTGCCTAAAGGCTGTTTATAAAGGTGTCTTTCTGAGTCTGTCTGTCTGTTGTGTCTGGGTGATCTGTTCCTACCAGAGGATATCATTTTCTCTTTTTATTGAACAGCGCAGAGGTATCACCTGGGTAAGCAAGGGAGGATAGCTTATATCTTACAGGGTGTCATAAGGGAAAAAGTTCCTGACTCTAACTGAACCATATAACAAACACTATTACAAAATTTAATGTTTACTAAGCAATATCCATTTATTGCATTTGATGCTTATGTTAACTATTCACTTTACAATGCTACTTTCAGCCTAAAGTTTCTGTATTAAGTGTCTGATTACCATAACCCACATACAAACATGCCTACTCTTCCCTGAGGGACATGGAAAAGGTATATAGTTTAAGGTCAGCTAGGCATTAGCTTAGTGTGTAAAAGTTGGTTACATTAAAAATGTAAGACAAGTGTGGGAGTTACACTGTTCTCTTAAGGACAAGTTAACCAAGCAGACTGAGTATATAATATGACAGCAGTCATAAGTCTTAAGTGACTTCAACTTAAGTATTAACAGTGGTATTAACTGAAGATGTGGGGGGCCAACCAAACTTGCAGTCACTTACAATGTACAGGATATTTTCATCATTGTGTATTGCCACATTGTATCATCTGGGCTCTGTCTTGATGCATCTGTTTTTGAATCTTTTTCTATGTAGTCTAAGAAAAAAAATCATTGGTTCATTAAACTTGTCTTGAATAGAGTTGTTTTGATAATCTGTCAAATACTCTGTATATGGTTAGTAGATGCTTGTGCATAAGAGTCATATTCTGTAATAACTTTTATTTAACCAACTAGGAAACATGAAGCAAAGAAAAATTAATCAATTTTCTTTAAAATAATTAAGAATAAGTATCACATTTAGGACCAAAGGGTATATTTCTTGAACACTGTGTCTGGTTTTATTTAACTTCTGTCTTTCAAATAGCAGCATGTAATCAGATAATATTTATGTGTTTAATATCTGTTTCATTAGTGCTAACCCATTTGTGATCAGCCACTATCAATTTCATTTATACATCCACATTTGTCATTTTGCTGCCTATTTTCCTTTCTCTAAGATATTGGATTCACCTAAATATATGTAAAGAAAAGCCAATTGAGGCTCAAAAGCTCTTAAAGATGTATGGTCAATTAAAAAGAAATGTTTTCAGTAGTCATTTTCCTTAGGTGTGTATAGCTGGATCATTCCTATTCCAGGTGTAATTTACATTTGGAGTAGCCAAAGAACAAACAGTCTCTAAGATTATCATGTCAACACCTAATGCTAGAGAGAGCCATAAATTTGAAGTTTGACTTAAGCTAGGAGCTCAACATCTTCCAAAACAGAATACATGGTGTCTATTATGTCACAGTCTGTTAGTTCCATTGAGACTAGCGCAGACGTCATTATAGTGTTGAGATTTTCCTTTGCATGGCAGATGTTCCTATAAGTATCATTCTGCTGTGTCCTACACATATCCAGACCTGGATATTACAATGAAATCAAGCGCTGTATTTTTTCAAATCCAAAACATAATTTTCATGCTTCATTAGAGATAGTCTTGTGTTCAATAACCACCAAGCAGTTAAAATAGTCAGTCGGTTTATTTGGAAGAACTACTTCTGGAATTTTACAATATAGAAATGTATAGATAGAAATTTCTTCTTTTTTATTGAATATTTTCTTTACTTACATTTCAAATGTTATCCCCTTTCCAGGTTTTCCCCTGGTAACCTCCTCCCACCCACACACCCACCCCCACCTCCTTGCCCTGGTATTCCCCTACACTGGGGCATGGAGTCTTCACAGAATCAAGGGCCTCTCCTCCCATTGATGTGGAACAAGACCATCTTCTAGTCAAGTCCAAGTGGATCAAGGACCTCCACATAAAATCTAATAAACCAATAAAAGAGAAAGTGGAGAAGAACCTCTTAGACATGGGCACAGAGGAAATTTTCCTGAACAGAACACCAATGGTTTGTGCTATAAGGTCAACAATAGACAGATAGGATCTCATAAAATTGCAAAGCTTCTGTAAGGCTAAGGACACTGTCAATAAGACAAAATGGCAACCAACAGATTAGGGAAAAATCTTTACCAATCCTAAAATTGCAAAGCTTCTGTAAGGCTAAGGACACTGTCAATAAGACAAAATGGCAACCAACAGATTAGGAAAAAAATCTTTACCAATCCTACATCCGATAAAGGGCTAATATACAAACCAATATATACAAAGAACTCAAGAAGTTAGACTCCAGAGAATCAAAATATCCTATTAAAAATGGGGTACAGTGCTAAACATAGAATTCTTAACTAAGGAGTATCATTTGGCTGAGAAGCACCTAAAGACATGTTCAACATCCTTAGTCATCAGGGAAATTCAAATCAAAACAACCCTTAGAAAGAATTTTTAAAATACTTCCTGGTGCTGTAGTAATGGTTCCACAGTTATGAGTACTCATTGTTCTTTCTTGTAGGATAATTGTGCTTGTTCCCTAGCCTATCTGGCAGCTCAAAAGCATATTTAACTCCATTCCAGGCTTTTTCCGGAAGCTTCACGCGTAGGCACACATACATACACGTAGCCACATCTCACACACACACACACACACACACACACACACACACACACACACACACACACTTTCAGAAACCAGAGAACTTGAATGGGAACCCTACCTGAATTTAAAACATTAGCTTAATGCTCTGTCTTGCGTTGATTTCCCTGATAACCTGGAATTGTAAGTCCAGTAAATCTCTTCCCTCTGCTGTTGCTTTCTGGCAGGGTCTTTTCATCACAGCAACAGAAATGAAACTAGAACACCTGTCTAACCTATGATCAAAATGATCTAAGGTAACTTTCATATACCAACTTCTGATGTCCAGACCTTCATGCAATACTAACCCTTTGCAAAAAACAGTGACGTGTGGGTATTGAAATACTAGAATAAGGTGACAGTGATAGACTGTAGTGACAGTAAGGTCTGGTTTTCAAGCACAAACTTACTAACACTCTTTGTACAAAGGATTTCCATTGTAAAGAAAGGCTTATGAGGAATGTGTTTTTAGAAATGTAATATGTTGTTAATATTAATATTATTTAATTAAAAATAAAGTTTTATTACCTTTTTCCTTAAAGGGGAATAGCTCTTAGTACCATCAAGAACAGATACTGCTTCACAGGGTGAATTCATTATAAAATGCATTTTCAGGTATTAAGAAGCATATTTATACACATGTATTTATGTAAATACACAAGGAAATTTTAAGTATTGTTATTAGGTATTCATGTCTATTAGGTGGTAGTAGATGCTTAAAAATATACCCTAACTGATTTCATCAAAATATGGATTATGTTTATATTCCAAAGACATGTTTTAACAATTTTTATGATCATTCCCTATACTCTAAAACAAGGACGTAAATTATTGCAGTATAACTCTAGTCTCTAACAGTGTCTAAATTTAGAACCAGATATACATAAACAATCACTCATAACAGATGCTGAGAGATATACAAATGTTGACACAGAAATTTCTGCTATAATTTCCACCTATAGAACATTGTAAAGCTTCATAAGTTTGAAATGAAAAGGAGGAGTTCACAGATAAAAACACACTGTGTTAAAAATTATTTATAATTCCCTGCTCAGTACAATAAAAGAACCCCTACTGCAAAAGGTTCTGACAATTGACCATTCAGCCTACTAGAATTGGGGCTGGTGGCTCATTGCCTTTCTCACTGCCCCCCCCCCAATAAAAAGGATAAAAGTAACTTCCTCATGTATAAACTTCGTCTATGCATGTGTCCTTACCGTTTACTTTGAAAACATTTTAATTGCTTTAGAGAATGAAAGCAACAGGGTGTGGTGTGTGGGTGTGGAATAAAATCTAGACTGCAAAATAATAAATAAATAAATAAATAAATAAATAAATAAATAAAAGCATTTTCTGTTCCAAGAAAGTTTGTGTCCTAGTAACTGTGTTTAATGCTGGAAATGCTGAGCAGCAAAGCATTTGGCAGGCAAGGCTCCTCCGAACTCAGGACCTCTATTTATGGACCCTCTTGAGGGTAACTTGTCTCTGCCCAACACTACACATGTCCTCACGGTTGATTCACCCTCCAACATCCCAGTAAGTAATGTTGTTTTATACTGTGCTGCAAGTTTCATTTGGCATTTTCATATCCTTGTGGTTTGACTATTTTGTTGAGTTTAGAATACCATTCATTTTTAAAATAGTCAAGTAGAATAAAGACTTTGGATGGAAAAACATATTGGGAAGGATGCATAAACAGAATACATTTACTTCAGTAGTTAACACTTTGGAACAGTTTAATACTTTAGGGTTTTCTGATTTCATGCTTGTTTTTTTTTTTTAATAAAATGATATTTATGTATTAACTAAAGTGTACCTGTACCTTCAAATTACACTTTCAATATGTTCATAGCGTTTTTTTCCCCCTGACTCTCAGTACCTCTCCGTCTCCCTTTTTCATGCTTTTTCTTTTTTTATACATACAGATGCACATAGCTCAGGCCTTTACGGCATCACATTTCTCACTGTCCTTGAAAAGATAAATGAACAACTTGCAACTATAATTATAGATCCTCACTGGTGTAATGAAGAGAATTAGAAAATGTGTACACAATAGCAGTGCAGGGGAGAGAATACATAATTGGTCACTATTAATCTAATATAGAAAGACGGGCCTGGAATAATTAGCAAAGGCCACACAGAGTGATCATTTATGATACAGATAACTGAAAAGACAGTGGCAATCCTGATGTTTTCCCATTGGCAAAGAAAGCCAGAAGGAAAACAAAATGAATCTTTGGCACAGACAGCAGCAATCATGCTCACTGAGCTGTGGTGAAAGTAGGTTCTTTATGAATCCATTTTATCATTGTCCTTTAACCCCAGTCTTTACTGCCAATAATGTGTGTGTGTGTGTGTGTGTGTGTATTCTTGTTCATTTCCATAAATTTTATTAGCAACATTCTTAAAAGAAGCACTCAATTTTTATTTAAAACAGACATTATTAGTAAAGAAAATATCCATCCCTTATTTTAAGAAGAAATGTACTTTCGCATTTCAAAAGCTGTGAATGTTTTCTTGTGCTTCATCTTTCTAACACAAACAGTCCATCAGTATTCCACTCTAAGATGGGAATTAATTAAAATGAGTAATAGAGAAAACATGAATTCATCACCATAAATATGACATTTAAATATATTCATATAGAGTCAACACAGGATCAGAGAGAGTCATTGTCAGCATGGATATCACACAGCTGAAATCATAACATTTTGCTTATTCTCCTAACTATTTTTTAAATGTAGAAGTGCATAAAGTATTTTAGTTTCATTTCTAATTCATTAATTTGACTAAAAATTTAATGTATAATAAGTAAATATACCACGAGTCCTTTAAAACAGGCTTTGGCATAGACAGTTTATGAACATCAAATGAGACCTGACCAAACACTTTATTTATTGTTGCGGGCAGACTAGCAGCTCATGAGGAACGGTACAACTGAGATGGCAAAAAAAAAAAAAAAAAAAGAGGAACTAGAAAGAAAGGAACTATACAGATGGAAGAAAGAATGGAGCTAAGTCAAAGTGGACTCTGATCAAAGCTCAATTTTACTATTTCAACACGCAGGGTCCAGTAGCAGGGTGACCACATGTATGCCAGCAAAGCGGCAGGTTCCAGCAGTAGGCGTGGCAGAACGATTGAGCAGCAAGCTCCATCCGGATGTAAACAGTGGAACCTTTAAGGCTGGGGGAGGGGAGCCTACAATTTATCTGTCTGTCTGTCTATCTATCTGTCTATCTATTTATCTATCTGTCTGTCTGTCTGTCTATCTACCCACCTACCTACCTATTTATTTTACATCCAACCACAATTTACTCTTCCTCCTCTCTTCTCAGTCCCTTTCCACCTACCCAACCCCCAATTCCACTAGTTCACTCTTCCTCCATTTATTTTCAGAAACGTGCAGAGTTCTCATGGATATCAACCACCAATGACATATCAAGTTGCAGTAAGACTAGGCATAAATAAAGTGCATCCTGGGTACACTTCCCTGCCAGTCTTATTTTTCTACCACCTCTAACAGTGCTTCATCTGAACATTTCCCTTTTCCAGGTTCATGCCTTTTGACTCTCAGTGTTTCACTGCTGTAGAGTGGCACCATGTCCAATGCAACGTTCATAAAAGAAACACTTAACTGGGACTGGCTTACAGGTTTAGCGGTTCAGTGCATTATTGTCATGGTAGGAAGCACTAGAGCAGAGGCTGATAATTCTATATTTTGATTCAAAGGGAGCCAGAAGGAAACAGTCTTCTGCAGGCAACCAGGAGGAGGTTGAAATTCCACACTGGGCAGAACTTGAACATAGGATACTTCAAAATCTACTCCCATAGTGGCATGCTTCCTCCAAGAAGACCATGACTACTCCAAGTTCAAACCTCCTAATAGTACCATTCCCTGTGGGCCAAGCATTCAAATTCATGAGCCTTTGAGGGTCAATCCTATTTAAACCAACACAGTTGTATTATTCAGTTTAATCAGGGCTTTTAGCAAGTCTACTGGAGTAGGATGGTACATTTGAGCCCATTGGTCTTACCTGTGTATATATACCTGAAACCCATGACTCCTGTTTTATTTTAATCTGTCACTATGAAATAGTTTATATCTGAAAGGTAGGGACGGCTGCCTGACTATTGATAGATTTATTCCTGTGTAGAACCAGTTCAGGCACCCATAGTTGAGGAAAGCTCATGGCTAGAGAATTTGTGTTGACTAAACATGTCTTGTATTTCCATTTTGGGTATCACATATTCTTTCTCTTCCCTCTTCCAGAATGTACCCAGAGACTTTGATAGAATGGCACAAACCTTTTTTGTTGGTTTGTGTGCTTTTTAGTACTGAGAACCACTGCCACATAGTCTCAGCTTCCTGTGCAGTCACAAAGCTTTGTTTGTATTTTATTTTTGTTCACTATTTTTTGTTGGATTTTCTTTTTTAAATAATTTAATGACTTGTGTTGCTTTGCAGGCTTCTGGGACCTACTTGATCAAGATTCATAAAGAAATACCCATAAAGTTACAGTAAGTGGTCCTCACATGATGGTGATCAACAGTTGTCGAAAGGTCCACTCAGCAAGAGAGGACTCATCCCTGGTATTATATACATAGTCAATTTCCTGTCACTAATGCTGTTATGGATATCAGAAGAGAAAAGTCCTTCTTTACTAGGCAAGCACAATTCCTTACCATATTCTAAATCATACCCTTTTATCCACTTTATGTTTTACTCTCTTCCCACAACAAAATGTCTTCTCTTTACCAATGGAAAACAACAGAGAAAACTACAATACTACACAATACAAAGAACAAAGAAAATTAGGGAATCTAGAAACAATGGAGTCAATCAACTTTACAAGTCCTTTGTGTATAGCTCAAGAAATATTATGGACGTTGCTGTGACAAATGGTAAGAACTATAATACCAAGAAGACTGCTGTGAAACACAGTTTCAGAGAAACAGTTAAATAACCAAGACCTGAACAAGAGTAAAATCAATATACATATTAACAGTGAAGAGGAAAAAAATCTCAAGGTATTTCACCCATAAATAAAGAATTGCAGGCAACTCATTACAGTGAGAGTAAGAATAAACACCTCCTAGAGATGATCTACATAACTGATTAGAGTACTCAAAGGGATCAACTCTGAAACCAATATATATATACACATACACATATTTGTGTGTGTATGTGAGTATGTACATCTATAGTAGGTTATTTGTGATAGAAGGAGAAGCATGGAATGAATTGAAGAGTGAATACATTTGAGATGCAAGAGGAAAAAAGGAAAAAAAGAAAAGTAGGACAATTTTATTAAATTTATTTTATTAAAATTTGTAAAAGGTCTTTAGAGATCCAGTCTACAAATGGCTTGGGGATTTTTGTTTTTCAGTAACAATCTACTTCTAGTGATGAAGGGCACCTCCTGTCAAATTGTGTATTTTGATACATTCTATTTTTTGAGTATGAATACAACTTGAAAAGTCAGTTCTCCCATTATGTGGAGTCTGAGGATCAGGCTTTGGTCCTCACACTTGGCAGCAAGAAATTTTACACACTCTCTCTTGTTTCTGTATTTCGTTATAACATTTTTCTAGAGAAAGAGAAAAGGAGAGAGGCTTATTGAATTAACTATATGCAGTACAAGGCCCGAAGTGTATTTATATTCATACTCAACATCATGCTTCCAGCTCCTCGGGTATTTACTCTTTTGGGAATAGTTAATATTTTTGTTTATTTGTTGTTTGTTTTTATTTTCATAATCCTGACATTTGACTAATTAGTTTCATTTTTGGAGATATCCTAGTTTTATCAGTACAGTTTCTCTAGTTTTATCACAGCTTGACTTGTAGACGTTACTTAATTTTCTTTAATTGATTCTTTAATTAATTTTAAAATTAATTCTTAATTAATTAAAATCTTTAATTACTTCAACGGAATGTCATATATTTCGTCTCACATTCCTGCGGGAGTGGTTTTTGTATTCATTGAGTAACTCTACATAATTTGTTTTACTATTTAATTTACTTGTTTTCTGTTTGTTTCATTTTATTCTCTTGAAGGGAATAATTGTATACATACATGTCAGTTTTTATTGCGTATTTTTTCACATAATCACATACAAATACTTACTGTTTCATATTTTCACTTTTCTAAAACCTTCCCTTAACTATGTTTATCCTCACATCTGTCCTTTATATCTACAAATAGGGGTTAATAATGAAGTGATGAATACTGTCAAGAACTATAAACTATAATAAATGTATGTATCATCTTTCTTACTTTTTTATAAAAACCCTAAGAAATAGGTGTGATTACTTCTTGTTTGCAGTGAAAAAAAAATATTTCCCCGGTTGTGATCCTGGAATAACGTTCATGTGATTTTATGTCTAAATTTACTAATAGGAAGCACTTAATCACATTTTCCCACTTATTTTTATAGGGGTTTAATGGAGACATATATAGCATAATTTATGTATTAGATAATCAATTTTGCATTTTACTTAAAGCTCAAGTGCATTATATGTAAATTATTAACTATATTATATGCAGTAAAGTATGTATAAGTATTTTTTTAAACAAAGTGTGCTATAATCCTAGTGAACCAGGTAGTGTAGGAATGATTAAGGCCATCTCTAGTGTAGTCTACAAATGAATTTTCCATCAAGCATCAGAGCCTGTTTTTATGACTGTTGTCCTGGGCTCTGTTATTACATGCATAAGGAAACGGAGCACAGGGTGAAATTTTTATCTAATTTATCAATAAATATTTTCTTATTTTTTAGAAAATAAAAATTAAAAATATTTTAAAATATTTTAAATATATATTATATGTATTGATCACTTAATTTTCCCTCCTCCAAAATTTTTCCATCAACTTATGCATACAGTTTCATGATTTGCATTTTTTCTTTCAAACGAACAAGAAAAAAAAACACTATACAACAGCAATACAAAAATAATACAAAACAATAAAATAAAAATGCAAGCTCAAGATTCTTTGAGCATAAGTTTCACTTTGAATTTGTGCCTGGGTTTACAATAAGAAAGAGAAAAAAGTAAATCTCTAGTGGTGAGGCCTAAGCTATATTACACAGGTGAGGTGAGCTAGTCTAATGTCAACTAGTCATGCAGATGTGGACAGGGGACCTGAAGGGATTAAAATGTCATTGAAAATAGCTGATACATACTCAAGATGGGGCTTTTGAAATGCTGCTTGGTAAGTGTGTTTCAAAAGTGCCAAAATCACAGAGGTATAAGATTGTTCCAGGTAATGAACCATTATAAAGAAGAGTTTCTGATACAATTTGATACTAAGAGAAAAGAAGGCATTAGATAAAAATGTAGGCTTATGAATAAAACATGGCCTTTAATTGACAAAATATTAAAAGTAGCATAAGAGTTTGACATTTATCTTCTAATGCTAAAATAAGGATCACTATACTTGAGTTATGTGGACATTCTTTATACCATATATCCGGAAGTTATTTAATTTTGAAACCATTTAAAAATCAATAGTACCTATGCAAATGATCAAATAATATCATCTGAGTTGTCGTTTTACTATAGAAGGTTGGAGGCCAACAAAAAATTCACAATAAGTAACACAATTTAATCAAAGTTATAAACAGACACACAAATAATGGGTACTATAAGTAACTAAACATGATATAATTTGGTGAAAATTTTGAGAAAAATATCTAAGATATTTCTGGTAAAATATAGCACAAAATTAAAGAGTATCTTGAAAGTTTCTTTAGTGATTGTCCATTCATGAAGAGATGATGCGGTTGTTTAACTTTGAGGTATGCACACTCTATCTCTTTACAGAAAATACAAATTCTGTAAATATTTAGAAAAATTGTTAAATATATTCAATATTATGGAATACAGATGTTCTTTCTTTTTTCAATTTTATTTTAATTGCAATTCATTTTTACACTCCATATTCCGTTCCCCGCTCCTTCCCCTCCACCCTCTGACGGCTCCACATCCCACACCTCCTCCCCACCCCACCCAGTCTCCACGTGGATGCCTCCATGCCCCCATCCCACCTGACCTCTAAACTCCCTGGGGCCACCAGTCTCTTGAGGGTGAGGTGCATCATATTTGAATGAACACAGACCCGGAATTCCTATACTGTTTGTGTGTTGGGGGTCTGATATCAGCCGGTGTATGCTGTCTGTTTTGTGGTCCAGGTCCTCAGCTCCTTTCAGCCTTCCATAATTCAACAACAGGGTCAGCTGCTTCTGTCCATTGGTTGGGTGCAAATAACTGCATCTGATTTTTTCAGCTGCTTTTTGGGACTTTCAGAGGGCAATCATGAAAGATCCCTTCTTGTGAGCACTCCATATCCTCAAAAAGTAAGTAAGTAAATACATAAATAAGTATGGAATACATATTTTATAAACAGCAAAAACTAACATCAATACAATTATTATTAGGCTATTGGATAGATCACAGGGCCCCCAATGGAGGAGCTAGAGAAAGTATCCAAGGAGCTAAAGAGATCTGCAACCCTGTAGGTGCAACTACATTATGAACTAACCAGTACCCCGGAGCTCTTGACTCTAGCTGCATATGTATCAAAAGATGGCCTAGTCAGCCATCACTGGAAAGAGAGGCCCATTGGACACGCAAACTTTATATGCCCCAGTACAGGGGAATGCCAGGGCCAAAAAGTGGGAATGGGTGGGTAGGGGAGTGTGTGTGGGGGGAGGGTATGGGGGACATTTGAGATAACATTGGAAATGTAATTGAGGAAAATACGTAATAAATAAAATATTTAAAAAAAAACAAACTCAAGTTCATTGTATTTATGTATGGATGGATTTTGATCTTCATAATTACCAGTTGTTTTTAAATATATCACTCATTCTATCATATGACTTAATTCTTTATTCTGATAAAATTATAAGTGGTATAGAATGCTTGCCTACACATTGATGGCTGATGAAGTTAACCTGTACTTGTATAAATTCTAACATAAAATTAGTTAATGATCGACCCTCTGACACAGCTCTACTTGAACTCTGTGTGATGTCATATAAAATGGTAATCTCCCTAGATTTTTTTAGGGTTTTTGTTTGTTAGCTTGTTTGTTTGTTTTTGTTTTTTGTTTGTTTTTCGAGATAGGGTTTCTCTGAATAGCCCTGGTTTTCCCGGAACTCACTTTGTAGACCAGGCTAGCCTCGAACTCAGAAATCTGCATGCTTCTGCCTCCCAAGTGCTGGGATTAGGGGCTTTTTTGTTTGCTTTTTTTTTTTTTCAAAGCATGGTAGAGCACTGGGCTAAACTTCAGGATTTTATCATTAATTTATATTCTACATATCCAAATATATACATATATTCATATAGATTGTATAATAGTTTTCAAATATCCCAACCCTGAATCTTCTTTTGAGATAGTAAACCTATTTCATTACAAGCATGCCATTCTATCTCCTTAACTTAAAAATGTAATTTACTCCCATATTATTCATGGAGAGATGAACATGTAGGTAGTTATATAATTTGATTGATGATAGTATTACAACAGTTGGGCGGTAAATAGTTAAAGTAATACAAGTTATTTAATCTTAAAAAATCCAACCATTTTGAGAGCTGTTGCTAATTCTATAAATCACCTATGGTGATGTATAGGGAAATGGAATTGGATGAGTAGGAAGCTAGACAGGGTCTGGGAGGAGTTGGAGGAAGGAAAACCACAATCAAAATTTATCATGTGAGGTATTTCAATTTAAAAAAAATGTAAAAAGTGATTAAAATAAGTTAACTTGGATAACTATGATTTCTAATTTGATCTAAAATAATTTGAAATCTGAACAAGAGAGGTGGAAAGAAAGATGGAGCGAAAAGGATAGGAATTATATTGCTTCAATTCTTGCTAAATAAATGTTCAGAAATTAATATCTCCTTGGGTTTCTATCTCTATCTTTCTATAACTTAATGCATATGTCAAAACTGGGAAAAGGGTAATAGGAGATAAACACAAATATGTTGAAAAATTAAATTCACTAGTGTCTCCATAATTATTTTGCTGAATTCCTCCGAGCATAATGAAGAATTGCTGTGACTCTCTACCTTACAGAGATCTCAATGCTCTCAGCTGAGCATTAAGAAAAAAAATTATGCAAGTGCCAGATCCTACATTTACAAATCTATACAGACTAATTAGGATTTAAATAGGAACCTTATTAAATGCTATGAATCAAACCTAATTGTATATTCTGTCAGCTAGTTGTGATGTGCAAAATGCCATCCATATTTTTATGTATCACTCTGACTAATTGAGAGTAAAGTGGGTGTGAATTGCACAATTCCTCCTTACTTTAAAAATCAAGGAAATTCACAAATCCTCTAGGTATTAAGAAAATATTAATTTGAGACATAACTTTGAAACTAGGAAGAGAAATATAGTATTGAGAAATATGTCTCAGTAAATTAAAATACATTCTTTAAAGGGACATAAACTATCCTTCAAGTCAGTGCACGCATTTGTACTGCAGATGCCTGGGCTTCAATCAGGATCATAATAATGAGGAGATAAAAATTCACAAGAACCACACTGCTCGTCTCCTTGTTTAATATGTCTTATCTATGCTTTCTAAGGACCTCCCTTGATGTGCAATTAATACAATGGCATCCTTTGATTTCTAATTGAAATTTTCAATAGATGAAGAACACTGATCCTTCAAAAATAATGACAGCAGCTAATAATTACTCTCTCACATTCTGTCACTGCAGATGGAGATCTAGGACATGTTGTTTTGCAAGACAGGGTTACAGTAGACGTAACCTGGCTTGATAGACAAGATTTCAGCTTGGAATCAGAAAAGTTTCAGTGAAAAATGTTCTCATTTTTGTCCTTGGAAACGTTAAATAAGTCCATTCTACATAATTCACAACCTTAATACAATCACTGCTAAAATAAAGGAAATAGTGTATACTTTACTAGTAGTAAGGGTTAGTGAAATGGTTTATAAATTATTTTTCATTAATTTATTTACTCACTTTTTATTCTGATAACAGCACCTCTCCCTGCTCTCCTCCTTATCCCACTTATACAACTCTCCTCCTGCTCTTTTTCTTAGAGAAGGGAGAAGCCCCCATGGTTATGAATCTCACCTGGAACACCATGTGATAGCATGACTCAGCTTATCTTTTCCCACTGAAGACAGACAAGGCAGCCAAGCTAGAGGAAAGAAGTTGAAAAGCAGGCCAGAGAATCAGACACAGCCTCTGTTCCATTTCATAGGAGACCCACGTGAAGACCAAACTGCACATCTGCTACTAGTGTGTAGAGGTCCGACTTATGCATGCTGTTTGAGTTGTGGATCAGTCTCTGTGAGCCCATAGGTGCTCAGGTTGGTTTATTCTCTAGGTCTTATTGTGCTGACCTTGACCCTTTCAGCTCCCTCAGTCATTCTCCCATCTCTTCCACAAGACCTTCTGAGCTTTCCTTAACATTTGGCTATGGGTCTCTGCGTCTATTTCCATCAGCTGCCAGATAAAGTCTCTCAGAAAATAGTTATGCTAGGCTCGTGTCAGAGTTTCATTATTAGTGTCAGGGGTTGGCACTCTGTGATAGGATGGGTCTCAAACTCAGCCTGCTGTTGGTTGGCCATTCCCTCATTTTTTCTCCATTTTTTTTCTTGCATATATTTTAGTCGGGGCAAAGAAGGTTTTGTGGGTTGGCTGCTGTTCCTTCCCCTCCACCAGATGTCCCATCTGGCTACAGGAGGTGGCTACTTAAGTCTCTGCATCCCTTGCTGCTAGAAGTATCAGCTAGGGTCAACCCATAGACTCTGGAAACTCCTGTTTTAAGTCCTCAGCTAGTCCCAGAGATGAACCCCACAGATTTTCATTCTCTCTTCCCACTACCCTCCTCCTCACACTTGACTTACACCCTGTTTTCATTCCCACTTCTAAACTACATGTCAATCTAGATGTTCCTCAACCAAAGCAGAATAAAGAAAACATGGTACATATATGCAGTGGAATTCTACATTGCAAAATTCTCAGGAAAATGTATAGAACCAGGAAATATCATTCTGAGTGAGGAAACCCAGACCCAGAAAAGCACTCATGGTATGTATTCACTTAAAGGTGGTTAATAGCTATGAAGTACAGGATAACCATGCTGCAAGCAACAAACATATAAAAGCTAAGGAACAAGGACGGTCCAAGGGAAGATACTTGAATCTCACTCAGAAGAGGAAATAAAATAGACATTGGAGGTAGATGAAGGGAGGGACATGGATGAGAGATAAAGTTTATAAACTATTTTAGACACGTCTCTAATTTAGGCCAGGAAAAAAATGAAAATAATATCATTCACTATTACCTAAGAAAATATTTTAACATAAAGTTTTCTGACTCATTGTAATTCCTTCTCCATAATGATGAAAATTCACTAAGAAGAGAAATTCTTGGAAATATCGAGAACATAGACAGCTGACTGGAAATATCATCATGTATTTTTTTTTTTTTTAGATCTGCCCTCTGAGTAAGGCAAAACATATGTTGATACTTGGTGTATTTGCTCGTTTTGTATGTTAACTGGACACAAGCTGGAGTTGTCACAGAGAAAGGAGCCTCCCTTAAGGAAATGCCTCCATGAGATCCAGCTGTAAGGTATTTTCTTCTTCTTCTTCTTCTTCTTCTTCTTCTTCTTCTTCTTCTTCTTCTTCTTCTTCTTCTTCTTCTTCTTCTTCTTCTTCTTCTTCTTCTTCTTCTTCTTTTCCTCCTCCTTCTCCTCCTCCTTCTCCTTCTCCTCCTCCTCCTCTTCCTCCTTCTTCTTCTTTTGTTGTTTGTTTTGTTTTGTTTTGTTTTGTTTTGTTTTGTTTTTTGAGACAGGGTTTCTCTGTGTAGCCCTGGCTGTCCTGGAACTCACTCTGTAGACCAGGCTGGCCTTGAACTCAGAAATCCACCTGCCTCTGTCTCCCAAGTGCTGGGATTAAAGGCGTGCGCCACCACCACCTGACTGTAAGGTATCTTCTTAATTAGTGATCAAGGGTGGGAGGGTCCATTGTGTGGGTTACCATCCCTGGGCTGGTAGTGTTGGGCTCTACATAAAAGCAAGCCTAGCAAGCCAGGGGAAGCAAGCCAGTAAATAACATCCCTCCTTGTCCTCTGCATCAGCTCCTGCTTCCTGCTCTGCTTGAGTACCAGTTCTGACTTCCTTTAGTTATGAACAGCAACGTGGTAGTATAAGGTGAATAAATAATTTTCTCCACAACTTGTTTCCTAGTCATAATGTTAGTGCAGGAATAGAAACCCTGAGAAAGACAACCCTAACCAAAACACTTGATAAAATGTTGGATTTGGATGTCAGTGAATGTTTCTAAGAGAGGTTAACACTTAGATAGCTGGGCAGAGTCAAGAATAGTACATCATTCAGTATCTTGAGTCAGGGGGATGTAGAAGAACCACTGCTTTGAGAAGATCCCAATAGGAATCATCAGAGATAAGCAAAATGTATAACCAGAGATGTCAGAGATGTAATCAAATTTGATAACAAAGACCTAAGAAGTATGGTCTATAATGTTTGAAGCAAGAAATGACTGTGCAGTATTCTCTTTGTTAGTATTTGTTGTTAAATGTTTAGTTCCTTATGTTTTCTTGGGTATAGTTACCTTCCTTGTGTTGGAGATTTCATTCCAGTGTCCTCTGTAGGGTTAGATTAGTCGAAAGATATTGTTTAAATTTGGTTTTGTCATGGAATATCTTGGTTTCTCCATCTATGATAATTGACAGTTTAGTTGTGTATAGTAGACTGGGCTGACATTTTTGTTCTCTTAGGGTCTGTATGATATTTTCCCAGGATCTTCTGGCTTTTAGTGTCTGTTGAGAAGTCTGGTGTAATTCTGATAGTTCTGCCTTTATATATCACTTGGCATTTTCTCTTATAGCCTTTAGCACTTTTTTCTTTGTTCTACACAATTAGTTTTTTGATTATTATGCTATGAGAGGATTTTCTTTTCTGTTCCAATCTGGTGTTGTGTTGGGTTCTTGTACAATGTCTATCTTTAGGTTATGGAAGTTTTCTTCTATGCTTTTATTGAAGATGTTTTCTCCCTCTTTGAGCTGGGATTTTTCACTCTCTTCTATTCCTATTATTCTTAGGTTTGGTCTTTTCATTGTTTCCTGAATTTCCTGGATATTTTGGGTTATGAACATTTTACACTTTCTATTTTCTTTGACTGATGTGTCAATGTTTTCTATGGTATCTACTATACCTGACATTCTCTCTTCTATTTCTTGCATTCTGTTGGTGATGCTTTCATTTGTAGCTCCTGACATTTTCCCTAAGTTTCCAGTCTCCAGGGCTGTGTTCATTTGTGTTTTCTTCATTGTTTCTATATTTATTTTTTTAGTTCTTGAACCATTTTGTTCAATCCTTTACCTCTTGACTTTATTTTCCTATAATTCTTTAAGGCATTTATTTGTTTCTACTTTAAGGGCTTCTACCTTTTTTGCCTATGTTTTCCCATATTTCTTTAGGTGAGTTGTTTATATACTCCATAAAGCCCTCTATCATTTTCATGAGATGGGAGTTTAAGTCATTCTCTTACTTTTCAGGTATATTAGGGTATCCAGGGCTTGCTGTGGTAGTAGAACTGGGCTCTGATGGTGCTAAATTTCAGTGTTATTTCACTTATGATCTTATGTTTACCTTTTGACATCTGTTTTTCTCTGGTGCTAACTGGCCTGAGTGTCTCTGAGTGGAACCATCCTCTTGTAGGCAGGTGGAGCTCTGTGATCTGAGTTGGGGCTGGTCTCCCTGGAGGCAGGTAATGTTATTTCTGGTTTGGATGGGCCTCCTGTGTCTATGGTTAGAACAGGCCTCCTGTGCCCTTGCTTACTATGGCCCTCCTGGGTAGTTCACAGGCTATAGCTTTTGGATGGGTATCAGGAAAATGAACTGGCCCAGGTGGGGAAATATGGTCATGTTTTGTTTTATGATTTTTGTTTTCCAACATTTTATGAAAGTCTTTTCTTCATTGTATCTGGGTCAATATGTTCACCTAACAATACAAAAAAATGAAGATGTGTGACATCTAAATCTCAGTTATACTATTTCTGCTTTCCACCTACTTTCAATGGATCAGTAGTTGTAATTGCACAGACTAACACAACTCTGCAATTGAGCAGGCTACAGGCTGATTTATATTCTGAGCACTGTCTTCCCCAAACGTTCAACCAGAACCTGCCTACTACCTCACCAAAAGATGTGAGTCTTTCTTCCTGTAGCTCCTCTGATTCTTATTAATCCTAGTTTTTAACTCCAATGTTCATAAACATTTTAAACCAACAAGAATACTCAACCCAGAAATTTTGATTAGCAACTTAGGGAATTTTTGTCATAGAGAAACTATGAAGTTTAATTCCATGTGTTAACTGAATTTTGTGGCTTTTTCATTTTTTTTTTTTTTTTGACATTGACAACTCAGAAGTAAGACACAGAATTTTAAGTTGTTATTGTTCATGTATCTTGAAGAAATAGTTTCCTAGAAATCCAGGCTTTACCACCTGATATTTATTATCTCTTAGACTATGTATGTAATTAAGTGTAAGATATTCTTTGTAATATATATAGAACATTACCTAAAAATAATTTTTCTCAAATTCTATCTTTAGTACTAGTTATCATTTCTATTTTTTTCTTTTTAATGTAAAGCCTGTTTCATTTGTTCACTCATTATACTTGACATTAGCACAACTTTTTTTCTTCAAGTGAAGTGTGTGACACTATGTTTTTTATTTCCAGGAATGTGAATTTCAAGTAACTAATTCTGTCAGATATTTTTAAGGGGAAATAAATAATAGGTAGGGAATATTAATGTAAAAAAGACTCCAATATTTTCAAGGTGGAAATTTCCCAAATTTAAGTTTTCTTATGATGGTATTATTCAATTAACAATGATTTTTCTCAGGAATTTCATGAAGTGTTTTATGTGGATTCAGCTCTACTTGTGACACTTAATCCCATTATAGATTTTACCCTTATTAACTTCATTAAAAATGTGATTTATTATATTCTTTACATTTTAAAATATGCTGCAAATTGAACTTTCAGTTCATATATATTTATACAAGTTGTTTGATTCATTGAATTTTATTTTTACTTTCAGAGGTAGAAAAAGTGATAATTAGTTAATCATTGCTTTCAGTCTTACATTATTTTGTAATTAAGATAGAAATTTTCCCTGGATGAGTAGATATTTAAGGCTATTTTAGAAGAATATTCTGAGATTTTTCTCAAATAAAATTTATTTTTAAAATATTTTGCTATATCCAATACTTAGAAGTATTAGCATAATTAATAGCACTATTACTGATGTCATGTGCTTACAGACAGGAGCCTAGCATGGCTGTCCTCTGAGAGGCTCTACCAGCAGCTGACTGAGACAGATGCAGATATTTACAGCAAACCATTGGACCGATGTCAGAATCCTTATGGAAGAGTTATAGAGTAAGGATTGAAGGAGCTGAAGGAGATGGCAACCCCATAGGAAGAATACTAATTTTATCAAAGAATTTGGACCCTTTGGAGTTCCTAGAGACTAAGCCGCCAACCAAAAAGCATACGTGGCCTGCTCCTTGGTGCAGGACATATATGTAGCAGATGACTGCCTTGTCTGGCCTCAGTAGGAGGCCTAATCCTGTAGATACTTAATTGTCAGAGAAGAGGATGCAAGGTGAGGTGAGGTGGAGGTGTTTGGGTGGGTGAGGGAAGTGGGTGGTTAAGGGGGTTGGGTGGGTAGTAGAACAGGGGGACTCAAAAGGGAGTAATGTTTGGAATGTAAATAAATAAAAAATTACTTTTTAAATTAATCATTCCATTTGTTTACATTTCGAACAATAAATATCTCACTTCCCGGTTACCCCTCCACAAACCCTCCATCCCACATACACCCTCTCCCCCTCCCCTTTGCCTCTATGAGGGTGCCCCCTCACCCACCGGCCCTCACTTGCCCCACTGCTCCAGCATCCCCATATGGTAAGGCGTCAAACCTCCACAGGACCAAGGGCCTCCCCTCCCATTGATGTCAGACAAGGCCATTCTCTGCTACATATGTATCTGGAGCCAAGTATCCTTCTCTGTACATTCCATGGTTGGTGATCTCGTCCCTGGGAACACTGGGTGTTCTGGCAGCCAACGTTGTTCTTCCTATGGGGTTGTAATCCCCCGTGAGATCCTCCATTCCTTCTACCAGCTCCCCCACTGGGGTTCCTGAGCTCAGGCTGATGGTTGGCTCCAAGCATCCACATCTGCATTGGTCAGTTGCTAGCAGAGCCTCCCAAGGAACAGCCACAATGGGTTCCTGTCAGCAAATGCTTCTTGACAACAGCAACAGTGACAGGGTTTGGTGTCTGCAGACAGGATGGATCCTTTCTTCAGTCTCTGCTCCTTTTTTCTCCCTGACATTCCTTTGGACAGGAACATTTCTGGGTTGAGAACTTTAAAAATGATAACTTCAGAGAAGTAGTAATTTGGCTGTATAAGATGAATATTCACAATTAATGAAATTATCATTCCAGGAATAACTCAGTGTAGAATCATAGCCATAAAGAAGACACAATTAATTTGAAATATGCTCGTAAACATTCAATGAGATTGAAAGAGTAGTTTAATTAATTATGCTTATAGGTATGTTTGATTATATACCATACATATATGCACACATATATGTATATATGTACAGGGAGATAGATATAGATAGAAAAAGTTACAATTTTCTCAATAGCTTATAGTAAATTATTGAAGTAATTCAATATGTATTAATAAGGAATATAGAAATAAACAATTAGTCATACAATGACTTATCAAGTATAAATTAAAAAGTAAATCATCTGTCATTAACAGAGGCGATTGAGTTTCATTTCGAGAGCATAATGCTGAGGGAAAACAAAGACTTTGACACATCATGAATTATATTTTTGTGTATTTTCATCTCATAAAACAAGCAAAGTAAATTTGATGCAAGGATTATATACTATTTATTGGTATTAATAAGAAAAATTTGAATTTTATTAAGTTTAATTAAGAAGCCACTGAGGCAATAAAAGCAAGATACCCAAATATTGATGACATATCATTTCTATGCTATACAGCATAGAGGTATATATAATCATATAGCTATAAAAAGCTACAATTCATGCAGGAAAGAAAAATTAAACACAGCATATTTTTTCATAATCACAATTTTAATATGAATACTGTAGATATCATACAGTTAAGAATTGCGAGAAACCATCACTGTAAACACAAACAATACCAAGTATATAAGTCAATAAGAAGGAATCCGTTCACTCTGGAATAGGAAATAAGTCTAAATAGATGATTGGAAAGAAATTTAAAAGTACAAACAAGGGATCAGTAAGGTGGCTCAGTGGGAAAAGTCAGTTTCCACCAGATCTAGAGATAAATACATTCTCTAGATGCTCCATGTTGTAAGGAGAGAAATGACTCCTGCAAATTGTCCTCTGATCTCCTCACATGGAAAGTAAATACATAAATATAAAATATAAAAGCATGAACAGTTTAAACTGATTTGGCAAGCTTAAATATGCATTAGAACAAAAGGACCAACACAAGAAGAGTCAATTTTGCATTGTGATGCATTTATAATGATTGAGGTGATTGGACTCATGTAAGACAACACTCAGCGGAGCTGGAGAAAAAGTAGCAGGTACTTTGAAGAGGAAAAGCATAAAACACAAACACAACAAAGGATTAATAGACTTACTGTACCTAAGACCCAAGAAAGCTTATTTAGTATAGTTTTAACTATGCTATGCAAACAATGTCAAAATATAGTTCACAATTATGAAATGTTAATAGGAATTCATTTGAAAAATAGAGGTGACAATTGTCTAAGTCACAGGTAAATGTCAAGTTTACTGCTGTAAACGCAATATAAAATGAAAAAAAAAATGATGTTAGCCCCACTAACAAAGAGCCTGACCTTCTGTATCAGTAGAGCATGAAATTATTTGTGCTATCCACCTTTTTCAAAACTCTTATGGCTTCCCTGGACAAGATCTTACATGAATATAAGTGTAGTAAAATGTGACTCATGCCATCCATCTTTGCCTTTGGAGCATCAATCAGGTATACAAAAGGAGCTTTCCTAGGAGTCATCTCCTTTAAACAAATCACCTCTGTCTTTATGGGCTCTATGCTATCATAGTCACAGATCATAACACAAGACCCACTTACCAGAGAGTCATGGAAATCTTCACAAAGCCTTGAAATACTTTGGTAGATTTGGGGCCAGACCTGAAGGCAACATGAATCTAGTCAAGTATATTTAAATAAATAATAAAGATTGCACAAATTGCCTAAATGTAAAAAGAGAACTTTAATAGAAATATTTAGTATGTAAGTGCTATTCATTATTTTGTTGTCTGTGTACATACCGGGGTTTGGGTGTTATCACATTCTCTACCATCTACGATATTATATGTTCTTTGCCACATAGGTCTTTACACAATAACAATATCTTATGATTCATTTATATTGCTATATTCATCATTATCTTGAGATAGGAACTTTTGTTCTAACTCTGGATGACCTCAAACAACCATTCTTTCAAATGTAATTACTAGGAATATTTTTAAATCGTCTTAGTCTTATTTGTTTCTGAATACATTGCATTGTGTCTAGTAGTGAAATGGTTGGTCATGTAAATATTATATTCTTAACTCTGTAGTAACTTCCAAATGTTGAATAAATTGGTTGTACTATTTTGCACCCTTACCACCAAAAATCAGAGTTTTTGGTCCTGTGCTTACAAGGTCTTGACAATTTCAATAGTTAAGCTTACATATTCTAGTAATTGTGAAGGTATATCTAACTGTTGAGTTCACTTTTGCTTCTCGAAAGAAAGTACTTCAAGATAATTTCAATGGGAATGGTGGTCATTTGTGACTCTCTGCATATGTGACAAATAAGATTGTCATTCGAAATTATGCCATGTATTATATTTTTGAGGAGCAAAGTTGTTTTCATTTTCTGGATAAATGTAATTTGTCATATATAAGTTATAAAGGGTATTAATAATTTCAACTTAACTAGGCACAGTACTGAAACATTCAGTCAAATAATAATATAGATGTATCCTTAGGGATTGTTGACATTCATTAGATTATTATTTTAACTATTAGAAAGTTATCAAAACAGATTATGCTCTAGCCTTTTAAATACTGCAAGGAAGATTGCTCTAAGTAAGAAAAAATGCTGGTAGTAGACTACTTTCAAATTACTTGAGGTTCTTTCTCAGATCTATATCTGTTCAGTTACTATAAATATGTATATACACATATATGTGTGTGTGTTATCATCAGCTGCAATCATGTAATCTAAGGTCTTAATATAAATGGCTAGGTATATGTGCATTTATTTACATGCCAGGAGTATATGTATTGGTAAATATTCTTTTTCTTCTATTTAATTAGAAGTTAATAAATACATGATTTATGAATAATTTAAAGCTTATAGCTCATTAAACAAATGAGTAGTTAAACATTCTTCCTTTTTATACTAAATGTTGCATTTCTATGAAGTACAATATTTCACTATTTACTATTTGTGTGTGTGTGTTTGTGTGTGTGTCTGTGAGAATATGTACCTATATGCTGGTGTATCCATGTTACGTGTGTGAATATATATATGTAGGTATATGTATATGTATACGTATACGTATACGTATACGTGTACGTGTACGTGTGCGTGTGCGTGTGCGTGTGCGTGTGTGTGTGTGCAAGTGGCAGTACAGGCGAGAAAGTGTATCTAATTACAGGGAACTGGGGTTATAGTTGTTCTTGAGCCTGTATGTGGATATTGGGAACTGAAGATAGTCTTTTGCAGGAACAGCTAGTGTTCTAAACTGCTGAATCATTTTTCCAACCCATTATTTTACTTTTTAAATGCTGTAAGGTTTTGTACTAAAACCTCATCGCTCAAAAATTGTTTTTTCATTACAGATGTTTTAATTTTTTTACTTTAGAAGTTAATTTTTATTTCTAATTAATTTTAGCCTCTATGTTTTAGTACATGACCCCATTTGAGTATTTTATAGTTATGTTTCCTCATTATGACCAAAATACTTACCATAGGCAAGGAAGGATACATTCTTCAATTTAGCTCATGGCTTCATAGCAAAGCAATTGCTTACCAATTACTAAATTGCTATTCCTGAAAACATATGAATACAAGTAACAAGATATAGACTGATCAGATTTGAATGGTTATGCTTATGTGTTTAAGAGCACACACACTCACACAAACACAAACACACACACACACATACACACCACATATCTGTATGTAACAATTAAAGAAAAATATTAAAGAAATGAGGCCATGAATATGAAAAGTTAGAGATATAAAACAGTTTTAGAGAGAATAAAGACAAGAAAGAAATTATGCAATTACTATCTCAAGATACAATTAGAAAATTACAGCCTAACACAAAAATACAAAATAAATAAATAAAAAGTGAATAAAGGGGTAAATTAAAATCTTTAGATGGTTTGTAATACAATGGAAATACAACAGCATATCTAAGTTTCCAGCTCTCTAATGTACACTCGATGAACATGTTGGCTTTCATTTTCAGAAAAATAATTTCTAAGCCTGTTTCATCAACATTTTCAAAAAGAAAATAAAAAATAATTCTCAACAATTAATATATTTAAATATAACAAAATTTTATAAAAAAAGCACTTATGATATTAAAGTGGAAATATATCAAATAATATGCATAGCTTTGCCTCACATAATCATGGAACATGAGTGTTGTTGATAAATTATAAGTAGGGATGAACTCGAAACTCAAGGTCAGAATCAAGGACTGAGCAGTCAATAGCTACTATTTGATGTACAAGCAAGGTTGTAATCTTAAATGTATCATTTTATTTAAAAGACCCAGGGTAAATATAAAATAAATGAAATAGCATGTAATTAAGAAAAATAAAAAAGCTGTTCCCACAATCGGCCTTTATTTTTTAGAAAAGGAAAAAGTATTTCTTAGAAAGGAAAATAGAAAACAGCTTTGCTTATCTTCAACACCAGGGAGCACATTTTTCAATAAACTCACTAGTAAATATTGGAAAAGGGAACCATATGTAAAAATTAGTCTGTTTATTTTAGCTCTCTGATGACAGAACCAGAGTAGAAAACTGAAGTGTTCCACATTACTGGTTCTAAAAGCACATGATGTCCATGTTGGGAATAGTTCCCACTCTTATAAACTATCGTTTGAATTCCTTTTATGCGTGGTTATTCTTCAGCTCCTCTACAGTGCTATGTTTACATACAGCTTTTAAATCTGTTTTTAGTTGCTTGTTATTTCTCCAACACTACCTCTTCTTCCCTGCCTTTCTTTCATTGTCTTCCTTAATCCTACCCTAATTTCCCCTTTAACCCTTATACTCTATTCTATTCTCCTCTCTTCCTGCAAGATCTACATCACACTGTCCCTTTACTGGCTACCTGAATACTGGATATTTCGACACTAACTTAGATATCTAAAGTTTAAATCCAAAGCTATTGCTAATGATATCATTTACCTACCACAGCCTTATGGTTGGATGCTCTTCCTGATGACATCACATATTTATGATATCACATGTGGAGACATTGACTTTATGTTCAACTAGAAGTGTAACCTCTGGTGACTAACTTTCACAATGCTCATATACACTCTGCATAGGCTACCAGCTGAGAAAAGTAGCCATTAATCTCCCCCTGCTTTTAATTATGTGAGGTATAATAGCAACCTAATAGCAAGATATTCTCATTGTTACAGTGTTGCACATCTTTTCAGAGTAGTCATCTTCATTTTGAATAGAGTTAAGGTGTACTATATGAAGAACCTTAGACTAGATGTGTCATATGTCTTAGGACAAAATCTACTATTATTTTACTAAATTATCACAATGACCAAACAACTTTTGCATATGCTAGTGCATTGCTGAACACTCACCAGTAAAACTTCTTTCTGTAAGTAGAAATGATCACAGAGAACCACAATATCATAGTGTTCAGGGAGGGAGAGACTTTTGAGTACTGAAACCTAAAGGGAATTTTTTTTTATCACCCCTGAGCTGGCCAGTTTTATATCAACTTCATATCAGTTAGAGTCATGTGGGAAGGAATCTGAGTTGAGAAAATGTCTCCATAGATTTGGCATGTGTAGGCAAACCTGTGGTACATTTGTTTGATTTATGGTTAATGTGTGGGGGGGGTGGGGTGTGTGAGGGGGGGAGACTAGATCATTGTGAGCAGTAATAGACCTGGTCTATTGATCCTTCTTACTATTTTTTAAAAGCACACTGGGAAAACCATGAGGAGCAAGACAGGAAGCCCTATTTCTTTCTAGAGGCTCTCCATCAAATCCTGCCTCCAACTTCCTACATTGTTTCAGTTCCTGCCTTGACTTCCTTTAACACTGGACTAAGTAATGAAACCATGCTAAACTATACCATTTCACACAGATGTTGCTTATGTTTGTGGTGTTATATCAGATAGGATGAAACCCTAACTAGTATACCACCCCTTCACACAAGGCTCAGAATTCTGCATGGAAAAGAATGTCAAATATTTTTATAGTCATTGGTAGACAACTCTAAGAAACCAACATTTTCCACACATGAGATCTGGTACACATAAAACTCAGAGAGAATATAAGGGTTTGCATGAAGTCTGCCCAAGGCCAAGCCAGACTAAGTCCCACAATGGGGAAGGAGAAGTGGGAGTAGTCTCACTATTAACCAAGTAGATAAAACTGCTGGGAGAGAGACATTTAATTTGCATAAATGGAGTTTCACTAGGACTATTAACTACACTTAAGTATTTGTCTTAATATGTGAAAGATGGAATGTTGCTTAAATCTTTTAATTTCAGACCATCTTTGAAGAAAAAACTACAAGGTATAATACAATTTTCAAGATTTCATAAACTTCTTTTAAACTTCGTCTCATGCTTGCTTCCTTTAAATACCAAAAAGTAGGTGCTACCTATCACATACCTATGGGCAGACTACTGAGTACACATTTTCTTTTTTTTTTTTCAAATTTTATTAGATATTTTTTTCATTTATATTTCAAATGCTATCCTAAAAGTCCCCTATAACTCCCCCCACCCTACTTCCCTACCCACCCACTCCTACTTCTTGGCCCTGGCATTCCCCTGTACTGGGGCATATAAAGTTTTCAAGACCTAGGGGCCTCTCTTCCCAATGATGGCCGACTAGGCTATCTTTCGATACATATGCAGCTAGAGTCAAGAGCTCCGGGGTACTGGTTAGCTCATATTGTTGTTCTACCTAGAGGGTTGCAGACCCCTTCAGCTCTTTAAGTACTCTCTCTAGCTCCTCCATTGGCAGCCCTGTGTTCCATCCAATAGATGACTGTGAGCATCCACTTCTGTATTTGCCAGGCACTGGCATAGCCTCACAATGATAGCTATATCAGGGTCCTTTCCGCTAAATCTTGCTGGCATATGCATTAGTGTCTGTGTTTGGTGGCTGATTATGGGATGGAACCCCAGGTGGGGCAGCCCCTGGATGGTCCATCCTTTTGTCTCAGCTCCGAACTTTGTCTCTGTAACTCCTTTCAAGGGTATTTTGTTCCCTACTCTAAGGAGGAATGAAGTATCCACACCTTTGTCTTCCTTCTTCTTGATTTTCTTGTGTTATTGTATCTTGGGTATTCTAAGTTTCTGGGCTAATATCCACTTATCAGTGAGTGAATATCAAGTGAGTTCTTTTGTGATTGGGTTACCTCACTCAGGATGATATCCTCCAGATACATCCATTATTCTAAGAATTTCATAAATTCATTGTTTTTAATAGCTGAGTAGTACTCCATTGTGTAAATGCACAACATTTTCTGTATCCATCTCTCTGTTGAGGGGCATCTGGGTTCTTTCCAGCTTCTGGCTATTATAAATAAGGCTGCTGTGAACATAGTGGAGCATGTGTCCTTATTACCAGTTGGATCTTCTGGGTATATGACAAGGAGAGATATTGCTGGATCTTCCAGAATTGTTTCAACTTGCTTCAATCTGTTCTAAATAGATATTGATGGTCACCCTGGAGTCTACTCATAGATACTTCACCTCCATGTGATTCACCCCAGTGGCATGTCTTACGTAATTCCACTTATACAACTGCTGAAATAACAGTAAGGGACACTAACATATTATTAAAAAATGGATTACCCCATCGTTTTTGTTCCCATGATGTTCCATACTCAGATATTTCAGCATCAGTTTTACATTTGCCTGGTGATTTTTTTTTTTAATTATCAACAGGATCTAGAGTCATCTTGGAAGACTGAACCTCAGTTGAAGAATTGCCTCATTAAGATTGCCCTGTCTGCAATCTTAGAGGTGGAAAAACAATATGAACTAATCAGTACCCCCAGAGCTCGTGTCTCTAGCTGCATATGTAGCAGAAGATGGCATAGTCAGCCATCATTGGGAAGAGTGGCCCCTTGGTCTTACAAACTTTATATGCCCCAATCCAGGGGAACGCCAGGGCCAAGAAGTAGGAATGAGTGGGTAGGAGAGCAGGGCAGAGGGGAAGTTATAGTTGACTTTTGGATATCATTTGAAATGTAAATGAAGATAATATCTAATAAAAAATGATTGGCCTATAGGTATGTCTGTAGGAGACACGGATAATTATTGATACAGGGGGATCTATCACACTATGGATATCATCTTTAATAATCTGGTAGTACTAGACTATGCAAGCAAGCTAAATGACTGAGTAAGGCAGAGAGATGTACTACATCACTTCTTGATTGAGTTTCTTCCTGAGCTTTATTTGATCAAGGGCTGTTGTTTGAAAACATAAGCAGAAACACATGGTTTCCTTACATAAGTCCCTTTTGATCATAATTTATCAAGAAGGAGCAACTTATAAGACAACTCAATCTCTCACATAAAACATATCTTTGCTCTGATTATGCCCATATTTGATTTCCTAATGTGGATGTAAGTTACCCTAAATACCATTTTCTAGCATGTTAGTAGCTTTGTGAATATTTTATGGTCTTCAAAGAAATGCAATAAAAATAAAGACAATTTTAAAATCCAATGGTGGAAACATCAGAGATTTAAATCAAAGTGAGATATATCTGCTATAACCCTTGGATACTTTCTGAAGGCATACTTAGATCTTGAGTCAGTGGAAGTTAGTGCTACATTTTTGCATTACCAAATATTTGCCTTGTAGTAACAAAGCCGTTGGGTCAAACACAGAAGTTGGCATTATAATACTCCTTAGAGGCATCGGCTACCTAAGATAAAGCTGTGCTCCAACCTGTTACTTTCTTACTCTTCACAATTTTTGAGGCTTTAATCAGTCAATTGGCCATATAATGTTGAATGTAGTTGTGGGTTTTGTTCTTGGAAATCTAGTGTCTAGCCACAAATTCCTGACTATGAAGTAAACAAAAGAGCTTCAAATTTCATTAAAATTCTGAGAGAAAAATAAATGACATGCAAGCCTGGGCAGCCTTCTGTCTGTGAGTGTATGGATTTCCTCCAAGTTTCACTGTGAAGTAATAAACATTTTGTGACACACAATTTCAAAATTTGTTACCCAATTATGATTCTTATTTTGCTTCATGTATTTTTTAGTATACTAGATTAAAATTACATCAGTATGCTTTGAAAATTAATCAGGAGGTGAAATTCTTATTCTGGAAAGAACATTTTTCTCTTTATTATCTTATACAGATGAGTAATTTGTCAGAAGTATGTAGAAAATTCTTTTTTTATTATTATAAATCTTTATTTTAAAGACATTCTCACTGATAGGTTATTTCCCAATTGCTAGCGAGATGAGCCAATTTAAACCAAATTAGGTTGTATTAAACACAGTTTTATTGGGAAGCTGCACTAGGGAGGGTGAGCTCACTGGCACCAAGGGCCTTGCCAGGGAAGTCTCCATGGGGAAAAGAGGGGTGTGGGGGAGAGAAAGAGAAAGCTAGAAAGGAGCACAGAGAGAAAAGAGGAAAGAAGAGAGAGATCAAAATGTCTGGGTTATATATGAAAGAGCTTCTGGGGGGAAAGGTAGCCCAGTCCATGGGCTGGACTGAGGGATGCTGGGAGGAACTGGAAGCCATGTCTGTTTGGTATGTAAAATACACATCTCAGTCATTTGTTCCAGTCTAAAACCAAACACTCACTAAACCATAGGTAAGCTTTTCTTTAGCAAAATAAGAGTTTTGTAAAATTTCCCTTTATAAGAAATTTATTTATGGTATTTTATACTAAATGTTTCACATAAGAAAATAATAAAATGAATATTTAATTTTTACCACTCTTACTAATATAGTATTTGAACATGGATTTATTAATCTCTGTAACTGAGTTTTTCTCAAAGAAAGGATAGTATATTGAATTATTGAAATTTCCACCATATACTTTGTATGTTGCATATTTGACATAATCTACTTTTCTTGAAATCCATAAAGCCTTATATAATTATGTACTGATATAAATTCTACACTACTCACATTTTCAAAGTTGTCCTAGTACAAGATCATTTTGTACATAAGGAAATTTTAAAACATATTCAAAATGAGTAGCAACAAACAATAAGCATTGCTTGCAGAATTCCTTTTAAAATTTCTTCTCTAATCCATTTTTGTTCTGCCTGAAGATATATGTAATATATTTCAGATGTACATCCTGTAATACATTATGGTAGTTTTAATGTCAAAATCAATACCTGGCCACAAAAATGAGTCTTCAGCCAATATCTCTCTGAAAGCAATTCCTGGAAGTTCTTAGAGCATTACCAAGAAAAAAAATACTATCTCTATTTTCTTGGATGTGGTAAGACATTCACACAAAGTCATAAAAATACTAGGGAAAATCCCTTTTATCTTATTTTTATTACTTTCATTAATTTACCAACAACAATATCTTTTGGGTGATAATGGCAAAAATCAGGGTTGAGGATATTAATGTTCATATATCCATTCTGGCACTGAAAAATATTAAAAAGACAGTCAACATTTAAAAGGCATCTAACTTTATAAGATGATATAAAAATCATGTATGTTAAAGTTTAAGTGCTTATCCTCAAAAAATATAGTCCAAAAATTATTATAAACTATATGTAGAAGTTAAAATTTTGTGATAAGATGAATTTTTGCATACTGGAAATACCTTAGTACTTCTCTTGAAGATTTCCTTACAAGGCTACCAGAAGGGAAAAAAAAAGTAGATTTCTCCAACCACAGAAACTAGTGAATGCTTGACCACAGGAAGAGAGAAAGATTCTACCATGTATGTGTTGCAGTGTGATTCTGATAAATGAGCATTCACTGAACGTTCCACTGCCTTGACTGGAGTAAATGTTTGAACTGGTTATCCACCCCTCCCTCAGTCCCATGTCTATAAATCCATCAGCACTTTCCTACAGTGAGACTCATAATATGTTTTTCTTCCTGGTATGTAAAGATTGAATGTGAAGGAAGGAAAAACAACTATATCACTGGCCAAAATTTGAACATACTTAGTATAGAAATATGTTCACCTTTCAGTTAAACTCAACCTGTTAGGGGAATATTTTTGTGCACTGTGTAGTTTGTCTTTGTATTTTTCAAATGTTTATTTCTGTACAGGCAGAGAGCTGAGTACCCTCTGGACTTTGGTATTGTTATTTTTACAGATCGTCACCTGCTTTAGTGCTTTGTAAACACTTCTCCATCACCTTCTGATTGGTGTAATAAATATCTGACGGCCTATGATTGAGGCAGGAGAGAAAAGACAGTACTTCCAGTCAGAGATAGGAACCCTGAGGAAGAATTGAGAAACATGGAGTTTACATCATGACTTGGATCAGAGGAGGTCAGATGTACTCAGTGAAAGAGAGGCCCTGTGACAGACAAAGACTAGAATAAAAGGGTTAATTAAGTTAGAGCTAGCTGTGAGGTAGCTTTGCTGTAGTATCTAAGGCGTTATAAATAATAATAAGTCTGTCTGTCATTATTCAGCCAATTATAGGTCCCAAAATTTCTGGCAATAGCAACCTATCAATTAGATGGTAATTTCGAAAATAGTGCATAAGTGCTCTCAGTCTTGCATGTTGTGCCCTTCCTACGTGTATTACTATGTCTATAGGTATGTAATTACATTTACAATTTATCATTTTAGAATCTCAAATATCCAAATATACATATATTTATATGTGTGTGTGTAACATTAGTATATACTTTATGTCATTATAGATAATTTAAATGAAAGCAAGGAGTACAGCCAAAGTAAATATTATTTAATATTCAGCCAATATTTAGATGATTTTGAGTATCTTATATTCTCAAGATATATTTCTAAGCAGTATTATGTAAAGCTCAGAAAAGACAAAAATAGGTAGCTTTAAGCCATCATCCTGGAAATTAAGAATTAAGAAAGTCTGTTGAAGACGGGCAGTGGTGGTGCACACCTTTAACCCCAGCACTTGGGAGGCAGAGGCAGGGGGATCTCTGAATTTGAGGACAGCCTGGTCTACAGAGTGAGTTCCAGAAGGCCAGGGCTATACAGAGAAACCCTGTCTCGAAAAAGAACAAAGGAAAAAAAAAAAAAAAACAACAAAGAAAGTCTGTTGAAGGTCCTTGCTACAAGCATTTGGGTGGAAACATATACTGAAATCACTCTTTACAGAAAACCGTTAGTATATTAGGGACAGAGGAAGAACAGTGCTCTATTCTGATAAACACTTGGTAAGAGTTTGACCCTGAAAATGAAATCAGTTACATAGGCCATAAATAATAGTATGATAGGCTAAAACAGAACTTCCATGTAAGAAATGTTGAAGAACTTTGAACCTTGAGAGTACAAAAATTGAAACATGGGAGAAGGAAGCTACACACCCTCTTTCAATAAACATTTGTACTGTGAATGAAGAATTTGGCTAGCACAACGCTGAACGCCAATTACAAGTTTCAAGGTTTCCATAGTTTTAAGTGTGCATTTCATGTTGTCTTGGAAACAGGTGTAGTTATGAACAAAATCTGTCCAACATTTAGTCTATGAGAAGAATTATAGGCAATTTCTTGGATTTCAAAATCTTTATAAACCATATGCTGACATTTAAATTATGATCTTAACAAGAACAGGTGTTCATTAAATAAGATGAAAATATAAATTACTTCATTCTTTAAAAGTAGATCCATTTCTAGTGCTAACACTCATCATTTTTTGCCTCTTTTCCTTCTGAGAACCATAATGTGTATATGCTCATAAAACACATATATTGTGTATTCCTATATATTCTTTAAAAGTATTAATAAACAAACTATTCAATGAATCAGAAAATTATGTTTTACTTACTGGAAAATTTTAACTTGATCATATTAACAGTTGAATTTCTGTGTGGTATTGTTTTATTTGAAATATATATTAAGCATTTATCTAATGATTGAGTCCATATATTTCTCTTTAAATAACACTAAGAAAAAATTGTCTTCATCACTATCCCTGAAAGGCCTGCTGTTTTCTGAACGGAAATGGAGAAATGAATCTGAGGGAGAGAGAGGGTGGGAGAGGGACTGGGAGAAGAGAAAATTGAGGATGTACTGTATGAGAGAATAAAAAATAATAATCAGTGTGTATTAGCTGATATACAGGGTTTGTATTATATAAACTATATTTGTATAATGCCTATGCAAAATAGTTAATGAATTGCATAGTCTTATCCATGCTATAATGCCCAGAACCATAAAACCTCCTAACTGATATCATTACAAAAACCATCCACCTTCTTTCTAAAATATGTGTTTCTGACATTTAGAGTTTGATTGACAATATGAATTTTGTAGAGGGCCATGGACTTTATCTTAACTTGCACCACTGATAAATGATAACGAAGAAGATTTTATTATTGTTCTTGATAAAATCTCCCATTCCTAAATTCCCAAAGGTCTCCACAGTCATCCCATGAAACACTCCGTGCAGCTTTGTATGAATTACCTCACAGTATGTCATGATTATAATGTTCATGCAATGATATCCATGACACATACCTAGATGAATATATTGTATTTGTTGCCACAGAGGTAACAGCTCTCATACTCCAGTTTCTCGATTGGCTTTCCCAATTTGGAAGCCCAAATCTGAATTCATCAACTTTTTAGTTTCCTTCAATCTCTTCTGTGACTATATCTTCTATGTCTTGGAATAAAATGAGTCCTAAAGATTGTTCTGTGATATAGAGTTCCTCCATTAATGACTGATATTTTTATTACCATGTTTATTTATGTTTAGGGAGCACAATAAGTATACTGGCTAATATTTATCTCTAGTATATATTAATTTTTTTCTTCATTCTTAGTATTTCATACTCTGAAAACTATGCTCTGTGTTCAAATCTTGTAGAATATTTCCTGTTGCAAATAATCCATGCTTATTTTTCTTGATGACATGAAATTGTAGATTAGGCCTAGTCAAACTCTCTGACTTAAAAGGTGATCACTTCTTTTATTAATGCCATCAATTACCAACACAAGTCAACATGATTCAACCTCTCCATTTCCTTGACTTTAATAATTACTTGTGTTATTTCCTTCATTGTTTTTAACATTACACATTTTCTATGTTGACTATCAACTTTCTCCATAGTTTATAAGTATACTGTACATGAATACACACTCTAGAGCTTTTCCCCCAATTTTCTATCCTGTTACCTTCATAGTGTCTTTGTGTGAATGTATCAGCATTATGAGAATTCTTATTTACCTCTTCCATTTCAATATATATAGTGTACTTAAAAACTCATATGACAAACTCCTAGATACATGATCAATACAAAAATAGACATTATATGATTAATATGACTAAAATCAGGCTCATAATTTGCAATGCCCTTCTAACCAAATTCTTGTATTAACTTGATAACACCAAGACTTAACTGAAATTAATATCACACATTATGATCTGCATTTAATCATTTAACAAACATTCCTATTTCTTCATTGAATTCTATTTCTATTCTTTTCTTTCTGACACAAATACTATCACATACATCCCAGGGTGTACATACCACATAATGCATCCTACTGAAGGCAAATCTCAGTTTAAGTTTCATATTTTTCATTCCTAGTCTTAATTCTCTACTGCACAACCACAGAGGATATCTTGACATTCCATTATAAGCATTCTGCTCACAGACATAATGACTAACATTTTTCTTCTACAACATAAAAGATCTTTTCATTTGTGCATTTTCATACTTGCTATATCTTAGTCTGAAGTGTATGTTTCTTGACTCTATGTAAAACAAAATAATTTCATTTTCACTTTTATATCGAGACCTATGATAAAGTGTCAGGGAGCTCTGGAAAGTCTTCCTTTATGAAATTGTAAAAAGATATTCCATTGTTCAGCACATTTAAATGTGTAACCACACTGTCTTAATTTGTTTAAAAGCACTTGGTTGATATTCTCTCTCTCTCTCTCTCTCTCTCTCTCTCTCTCTCTCTCTCTCTCTCTCTCTCTCTCTCTCTCTCTCTCCCCTCTCTCTCTATCTCTCTATCTCCTCTTTCTTTCTCTTACTCATTAGTTGCTTAAATATATTATGCTTGATTTTACATGCTTTATAGAAAATTCTTAGGATTTAGAACACTACCTATTAAGAAATATATGACATTTGATGAAGAAATAAATAAAATAGTAAAATTAGATAGTATTTAAAATTTTTTCTATGTGATGTAGAATGCAGTGATAATTAAATATTTACAGAGCCTAGAATATCTCAAAATCACTGTAATTACAATCTGCCAACTTTGGAGGTTTTACTCTTTAAAACTATGTTTCAGTAAGAGATTTCTCGCTAGATATTCTCTGTATTCTCCTAGAGATTGGGGGCTTAATTTGATGCTCAACTAATAACTCTATGCCCATTTTCTCTTACTTCTAGACTTCTGTTTCAGTTCAAAATACTTCTGCCACATGTCTCTCTTAATGGCAACTTTTCTATGAGCAAATCTTTAATTTCAACTACTGAAACAATTGCTTAGCATCTTTCTCAATTTTACTATGTTCTATGAAAAGAAAAAGAATAAAACACAAAACAAAAATCAGTGAATGTAATATACTTGCATTCTTATAGATTTATGAAATTTACAGAGACTATTTTTTGTCCCTTTAAATCTTTTTCCTTCATCTATCACATATTTCCAAGTATTGATTTTAGTTTTCTGCTCAAACAAATCAAGATAATAGTCACTATGTATTCACTGTTTATATCCATAGCTCTTATTAAAGACTCCTTTAAATATTCATGCCTTTTGAATACAAAGGACATTAAGTTTAGGCATAATCATTAATTTAAGTTTAATAAGCATCCATCAAAATAAAAAGAGTTTGAAAGGTTTGAAAAAAAAAAAGAGAGTCTACTTCAAAGGACTTCTCTGTCAGCTTATCATAACATTCAAAATATTCCTGTGAGGCATTTCATTTGATAAATGCAAGAGTAGCCTGATAAAACATAAGTGCGTACCTGAGAGGCTGAAGTGATGGCTTCTAGCTGATTACACTAGGCACTAGAAACATAAATAAGGACAAAAGTGTCTCATTAACAAATCATTCCTTATAAATAAGGTCAAAGTCTTAACTCGCTTCTAGTGCAGTTGGTTATTTCATTTACATTTAGTTTTATGAATAGAATTTTCTACAATAGACTATCATCTATTGTTTATAGCTAGGGTACTTTGCATATGTACCATAATATTCTACTTAAATATTTTTTTTTGCTCATTTTATTTTTTTTATCATTTATTTCATTATTTACTTAACATTCTGGTCATGATCAGCTTTCTACCTCTCCTCCCAGTCCCACGCTCCCAACTCCCTTCCTCCATTCTTCCTTCTTCTTCCTCTAAGAGAAGGGGAGCCCCTGTCATTCCCATACCATCCCACCCTGGCATATTAAGTCACATCATGACTAAGCACACCCTCTTTCACTGAATGAAGAGATAGCAACACAGTTAAGGGAAAGGAATTCAAAGTCAGTCAACAGAGTTCAAGTCAGAGACAGAACCTGCCTCAATTCTTAAAGGACACACATGGAGAGAGAACAAGATGCACATCTTCGTGTGTAGGGAGCATAGGTCCAGTCCATGCAGGTTCTTTGGTTAGTGGTTCAGTCTCTGTGAGCCCACATGGGCTCAGATTATTTGGCTCTGTAGGTCTTCTTATGGTGTCTTTGGTCCCTCCAGCTCCCTCAATCTTTCTGCTGACTCTTCTGTATGAGTGACTACTCCCTGATCTATGACTATTGTTTGGTTGTGGGTCTCTGCATCTGTTTCCATCAGCTGCTGGATAAAACTCCAAGAATACAGTTATGTTAGGCTCCAGACAGAAAGCACAGCAGAGTTTTATTAATAGTGGCAGAAGTTGGCTCTCTCTGATAAAATTGGGAAGTTGAAAAGCTCTCAAGTTGGGAAGTCTTTGGTTGGCTATTCCCTGAACCTCTGCTCACTCTTTATCCCAGCACATCTTGTAGGCAGGGAAAATTTGGTGTTTAACATTTTGTGGTTGGTTTGCTGTCCCCCTCTCTTCTTTGGAAGTCCTTGCTGGCTGAAGGACGTGGCCACTCTGTGAATTATAAAAACTGACTATTGATATTCTGTATATAATAATTAATGTTAAAAATTAATATGATTGCAGCTATTCTTTAACCCATTAGTTCCCCAGGTAATCAAAACCCTTTTAATATTTCAAAGCTTAAACCTTAGCTGGAAAGATTTTCAACTAGTTCATCTAAGTTAATCTGGCCATCTCGATCCATCTAGTCATGTTACTAACTATACCTTCCAGACCTGTAGTAATGTCCATCAACTCTCCTCTATCATAGTAAAAAGATCTTCCTCTTCCTTTATCCCAGAGTTCCTTTCTACCTGTCAGGAATTCCTGTCTATTTCTGTCTATTGCCCAATTGTAAGTTTTAGCCATTTATTGACCAATTAACCTAGGGAACATGGTTTCCAAAGCAAAAACTGGCATAGGTAAGAATTCCCTTGTTTTGAGGCATCCTGATCTAGGGATAGAGAAGTTAGCATTTGAATAAATAGCAGCACCAGACCAACCTCAACATTATCTCTTTCTTGTCTAAATAAAAAGGTTCTTCATCTTGCAATAAGAAACAACACACAGTAGGAACATAAATTAAAACAACTATAAAATTTACTAGGTAGTAGTTTCCTTCACAAAGTCCATTCCATCTGTATTTGGCACTATTTTATCATGTATCTTATTTTGGTGAGTTTAGTGTTTTATACTTAAATTATTTTCTACCATAACTTGCATTACTAACCTAAAATATCTAATATGCCTAAAAATATTTTCTTAAATCCTAGACAACTTAAGTGAGACTATAATTATCTAGTATTCAACCTCATCAGAAACTTAAGAAGGAATAAATATTATCTTAGTTTGCAGGAAATGTAGTCAAGCAGCTTGCAAAAAGTATAGAAATGACAGAGACAGCTGCCTGGTCAGTCCCTTATAGTCTCTATAATGTTGGTGTATCTATCTTTATCCCTCTGGCTCAGTATATATGACAGACATGTTTATGAAGCAAGAATTTTGAAGGACTTGGTTACATTGTCTTGGCAGAGCTTTGCCTGTATGTGAATTTTGTCCATTTTAGACAGCATTGCCTAGCTTCCTACAATTGAAACTATTTCCAAGTGAAGATTCTTCAGTGCTTATCAGCTTCTACCAAGTTAAATGGAGTGCTGTCAGGAGCTGACATATTTCAAGTCAAAAAAGATCTTAAATTAATAGCTAGTGTTTAGGGATGGCGCCTGGTTGAGGGATGGGGACACCCACCCACCTCAAAAATATTAATCTAGAATTCCTTCTGTCAAAATTCAGGGACAAAGAGTAGAGCAGAGACAGAAAGAAAGGCAATCCAGAAAATGCCCCACCTAGGGATCCCTTGCATCTTCAGACACCAAACCTGGATACTATTGCTGATGCCAAGAAGCACTTGCTGACAGAAGCTTGCTATGGTTGTCCTCTGAGAGGCTGTCAGAGCCTGACCAATACAGATGCTGATGCATGCAGTGAAACATTGGACTGAGCACCAGGACCAAAATGGAGAAGTTAAGGCAAGGACTGCAGAAGCTTTAGGGATGTACAAACCTTCAGGAAGAACAGCAATATCAACCAACCAGACTCCCCAAAGCTCACAGGGACTAAACCACCAACCAAAGAGTACACGTGGTGGTGGGGGGGGGGACCCATGACTCCAACTAGATATGTAGCAGAGTATTGCCTTATTGGGCATCATTGGGAGAGGAGCCCTTGGTTCTGTGGAGGCTTGATGACCCAGGGTAAGGGAATGCTAGGTACTGGGGCAGGAGTACGTTGGTGTGTAGGAGAGCATCCTCATAGAAGCAAGGGGAGGAGGGAGGGAATAGAGAGTTTTGTGAAGGGGAAACTGGGAAGGGGGATAACTTTGGAAATATAAATAAAAATAAATAATAAAAATGAAAATAAATACTATCTATATAACATTTAAAGACTGATTTTTTATTTTTATTTATGTGTATATGTATAAGTGCACTATAGTCTATGTGTACCACATGCATGCAGGAACACATGGAGGCTAGAGTTGCGTAGTTGAGCCCTTGAAACTGGAGTTATAGGTAGTTATGAGCCAACATGTGTGTTCTGAGAGCCAAACATGTCTTTTACCAGGTTAGAAAGTGACCTTAAATCTGAGTCATCTGTCTAGCCACTATATCTATGTAATCTTTATGCTAGTTCTTTAAAAATCCTTTTTAGAGTAACTGTTCTCTTTTTAAAAAGTTGCAATATCACATTCTCTTATTAAATTAATAAAAATAGCATAGTCTGTAAGTCTTGAGGTTTTAAAGACCATATGTCTATTCATAGCATATTTGAATAGTCATACTTTGTTTTTACCTATTTGCTATCTGTTCAACCTAGGAAGCATATCTTGTGATAAACTAGTCTAGGATCTAACGTGAATATGAGTTTGTACTGTCTATTAATTGTATTTCTTAAATATCTTAAATAAATTATAAAAGTTGCTTTAGACTTCATAGACTCAAGTCTATACTTAGCAGAATATCATTATTTTCTACTACCAACAAAAATGGGGTTTGGCACTCTTCAGTTCACAGCAATTGTGATTGCCTACATGGTCTTTGTGGAACGAACATTCAGTCAAAGATGAAGAAATAGATTACAAAGCCCAATCAGTCCAAAGAATCATGACTACCAAAGTCTCCTGGTGAAGAGAAAGAATCATCTTCTGTGTCATAGACATTAATGAGTTAAACACTCTCCCCAGATAGCACTATATCCATGTCCAAGTACACAGCCCTTCTTAAGCTCAAGGTGTCAAAAACTAAAAACAAAAACAAAAGCAAACATATGAAACTAGAATGAATACACCTGATAGGAGAAGGGGTATGGAGCTGTATGGTCCCAGAATGTATTGTAAAAAAGTTTGAATAGTCAAAGAATAATTTAATAGAAAAATAATTACAAGAAAAATTTATTCAATGATTTGTAAATCCATAGCAATTATAAAAATGTTTTCTATGTATACTTTTATGCAATCTTTACATTCGTTTTATAGGGTAGATAATAGTACCAGATTTATTTTATATTTGAATAATCCAAGGCTAAGAAAATCTAAGTGTTTGTAAAACTTCAAGGTAGACATAAATGATACAGACAGGATTCAGGAGTATATAATAAAGAAACAGAATACAGAAATCAGAAAATTTGAAACTACTTTTTTATTACACTATGAATAGACTCTAATTTTAATAAATAATTTGATTAATCTCGGTTAAAGTATTGCAGATTTCTGTTTTAATATGTTAAAATAATATACCATTACAATGTCAGTTGAACTCAGAAAACAGTAATTAAAGCCACTGATTTCATTTAATCTAATAAATTTTGTCAGAAACTTACATGCATATCCACAATCAAATATACAAATCATATTTGTACAAAACATTTTATCAAGAGATATTCAAACATTAGTCTAAAATAATATACACAATTAAGTGTCAAATATGAATCATATTCATGGGGGAACAGTAAAGCTTTGAATTCCTTTGAACATGTGCTCCCAAGTAGCTGAATAAATTATGTGTATGTGTTTACTCAACTGACTTATATGCATATTATGGAATAAATCTGGAACACAGACTATAGTAATGAGTTCACCCAAACAACATCAATATTTCATTTACTAATAGTGATGCATAGTTTGAGACAGGCCATAATGTGTTTGCAGAAGCACTCAGGGAGGAAAATCAGACACGTAGGCACTTTTTTAAAAAAATAGAACAGGATTCACTAATTATGTTCACAGATTGTAGATCATTGCTGCATGAGCCTATAAATCTAGGTGGAAAAATTGAATGCTGAGTTTTGATAGGAGTTTTTTTGTAGTCAATAGAATTATGGAACACAGAGTTGTACACATAATCTTGGGGAGCTATAATCTATTCCATTTATCAAAAAAAAAAAAGGAAATGTACTTCTCTATTCTTCATAGTATGTTATAGATCTTATTTTTAAAATGACATTATTTGGAATCATATAAATATTTTTAATCAGAATAGTTTGAAAAGGTAAGGAAACTGGCTAAAAAATATTCCTTTTGATTCATTCCACATAATGAAGTTAGTTGTGTGTTTATAGCATTTCCTTAACTATCACAGTCTCTGCTATGATAACTGAAGCTAGAGACTGTGCTAGATTACAGATAATGTTGTATTATTGAGTATTCCAGCTACGGAATTTTTTACTGTGTCCATCAACCTAACAGAGATAGAATTAGGTTTTTGAACTCTGAGCTAGCTATGCAATATCTTATCTCTCTATATTACAACAAATTTGACAGTAAAGATCAAATATGAATGACCCAATCTTAAGCATTTTATTATTTTTGTTACCTTTAAAAAAAGAAGAAAAACAGGTCATAAGGTAATTGTGATCCTATCTGTAAAAACGATTAGGTCTCCTTACTCCTCCTGAAAGAGGAATAATTCTGGCCTTCATACAAAGTTGCGCAGTCTAATAATGTAACCAGCACATGTCAATACTTTGAAAATTTTACTTTACCAATCACCAGTTACATGCATACCTTAGCCTCATGTTCTGGTTAGCAATAGTATTGAGCAGATATATGTAACTTAAACATTTTCATCTTTATTTCTTTTGGACAGTATGTATCAGATAAATGTACTGAAGGTTATTATCACTTGATTATGAAAACCTCCGAGACTAGTTATATATCCATCTATGATTCTTCACAATGTTGCACATCCTGCAATTTTCTAAAACAACAAGAGCATTATTCAAACATGCAGATGGAGGATAGTCACATTGTATGATAGACAGAAGTTCTGGAGGTCTGTGCGACATTACAAACTTTTATTTTCTTATTTTTTTATTTTTCTTTTTTTAAAAAATATTTTTATTACATATTTTCCTCAATTACATTTCCAATGCTATACCAAAAGTCCCCCATACCCTCCCCCCCACTCCCCTACCCACCCATTCCCACTTTTTGGCCCTGGCGTTCCCCTGTACTGGGGCATATAAAGTTTGCTAGTCCAATGGGCCTCTCTTTCCAGTGATGGCTGACTAGGCCATCTTTTGATACATATGCAGCTAGAGTCAAGAGCTCCGGGGTACGGGTTAGTTCATAATGTTGTTCCACCTACAGGGTTGCAGATCTCTTTAGCTCCTTGGATATTTTCTCTAGCTCTTCCATTGGGGGCCCTTTGATCCATCCAATATCTGACTGTGAGCATCCACTTCTGTGTTTGCTAGGCCCTGGCCTAGTCTCACAAGAGACAGCTATATCAGGGTCCTTTCAGCAAACGCTTGCTAGTGTATGCAATGGTGTCATCGTTTGGAGGCTAATTATGGCATGGATCCCTGGATATGGAAGTCTCTAGATGGTCCATCCTTTTGTCTCAGCTCCAAACTTTGTCTCTGTAACTCCTTCCATGGGTGATTGTTTCCAATTCTAAGAAGGGGCAAAGTGTCCACACTTTGGTCTTTGTTCTTCTTCAGTTTCATCTGTTTTTCAAATTGTATCTTATATCTCGGGTATACGAAGTTTCTGGGCTAATATCCACTTATATAAGTGGATATTTTCTTATTTTTAATAACCCCTCCCTTTAATCTTTGTTTTTCTACAAATTATAATGTACAATTTGATATTATAGACACTAAAATATGTTTCATAGTTTTTTAAAAGAAACCATATTTACATTTTTTTCTAATTTTAAGACTTTATATATTTCTGGGTAGTATATTTGCTTACAAAGTATGAGGCCATGATTCAAAGTACCTCAGTGTACCTGCTGTTTAAGAATAAGTTATCATGCCAATTAGTATTAAATTTATGAAGAAGAATTTCACTCTCTAATGCAACAGTATATGTATTTATTTTGAATTTCAAAGCTTTCTCTTCTAAGAACTAACAGCGAAGTGCACCTGCAATGAAAATATTTATATGCACGTTATTCATTACAAACCTTTTAGGAATTACATGATCCCAGAGAATTGAAAGTGTGCTTATACAGAACAGTGGTTAATAAATGAATGTGATCATAACACCGATGATGAAGATTTAAACGTATTGAAAATGCATTTCTCTCTCTCTCTCTCTCTCTCTCTCTATATATATATATATATATATATATATATATATATATATATATATACATATATGCCTGCTACCTCATGTGATGTTAAAAATTAAGAAAAGCTTCAAAGGAGGTGTGTCAAATTAACAGAGGTAAGAGTTAGCTAAATGTGCCTTGAGTATGCAGCCAAGAAGAAATAATTAAAACAACATTAAAATGGTATAAGCAAAAGATTAAGCTAGATATTATGGGCCCATTCATTTGTAAATTATTAAGTAGTATAAAGAGTTATAAAGAGGAGATAATTCTTTCATAAAGTATTCCAAATAATTATGTAGATCTTCCATCTTCATGTGCATGTGTAGAATTCTAATTTTGGGGGTAGGACATGGGCAAAAATCCCTGAAGCACACACAAACACACACACACACACACACACACACACACACACACACACACACACATCATTATGAAGGGAACTAAAATGTGGTCACTGAATTAAAAATGTTTTCTAAAATCTAGTATCTAAAAAATACAGAAATTTATTTAGAAATTTAAATTGTATTCAGTCAAATGAAAGAGATACACATACTTTATTTGCAGTGTTATTTATTGTTCTATTGTGGTTTAAATTTAGGAGTTAAAAATACCTCACATCTACAGGTGTTTAATACATAATTTGTTAGGATTTCATTATGACTTTGTAGGAGACTGTGAGGTAGTTCTTCATTTTTGCTTAGTATTTTATGCCTTTTAAATATGGAGATTTATGTATATGGCAATGGCATAATTTTAAATGATACTTCTGCTGATGAAAATCCTGTTGGTGTGTCTGAAAAAAAATAAAAAAACTTTTGAGTTCACCAATTAAAAAAATCAAGAGTATAAGGATTTTTAATAAGCCTCCTGGGAGACATGTCTTTTGTATCTTTGATAAATATATGATTATAAGGACAAATTATATGAGTAGCAATAATTTCCCAGTAATGTGATCATTAAAAGATCTCCCAACTGCAATATATCAGTATTAATTGGGGACAGACAATCATTTCAATAGCATGTGTAAGTCATAATCTATAATTCAATACTGTGATTACTTGGATATCTTTAATGAAATGATTATTTTATTTTAAAGATTTTCAGTGTAATAATCCATTTCCTCCTTTTCTTTTGGTCCATCCTCTCACAAAAGGCATCCCATAAAGAAACATATTTAATGTATTGTTCTTTATAAGTTGGTTATAGAAAAATCGAAAAACATATTAAGAATATAATTTGAATTATCTGCTTCAGATTATTTGAAAAAAGAACATTTGGAAAGATGAACAAAAATTGGAAGACTTAGGAATTTTTATATGTAGCATGACTTCAGCATTTGCTATAATTACTCTCTGTTTTATATTACATCACATAAGCATGAAGAAGCTGCAGTGACGGTTTTCTTCTTGTTTGTTTTACTTTTACAATATTGTGCTCACCAGCCTGCTTCCCAGTTCTTTCAGGATGACTTGTTCTATGGTGTGGGTATGAAAAGATATCAAAAGAGGATCATACTCAACTGCTGTTTTGCTTCACATCTTACTTTCTAGAGAATGAGAAATGTTTTTGATATATATGTTCTTTTTAGTTATTTTGTCTATATTTTGTCCATCTACTGATAGTTTAGCTTCTAGATTCATTAAGATATTGATTAAAAGGTCAGTTTCTCTAACTTGTCATGCATACATTTTCTATAATCTAATTATGAGATTGACTTCTCCAGAATATTTGTGATTGGTGCTGTTAAGGGCCTCTTACTTTGAATAGATAAACTTGAGGCTAGAGAAGTTAAAGGATCTAGTCTACTTCATACAGGAAAGCGATACGTAGATTTAAGAGAGTGGTAGTATGTTAGTTACACTATCATATGGATGTCTTCTGTAACCTGAATTTTAAATGTATGGCTTTTCTTATGAAGTTTTATTTGTAATTACTCTGTATTTTCTGGTTCAAGTTAGAAATTTTATTACTTATTTTTATTGTTGAAATGTTCATTAAATTGCATTTCTCTTTATAGAGGATTTTCAAATTAGCTATTTGAAATAAATTCTGGCCTTATAATCTTGGATTTTGACAATAAGAGTTACAATTTCCTTTTAGTATAAGCTACTGTACTTTTACACTTTAACTGAAAATACAGCATAGTATAATCAGAGAAGCAAATTTTCCCCTGATGAATTGGCTAGGTCAGAATGGCCAGAGGACATGTCTAAGTGAGATTATTAGTTGATGTACTATGGGTGGTATCATTACTATATAGATGTTCATGACCATATTAAAATATATATATATATATATATATATATATATATATAGTTAAGCATGAGACCACACACCAACTAGGAAGTGGCATTCAATCATTGACTTTACCCTAATCCTGTGTGAGTTCCTTTTTCATTTTTATCAGTGATGGGTTTGACCTGTGAGTCAAATAAACCCTGTTTTCCCGAAAGTAGCATTTAGTCAAAGTGTTTTTTCATAGCAACAGGCATTACCTATTTCCAGTTCTCAATCTCTGTCTGTATTATCCCCTTCTCCCTGTAAACATCCATAATTGATAAGATAACACTTGGAATAACATTTGTATTCTTTCAATGGATGTATACAATGTGAAGATCAAACAGGAATCTATCACAAACAAAATGTATAAAACCTGGCTGTAATCCAGTGGGGACTGTTCTATACACTCAATAGATGTACTTTGTATTGTTAAAGGTGAAATCCTCACCCAATATGTTGAATTCCTTAACTTTACAAATTCTTTCTTCCATATAACTTTCCTTGTTGATACCATCAATAACATTATTGGGGCAGAAGAAATGATCAAAAAGAGTATGCTTCCCTGACAGCTGTCATTGCCGTGGGATTTTACTTTATATATAATATTTATTACACTATTAGTTACTTCTCCAGGCACTGTTACCAATCACATGGCGAGAACTAATCTGTAAGAGAAAGGATTTATTCCAACTCGTAGTTTTAAGAGAGAGATTGACTCATGATTGGAAGAGCATTGCTGCAGGAATCAGGATGGTGACTGTAACAGAAACATGTAGAGATTTCATCACACCCATGTAGCAGAGAGAATAGGATTGACTTATGAGAGCTATGGTCCCATTTTGAGATAACCTATTCTACTTTCTGCGTAAAACTCTTAAAGGTTTTACAAACTTTCAACATGGTACCAATCATGGAAACCAAGTACTCAAATGAGCCTGGGGGGCAATTTACATCTAAAATATAATTAGTCTGTATTTTATAAGTGGGGAGAAACTATCACAAAATAGTTTAAATGTTTCATCTTACGTACAGTAGGTACTAGTTTAGATTTTATTTTTTGTTCCCACAGATTTTCAAACCTTGCTTGGGATTAAATTTACTGTTTTCTCATGGACTTAATGTGGTCAAAATTTTAAAATTAGGAGTCATGCTACAACATTTCTGATTCATGGAAGGAATGCCATTGCATCAAGACCTAAATTGCCTAGACAAAAGAAGAACCAGATGCAATTATTCTTCTGTATTATAGTACTGCCATCTTCATGACTCTTCTGTAAAGCATCTCATTAAGGCATTTGACTTTGGGGATAGAGTATGTCTTTATTGTATATCACTACAGATGTATTGCCTATATCAAATAAAAATTCTGTCTATGGCTACTTGTTTGTTTTTGTTTTGTTTGTTTACCTTTCTTGCTCTTGGTGGTTTCATTCCATACCTACACACTACCTTTCAACACCATTCTCAAGTTATAGTTTCTAAGTGATACCATGCCTTAACCTATCCTTTTAGCTTGCTTCTTTTTTAGTGTCAGGTCTTGTTGCAACCCATACTCAACTGCAAATGGAGTGAGAAATGGGAAGTAACTTAAAATACCTGACCAGGAGTATTCCCTCCATGGACCAGAATGTGTCTCTGCACCTTCCCTACTTACTGTCAGCTATGAAGATAGGGAGGTAAAGATCATCTGCAACATTATAGAAAGCAAAAAATCCTCAGTACATTCCTATTTGTCTAGACATTGAGTAACGATCTTCAAATGACCACATAATAAATATTTTAGGGCTTGGGAGCACATCTTGTCTTCATATTTATTCTCTCTCTCTCTCTCTCTCTCTCTCTCTCTCTCTCTCTCTCTCTCTGTGTGTGTGTGTGTGTGTGTGTGTGTGTGTGTGTGTCTGTGTCTCTCTATGTCTCTGTCTCTCTCTGTCTCTGTCTCTTTCTCCCTTTTGTGTGTGTGTACAAATATTATTCCAAAACCAGTTTCTAATTCTCATTTGATTCCTTAGAAGTTTTTTCACTCGTGATCCAGAAAATTTTCTGTTTTTAAAAATCTTTTTTTTTTTGTTAGATATTTTCTTACTTACATTTCAAATGTTATCCCCTTTCCTAGTTTCCCCTCCAAAAACTTCCTATCCATTCTCCTGCTCAAAACCACACCCAGTTCTTCTTCCTGGCCCTGGCAGTCCCCTATACTGGGGCATAGAGTCTTGAAAGGAACAAGGGTCTCTCCTCGCATTGATGACCAACTAGGCCATTCTCTACTACATATGCAGCTAGAGCCATGAGTCCCACCATGTGTTTTCTTTGGTTGGTGGTTTAGTCCCAGGGAGCTCTGGAGATCCCAGTTAGTTCAAGTTGTTCCTCCTACGGGACTGCAAACCTCTTTCAGCTCCTTGGGTACTTTCTCTAGCTCCTTCATTAGGTCCCTGTGCTCCATCCAATGGATGGCTGTGAACATCCACTCTGTATTTGTCAGGCACTGGCAGATCCTCTCAGGTGACAGCTATATCAGGCTCCTGTCAGCAATCTCCTGTTGGCCTCCACAATAGTGTGTGTTTTTGGTGGTTGTTTATGGGATGGATCCCCAGGTGGGGCAGTCTCTGCATGGTCATCCATTCAGGCTCTGCTCTGACCTTTGTCTCTGTAACTCCTTCCATGTGTATTTTGTTCCACCTTTTAGGAAGGATTGAAGTATGCACACTTTGGTCTTCCTTCTTCTTGAGTTTCATATGTTTTGCAAATTGTATCTTGGGTATTCTGAGCTTCTGGGCTAATATACACTTATCAGTGAGTGCATATCATATGTGTTCTTTTGTGAATGCATTACCTCACTCAGGATGATATATTCCAGATCAATCCATTTGCCTACAACTTTCGCAAATTCATTGTTTTTAATAGCTTCATATCACTCCATTGTGTAAATGTGCCACAATTTCTGTATCCATGCATCTGTTGAGGGGCATCTGGATTCTTTCCAGTTCCTGGCTATTATAAATAAGGCTGCTATGAACAAAGTGGAGCATGTGTCCTTATTACATGTTAGAGTATCTTCTTGGTATATGCCCAGGAGTGGTATTGCTGCATCCCCTGATAGTACTATGTCCAATTTTCTGAGTAACTGCCAAACTGATTTCCACAGCTTGCAATCCCACAAGCAATAGAGGAGTGTTCCTCTTTCTCCACATCCTCAACAGCATCTGCTGTCACCTGAGTTTTGGATCTTAGCCGTTCTGACTGGTATGAGATAGAATCTTAGGGTTGTTTTGACTTGCATTTCCCTGACGACTAAGGATATTGAACATTTTTTTAAGGTTCTTCTCAGTTATTTCCTCAGTTGAGATTGCACCACACTCAATAATAGTGGGAGAACTCAACACCCCACTCTCATCAAAGGATAGATCATGAAAACAGAAACTGAACAGAGACACAGTGAAACTAACAGAAGTTACAAAACAAATAGCTTTAACAAAATCTATAGAACATGTTATCCTAAACAAAAGAATATACCTTCTTCTCAGCACCTCATGGTACCTTCTCCAAAAACGACCATAATATCTGCCACAACAGAGTCCTCAACAGATACAAAATATTGAAATAATTCCATGCACCCTATCACATCAACATAGACTAAGGCTGATCTCCAATAACAACATAAATGATAGAAAGCTTACTTACATGTGGAAGCTGAACAACAGTCTATTCAATAACTTGGTCAAGAAAGAAATAAAGAAATTAAAGACTTTTTAGAGTTTAATGAAAATGAAGCCACAACATACCCAAACTTATGGGACACAATGAAAGCAGTCCTAAGAGGAAAAATCATAACTCTGAGTGACTTCAAAAGGAAACTATAGAGAGCATACACTAGCAGCTTGACAGCACACCTAAAAGTTCAAACCAAAGGAAGCAAATTCACCCAAGAAGAGTAGATGGCTAGAAGTAATCAAATCAGGGCTGAAATCAACCAAGTGGAAACAAAAATAACTATACAAAGAATCAACCAAAACAGAAGCTCTTTCTTCTTGAAAATCAACAAGATAAATAAATCCTTAGCCAGACTAACTAGAGGGCACAGGGATAGTATTCTCATTAACAAAATCAGAAATGAAAAGGGAGACATAACAACAGAATCTGAGGAAATCCAAAAAATCATCAAATCCTACTACAAAAGGCTATACTCAACAAAACTGGAAAACCTGGATGAAATGGACAATTTTCCAGACAGATACCAGGTACCAAAGTTAAATCAGGGTTTTTTTTTTTAACTATTTAAGCAGTCCCATATCCCCCAAAGAAATAGAAAGTCATTGATAGTCTCCCTCCCCCCGCAAAAAAAAAAAAAAAAAAAAAAAAAAAAAAAAAGCCCAGGATGAGATGGATTTAGTTCAGAGTTCTATCAGACCTTCAAAGATGACCTAATACTAATACTCCTCAAACTATTCCACAAAATAGAAGCAGAAGGTACTCTACACAATTTGAAGCCACAATTACTCTGATACATAAACCACACAAAAGGAGAAAAAATTCTTTAGAAACACAGTGTTCAGGCATCTATCAATTCTTATAGGTAAGGACAAATATCTATAACCCTATAATTTGTTACACATTGTATATGTAATGGCATTCTTTTTTCTAGATCAATTAATAACTCATTTTATTAGATATTTTCCTCATTTACATTTCAAATGCTATCCCCTTTCCCAGTTTCCTCTCCAAAAGTTCCCTATACCCTCCCCCTGCCCTGCTCCCCAACCCACCCACTCCCATTTCCTGGCCCTGGCATTCCCCAGTACTGAAGCATATAATATTTGCAAGACCAAGGGTCTCTCCTCCCATTAATGGCCAACTAGGCCATTCTCTGCAACATATGCAACTAGAGACACGAGCTCTGGTTAGTTCATACTGTTTGTTCCTCCTATAGGGTTGCAGACCCCTTCAGATCCTTGGATACTTTCTCTAGTTCCTCCATTGGGGGCCCTGTGTTCCATCCAATGGGTGACTGTGAGCATCTACTTCTGTATTTGCCAGGCACTGCCATAGCCTCATAAGAAATATCAGGGTTCTGTCAGCAAAATCTTGTTGGCATATGCAATAGTGTTTGGGCTTCGTGGTTGTTTATGGGATGGATCCCCAGGTGGGGCAGTCTATGGATGGTCCATCCTCTGTCTTAGCTCAGAATTTTATCTATTTAACTCCTTCCATGGTTATTTTGTTCCCCATTCTAAGGAATGAATTATCCATACTTAGGTCTTCCTTCTTGAGTTTCATGTGTTTTGCAAGTTGTATCATGGGTATTCTAAGTTTCTGGGCTAATATCCACTTATCAGTGAGTGCATAACCTGTGTGTTCTCCTGTGATTGGGTTACCTCACTTAGGATGATATCCTGTAATGGCATTCTCAAATTTAAACTATTAATGGATAGAGAGTTGTATTCTTATTTTGATCCTTAATGAATAGTGTATTACATGGCTTATTTTTTTTCTAGTTTTAGTTAGAGTGTATCTTCCTGAAACTTCCAATATTGTCCTATCTCATGCATATTGTAAGAATGGGCATCAGTTAAGTTGTTGTTCTTTGTTTTAGACAAGTACTGAGCTAGCCTCAAACACTAAAAATAACTTAAATTTCTGTTCTTCTAATCAACTATATGATAGGATTACAGGTTTGTGTTATCACATAGGTTTTATATGATGCTTAATATCAAATCAAAAGCTTCAGGCCTGTGAGACTAGAATTTTAAAAACTAAGCTAATATATCCAAAAGTTATTTATAATTTTATAATCTTTAGAACGATGTTTTTCTGAGTTAAATGAAACTGGTACACTGCCCAAATCTCAATGTTTCTTAATTATTTAGTGTTGATATCAACCTTTATTTACATATACAAATAAAATCTATTTTTATTGATATTCTTGAAATAACAACAATACATTTTATTTTAATATATGTCAAAGTTAAAGAATTTTATTAAACTGTATCATTTTTTCTTTATTATTACCAACATAGTTTTATGGGAAAAATCAGACATTGTTGTTCTAATTAAAAAGAGCTGCTGATTTTTTAATTAAGAAAATTCTATAGCCTATTTAATTGTCCTGATGTTTGGGGGAAATTATATTAGTGGTATTTTCCAAAAAAGTATATAAATCCACTTTTATATTTCAGACTGTGAAAATTAAATAAAAGCTCTCATAAAACATGTATAGAGTAACTTCTAAAAGGCACATTTGATTTGATATCCCCCCTGCTGTTATTCTTCATTATTAAAGACTCAATTCCATAAATTCTTAATAAAGAAATTTCTCAAATTTCATATAATGTCTGAGAAGAAATTATTCAAAAACTGTCTTGACTGTGTGAATTATCACCATGAGTTTAAGTTTAATCATGATTTTTACTTGTTAAAAAGAATATGGCATTTTACATTTGCATATCATAAATTATACAATCAAGATCTTTCAAATATACCCATGTGATCAAATGTTTCAGAAATATTGCTTCAGATAATAGATTATTAAGTACTAGAATAGCAGCTTTATATGTGTATGAGTGTGTGTGTGTGGGGGGGGTATGTAGGGGGGGTCCTGATTTCTTGTCCAGTTTATTTGAAGTATCTTATATTGATTTTAGTAGAATATAATAAGAACAAATTTCCAGAATATAACTAAGTCTCCTTTGTTTGACTATTACAGAGTTAAGGTTGTATGTATTTAGCACCCCACAGTCTTTTATAAATGAGTGGGTTCCTGCAATTTCTGGATGTAGATGTTAGCCACCAAGATTGCCAATATCACAGGTTAATGAAAAAATTAAAGTCATTTCAAATTATGTGAACCAATTTCAAAATCATTGAAAGTATGTGCTCAATTTTCTTTATTTAGACAAGCACCAACACTGAAACCTAGGAAAACTCAGGATCATGCTCTAGTGAGTTAATATCATGAATTCTTTGTGACATGAATGATCTCTAGCTATAGCTATTTTTATCATTATCCAACAAAACATGGATTAGCAAGGTCAAGAGTGTCTAGAATGTGACATAGACAAGTAAGCTACACAGCATTTATAGAAGCTAGTATTTCAGGAATTGATTCTTTGTGGAGGTAGAAAGAGATTGCTGTAACTATAGGGTGTAGAGACTTGTTTTTATTTATTTATTTTTTTTTTGTATATTTTCATGAAAAATATCAGTCATTGGGAAACTGGAGCTTATCCCCAGCTCATGTACAAATAAATAAAAGTCAGACTATGGTTATTTTATTTGACTTTACCAACTAAGGAGGGGGTTAACTCCTAATCTTACTCTTCTAAATGCTGTCCTGGCTACTTCCCCAGCACTGTACCCCTTCACTCTGCAAGAACTTTTCAATTCAAGTTGATGGAAACTATGTAGTGGGAATGACAAAGAAGTTAGGGCATAGTAATGGCACCTGAGAATACCTGATAAATGCTTTCTGGGTATTTTTTTAAAATATCTTTGAATTAAATATTTAAATTTTACTTTATCTCATTTTAAAATTTGTGTCATGTCACACAAAGCATAATACAAATATGCTGAAAGCAAGACTGTATCACAAAGTTAATTTTAATCCAAAGACAGGTAGAAGGACAGTTTATATAATATAGAAGTGACATGATACTTAGCAGTCAAGATTGTTTTATTTACTTCTAAACATTGTGTATAATACACACAGACATGCAACACATGTAGACACACACACACACACACAACAATACAACGTTGTTTTTACATTTTGAAACAGAAAACTGAAATTACTTTTCCTGTGTTTATCAATATGTCAATAATATCATCAACTTACAATTTAAAAAATGTTAGTAAAAATTTAAAATAAAGCTGTGAATAACTTCAGATGTATATTTATATTATAAAAGAAAAGACAAAGAGCTAATTGATATCATTTTTGAGTGTATTAAGCTTAATTTTAAAAATATGGTGACCATATTTTTTCTACATTCATAAAGGTCACGGGGAGTATCAATGTATATTCAGTTGCCGCAACTGTGCTAATTAAGCAGAGAAGAATGATATCTTTAACAATGCTGATTAATTGCTAAAACAATTCATCAAAAAAAACACCAAATTAAAGTCCAAAGGAAAAAAATGTATCTACATAATCTTAGACTACTCATTCCACAATGCAAAAGCCACATACAAAGTAATATTATTAAAGGTAGAATTTGATCAAAAAGATGAGCAATATTTGTTACATTAGCATAATTGTTAACTCACAAAAAATTAAGTATCCTGTAAGATTCAAAAAAAATAATTTATAAATTAGGATTTTTAAGGAAAATATTATTAATACTACTTTCTAAAGAAAACATGAAAGGACATAATTCATATTAATCTTGAAATATTTTTTTAATTCTATAATTCTTACTGTTCTAGAAAGAATATTTTCTTCAAACAATGGAATTATAGCTAGTATTTATTAACTTATCAGTAAGTTAAAATTATGACAATGCACAGGGATAATTACACTGATTTATTTTTCACTTCTTTCTAGTGTGCATGACTGTTTGGTCTATATGTTTTCTATGCATTATGCATGTGCTTAGTTCTGGAAAGGGAAAAAGAAGATCTCATATCCCTTGGTACTGTAGTCACAGATGGTTGTGAATTGTCCAGTAGTGTTGGGAACTGAAACCATGTCTTTCACAATAGCAGCAAATACTGCTAACTGTTGACTCATCTCCTAATCCCCTGGAACTACATCTTAAACCACATGCATAATTTAGAACTCAATCGATAACATTTAATAAAAGCATTCAATCATTACAGTAGGTGATAGATGTGTAAAATGAATGTCCTAAACACCAAAAGGCAAAGGTCTTACAGTATGGTGACTGCCATGAAATACTCATTTGTTAAAATTTAAGTTGTTGCATGTAAAATTATGTATTTATTCTTCAAGAACATGGAGATTAGTAACTCATTGCACAGCTTTGTATTACTTTATTAATATCTTCATTAGAGGAGACTCACTTTATCAGCATTCATTTCTGACATAGTATTTGGACTTAGTAAAAATAAATTTGAGACAGTGATAGCATTGAAGAAGGAATGAAAATGTTTTGGAAGTGTAGATTCAAAATGAACATAAAATGTTTCCAGGACAGCTTACACAGAAATTGATTTGACCAGAAAATATGAATTATAGGTAAATGATGCCATGATTTGGAGAACTTAAACCAAAAGGATTAATATATGAAAAATTACAGTAAACAAAAATAATTTTGCTACAACAATTCTCAGTAGAACACGAGAGACAACTAATGAATCATATATTAATTTGTTTGGAACTTTATGCCCAGGAATCAAGATCTTCTTGTTAACCCAAGAGATACATCTTAATGGCACCAGTTTTAAATGTCATGCTTTCCATGAAAATGCAGAATATTTATATTGCCTACAGGATTTCACATATGGAAGCAATGATTAAACGTCTCCATATCTGAAATAAAACTTGTTGTTAGCCTCCAAAGTGTTAGAGATTTAGTTGAACTACAATAAAATATCAGCTAATAATATAATAATTATTGTCATAATAATGAGATAATAAAAAACATCATAAACTAGTGGCAGTTTTCAGACACCATACATAGATGTCAACTTTAGCTATTTTCTAAAAAATTGTATATAACTGGAGGATATATATTACTTTTTTTCCTGTTAAAATGGTGAAAATAAAATTGGTGGAAAAGATTCTGTCCTGTTAATTTTACAGCCTACTTGTTTAGAAACCTATTCCCTTAACTTTGTCTATTAAAATGTAGTATTTACTTCTAAATGCAATTATCCCTGGATGAGTCACACTTGCAGGCATCATTAATTTCTATTTGAATTATCAGTTCGGAGATCTCAGCAGGTGTTAATTAGCAACCTCAAACAAAAACAGATCCAAAGCCATGGGCAGGCCTTAGACCTCATTGAAGAGGAAAATGCTCTACAAAGAGGCAAGTTATCATTTATTGATGAACTGAGAAATGTCATAAACTACTCACATGGATTTGATGAGGCAGGACACAAATCCTAAATGAATTATATTGTTTGGGGCTTTTTCAGAATTAGTTCCTTTGTAAAAAAAACAAACAAACAAACAAACAAAATAAAACAAAAAATAACAAACAAAACTTTATTCATAGCATTAATTTTCAGTTAGAAGCATATGTTTGAGAAAATGTAGGTAGTAGATATTCCATTTCTTAGGCAGCAGCAGAAGCAGTTTAGAGGATATATTCAACCAAATTCATTGAATAATACTGAGAGAGGTACAGTAAAAAAAGGGGAAAAAAAAGACTACATGATAGTGTGAGGAATCCCTACTGAACAGGGCAAACAACAAATGATAGAATACATATATGAATACCCATTAAGCCTTCATATCTGTAATTGTAAATGTTCCCTAAACTTTGTATGCGTTGAGAAATAAATGATGTATGAGTTACATGAGGTAAAAATTAGACGGGAACAAGTCCCTTCCGCTCAACTCGAGACTCGAGCCCCGGGCTACCTTGCCAGCAGAGTCTTGCCCAACACCCGCAAGGGCCCACACGGGACTCCCCACGGGACCCTAAGACCTCTGGTGAGTGGACCACAGTGCCTGCCCCAATCCAATCACGCGGAACTTGAGACTGCGGTACATAGGGAAGCAGGCGACCCGGGCCTGATCTGGGGCACAAGTCCCTTCCGCTCGACTCCAGACTCGAGCCCCGGGCTACCTTGCCAGCAGAGTCTTGCCCAACACCCGCAAGGGCCCACACGGGACTCCCCACGGGACCCTAAGACCTCTGGTGAGTGGACCACAGTGCCTGCCCCAATCCAATCGCGCGGAACTTGAGACTGCGGTACATAGGGAAGCAGGCTACCCGGGCTTGATCTGGGGCACAAACCCCTTCCACTCCACTCGAGCCCCGGCTACCTTGCCAGCTGAGTCGCCTGACACCCGCAAGGGCCCACACAGGATTCCACACGTGATCCTAAGACCTCTAGTGAGTGGAACACAACTTCTGCCAGGAGTCTGGTTCGAACACCAGATATCTGGGTACCTGCCTTGCAAGAAGAGAGCTTGCCTGCAGAGAATACTCTGCCCACTGAAACTAAGGAGAGTGCTACCCTCCAGGTCTGCTCATAGAGGCTAACAGAGTCACCTGAAGAACAAGCTCTTAACAGTGACAACTAAAACAGCTAGCTTCAGAGATTACCAGATGGCGAAAGGCAAACGTAAGATTCCTACTAACAGAAATCAAGACCACTCACCATCATCAGAACGCAGCACTCCCACCCCACCTAGTCCTGGGCACCCCAACACAACCGAAAATCTAGACCCAGATTTAAAAACATTTCTCATGATGATGATAGAGGACATCAAGAAGGACTTTCATAAGTCACTTAAAGATTTACAGGAGAGCACTGCTAAAGAGTTACAGGCTCTTAAAGAAAAGCAGGAAAACACAGCCAAACAGGTGATGGAAATGAACAAAACCATACTAGAACTAAAAGGGGAAGTAGACACAATAAAGAAAACCCAAAGCGAGGCAACGCTGGAGATAGAAACCCTAGGAAAGAGATCTGGAACCATAGATGCGAGCATCAGCAACAGAATACAAGAAATGGAAGAGAGAATCTCAGGTGCAGAAGATTTCATAGAGAACATCGACACAACAGTCAAAGAAAATACAAAATGCAAAAGGATCCTAACTCAAAACATCCAGGTAATCCAGGACACAATGAGAAGACCAAACCTACGGATAATAGGAATTGATGAGAATGAAGATTTTCAACTTAAAGGGCCAGCTAATATCTTCAACAAAATAATAGAAGAAAACTTCCCAAACATAAAAAAAGAGATGCCCATGATCATACAAGAAGCATACAGAACTCCAAATAGACTGGACCAGAAAAGAAATTCCTCCCGACACATAATAATCAGAACAACAAATGCACTAAATAAAGATAGAATATTAAAAGCAGTAAGGGAGAAAGGTCAAGTAACATATAAAGGAAGGCCTATCAGAATTACACCAGACTTTTCACCAGAGACTATGAAAGCCAGAAGAGCCTGGACAGATGTTATACAGACACTAAGAGAACACAAATGCCAGCCCAGGCTACTATACCCGGCCAAACTCTCAATTACCATAGATGGAGAAACCAAAGTATTCCACGACAAAACCAAGTTCACACAATATCTTTCCACGAATCCAGCCCTTCAAAGGATAATAACAGAAAAGAAGCAATACAAGGACGGAAAACACGCCCTAGAACAACCAAGAAAGTAACCATTCAACAAACCAAAAAGAAGACAGCCACAAGAACAGAATGCCAACTCTAACAACAAAAATAAAAGGGAGCAACAATTACTTTTCCTTAATATCTCTTAATATCAATGGACTCAATTCCCCAATAAAAAGACATAGACTAACAGACTGGCTACACAAACAGGACCCAACATTCTGCTGCTTACAGGAAACCCATCTCAGGGAAAAAGACAGACACTACCTCAGAGTGAAAGGCTGGAAAACAATTTTCCAAGCAAATGGACTGAAGAAACAAGCTGGAGTAGCCATTTTAATATCGGATAAAATCGACTTCCAACCCAAAGTTATCAAAAAAGACAAGGAGGGACACTTCATACTCATCAAAGGTAAAATCCTCCAAGAGGAACTCGCAATTCTGAATATCTACGCACCAAATGCAAGGGCAGCCACATTCATTAGAGACACTTTAGTAAAGCTCAAAGCATACATTGCACCTCACACAATAATAGTGGGAGACTTCAACACACCACTTTCTTCAAAGGACAGATCGTGGAAACAGAAACTAAACAGGGACACAGTGAAACTAACAGAAGTTATGAAACAAATGGACCTGACAGATATCTACAGAACATTTAATCCTAAAACAAAAGGATATACCTTCTTCTCAGCACCTCACGGGACCTTCTCCAAAATTGACCATATAATTGGTCACAAAACAGGCCTCAATAGATACAAAAATATTGAAATTGTCCCATGTATCCTATCAGACCACCATGGCCTAAGACTGATCTTCAATAACAACATAAATAATGGAAAGCCAACATTCACGTGGAAACTGAATAACACTCTTCTCAATGATAGCTTGGTCAAGGAAGGAATAAAGAAAGAAATTAAAGACTTTTTAGAGTTTAATGAAAATGAAGCCACAACGTACCCAAACCTATGGGACACAATGAAAGCATTTCTAAGAGGGAAACTCATAGCGCTGAGTGCCTCCAAGAAGAAACGGGAGACAGCACATACTAGCAGCTTGACAACACATCTAAAAGCCCTAGAAAAAAAGGAAGCAAATTCACCCAAGAGGAGTAGACGGCAGGAAATAATCAAACTCAGGGGTGAAATCAACCAAGTGGAAACAAGAAGAACTATTCAAAGAATTAACCAAACGAGGAGTTGGTTCTTTGCGAAAATCAACAAGATAGATAAACCCTTAGCTAGACTCACTAAAGGGCACAGGGACAAAATCCTAATTAACAAAATCAGAAATGAAAAGGGAGACATAACAACAGATCCTGAAGAAATCCAAAACACCATCAGATCCTTCTACAAAAGGCTATACTCAACAAAACTGGAAAACCTGGACGAAATGGACAAATTTCTGGACAGATACCAGGTACCAAAGTTGAATCAGGATCAAGTTGACCATCTAAACAGTCCCATATCACCTAAAGAAATAGAAGCAGTTATTAATAGTCTCCCAACCAAAAAAAGCCCAGGACCAGATGGGTTTAGTGCAGAGTTCTATCAGACCTTCAAAGAAGATCTAATTCCAATTCTGCACAAACTATTTCACAAAATAGAAGTAGAAGGTACTCTACCCAACTCATTTTATGAAGCCACTATTACTCTGATACCTAAACCACAGAAAGATCCAACAAAGATAGAGAACTTCAGACCAATTTCTCTTATGAATATCGATGCAAAAATCCTCAATAAAATTCTCGCTAACCGAATCCAAGAACACATTAAAGCAATCATCCATCCTGACCAAGTAGGTTTTATTCCAGGGATGCAGGGATGGTTTAATATACGAAAATCCATCAATGTAATCCACTATATAAACAAACTCAAAGACAAAAACCACATGATCATCTCGTTAGATGCAGAAAAAGCATTTGACAAGATCCAACACCCATTCATGATAAAAGTTTTGGAAAGATCAGGAATTCAAGGCCCATACCTAAACATGATAAAAGCAATCTACAGCAAACCAGTAGCCAACATCAAAGTAAATGGAGAGAAGCTGGAAGCAATCCCACTAAAATCAGGGACTAGACAAGGCTGCCCACTTTCTCCCTACCTTTTCAACATAGTACTTGAAGTATTAGCCAGAGCAATTCGACAACAAAAGGAGATCAAGGGGATACAAATTGGAAAAGAGGAAGTCAAAATATCACTTTTTGCAGATGATATGATAGTATATATAAGTGACCCTAAAAATTCTACCAGAGAACTCCTAAACCTGATAAACAGCTTCGGTGAAGTAGCTGGATATAAAATAAACTCAAACAAGTCAATGGCCTTTCTCTATACAAAGAATAAACAGGCTGAGAAAGAAATTAGGGAAACAACACCCTTCTCAATAGTCACAAATAATATAAAATATCTTGGCGTGACTCTAACTAAGGAGGTGAAAGATCTGTATGATAAAAACTTCAAATCTCTGAAGAAAGAAATTAAAGAAGATCTCAGAAGATGGAAAGATCTCCCATGCTCATGGATTGGCAGGATCAACATTGTAAAAATGGCTATCTTGCCAAAAGCAATCTACAGATTCAATGCAATCCCCATCAAAATTCCAACTCAATTCTTCAACGAATTGGAAGGAGCAATTTGCAAATTTGTCTGGAATAACAAAAAACCTAGGATAGCAAAAAGTCTTCTCAAGGATAAAAGAACTTCTGGCGGAATCACCATGCCAGACCTAAAGCTTTACTACAGAGCAATTGTAATAAAAACTGCATGGTACTGGTATAGAGACAGACAAGTAGACCAATGGAATAGAATTGAAGATCCAGAAATGAACCCACACACCTATGGTCACTTGATCTTCGACAAGGGAGCTAAAACCATCCAGTGGAAGAAAGACAGCATTTTCAACAATTGGTGCTGGCACAACTGGTTGTTATCGTGTAGAAGAATGCGAATCGATCCATACTTATCTCCTTGTACTAAGGTCAAATCTAAGTGGATCAAGGAACTTCACATAAAACCAGAGACACTGAAACTTTTAGAGGAGAAAGTGGGGAAAAGCCTTGAAGATATGGGCACAGGGGAAAAATTCCTGAACAGAACAGCAATGGCTTGTGCTGTAAGATCGAGAATCGACAAATGGGACCTAATGAAACTCCAAAGTTTCTGCAAGGCAAAAGACACCGTCAATAAGACAAAAAGACCACCAACAGATTGGGAAAGGATCTTTACCTATCCTAAATCAGATAGGGGACTAATATCCAACATATATAAAGAACTCAAGAAGGTGGACTTCAGAAAATCAAATAACCCCATTAAAAAATGGGGCTCAGAACTGAACAAAGAATTCTCACCTGAGGAATACCGAATGGCAGAGAAGCACTTGAAAAAATGTTCAACATCCTTAATCATCAGGGAAATGCAAATCAAAACAACCCTGAGATTCCACCTCACACCAGTCAGAATGGCTAAGATCAAAAATTCAGGTGACAGCAGATGCTGGCGAGGATGTGGAGAAAGAGGAACACTCCTCCATTGTTGGTGGGAGTGCAGGCTTGTACAACCACTCTGGAAATCAGTCTGGCGGTTCCTCAGAAAACTGGACATAGTACTACCGGAGGATCCAGCAATACCTCTCCTGGGCATATATCCAGAAGATGCCCCAACAGGTAAGAAGGACACATGCTCCACTATGTTCATAGCAGCCTTATTTATAATAGCCAGAAGCTGGAAAGAACCTAGATGCCCCTCAACAGAGGAATGGATACAGAAAATGTGGTACATCTACACAATGGAGTACTACTCAGCTATTAAAAAGAATGAATTTATGAAATTCCTAGCCAAATGGATGGACCTGGAGGGCATCATCCTGAGTGAGGTAACACATTCACAAAGAAACTCACACAATATGTATTCACTGATAAGTGGATATTAGCCCCAAACCTAGGATACCCAAGATATAAGATATAATTTGCTAAACACATGAAACTCAAGGAGAATGAAGACTGAAGTGTGGACACTATGCCCCTCCTTAGATTTGGGAACAAAACACCCATGGAAGGAGTTACAGAGACGGAGTTTGGAGCTGAGATGAAAGGATGGACCATGTAGAGACTGCCATAGCCAGGGATCCACCCCATAATCAGCATCCAAACGCTGACACCATTGCATACACTAGCAAGATTTTATTGAAAGGACGCTGATGTAGCTGTCTCTTGTGAGACTATGCCGGGGCCCAGCAAACACAGAAGTGGATGCTTACAGTCAGCTAATGGATGGATCATAGGGCTCCCAATGGAGGAGCTAGAGAAAGTAGCCAAGGAGCTAAAGGGATCTGTAACCCTATAGGTGGAACAACATTATGAGCTAACCAGTACCCCGGAGCTCTTGACTCTAGCTGCATATATATCAAAAGATGGCCTAGTCGGCCATCACTGGAAAGAGAGGCCCATTGGACTTGCAAACTTTATATGCCCCAGTACAGGGGAATACCAGGGCCAAAAAGGGGGAGTGGGTGGGCAGGGGAGTGGGGGTGGGTGGATATGGGGGACTTTTGCTATAGCATTGGAAATGTAAATGAGTTAAATACCTAATAAAAAACGGAAAAAAAAAATTAGACGGGAGAAATTAACTGAATGACCATAGGACAAATTGGGTCCAGGATATCATTCCAGGTTATTTCTGTATATTCTAGAGAATCTTATGGCACCACCAAAAACAGGCATTGGCTAAATACAGCAGGAAGAGCTCATAGAGCTGCATTATGGGCCTCAAAAGAAGCCATATTATTCTGAGAGAGGAAGCATTCAGAAATCTCTCTCTCTCTCTCTCTCTCTCTCTCTCTCTCTCTCTCTCTCTCTCTCTCTCCTCTCTCTCTCTCTCTCCCTCTCTCTCTCTTATCAGCTTCATGACCTTGGACAAAGTATTTAGCATTCACATAGACTTAAGTTGTCATTCACACTCATGTGTCCTGTAGTCGGATGGCCACTGGGGACACACACGTACACACACACACACACACACACACACACACACACACACACACACACTGAATAAAGCATGGACATAATATTAAAGCACAGGCCTGGAGAAAGCAATGAGGACCAGAGGATATTGGGAATATTCCTTGCCCAAATGTTAGAGATGCGATAACAATTTCTCCTTCTTTGTCTTGTTTTGTTTCAATTGCAACTATAACACAATATAGTTGTTACATTCTATTTGATATCAACAATCCAACCGAAGTATTTTATCAATTATTGCGTATGTTTCTCATAGTATTATTGGTGAATTTTATCTACACAATATTGTTGTCATATTTAAAAGCAGGGATTACATTAAGGTCATTTCCTTACAGAAATCACAAGAGACAAAACCCCATCCTACTTCTGTTCTGTGATTATTTGTATCAATAATTTAGTCAAAAACAGATGATGTCTAGATAAGGAAAGTATATGGTTATTGTTTTGGTTGAGTAAAGGAGTTACATAATTTCATTATGTTTATGAATGCAATTTTGGACAGTGCCATTCCACTGAATCAACTATGCAATTATAAAGCACCGTTCTTTCATGCTTTCTAAATATATTTCTTATTCTTCTGCTTTCCTTCAGGATACATGACATTATACACAATGGTAATTCCCTGTCATTTCCTATAGTCCCTCTAAGAGAAAGCAAGAAATCTTTTCAAAACTCAACAGTGTGCATTTCTTGTAATTTCCTTCTTTTTACTATTTTTATTATGTTACTGGTGACCTGAAATACTCACCACCTGACCCTACTTGCCCATGGTGGTTGGAGGTGAGGTGGCACAGAGTCAAAGTCACAGACTTTTGGAGCAGATAAGAAATGCCTCAGCAAACTTGGCAGAACTCTGCTGTAAGCTCCATTAATACCGTCCACTTGTGCCCCATCGGTCCCAAGAAAGCATCTGTTCTAAACAGCAGTTTCTGATTGGCTGGCGTTGTTTGCACCAACCATCTTTGATCTCTCAGACAGACTTCAATTAGGTCATCCTGAAGGAGGTACTTTTGCAGCTGCTGGGCCTGTGCATTCACATAGAGGCAGTCCAGCTGTTCCTCCTACATTATATAGACACATTTGATTGTGCATAAAAGAAAAGCATGCTATCTGCTTGTTCTGTTTCAGGGTGATCCTCTAGCTGCTATGCGTAGATCTGTTTTCCTTTATGTTCAGCAACTCCTCAAAATCTAACTTCTTTCCTCTACAAATGTCTTGCTATTTATATTGTTTTTACTAAAATAGTCCCTTCTCGTTGTGTGACATTTAGATTAAATAACAGTTCCTCTCAAAGTCTATTGCTTCAAATCATAATAGGTTTCTCAGTTGTATAAATAGTACAATATTATTCATTAATTTTTACCATGAAGAGCTTAACAAGTTACAATTATTTGTTATATTAAGTTCGATGCCTGCACTACACCCACAAGAAGAGAAATTCAAAGCATAAAAGTCTAACCAAAGGTTATATTTAAGTCTTTTGGGATTTTGGAGTCCCTTGAACAGAAAAGATATAATATTACTTCGTTGTGTTTCACACCTGGCTAACCTTGAAGTTATCTCCAAGATGTTTGTTGTCTTAAACCAAAGTCCTTTTTGGGAAGGTCAAGAATCTTTGTATTGGGAAAGAAAACACACCATTTTGTGCTTTCATTATAAAGCTGTTGCCTAAAGAGGCAAGTTGCCTAAAGTATCATTGCTCTCTCTTTAGTGGTGACATATTCTCCATGAGTTAACAAAATACTGACTATTGTACTGCTAGACTCTGCTACTGTTCCCCAAATTGCTGTCAGAAAATGCTATAAATTAATTAAATGCATCTTATTTCAGTGTCAGTTCTGGGGTAAAAAAAGTGTTTACCTTCTAGCTTAAGTTTGCTTTGGTTAATTCTAAAAATATTTCAGATTCCATTGTCATTTAATAATGCATTTAATAATGAAGATTAGAGACTGGAAATGTATATATTGAATGATATTTTAAACTTCACATGTCTAATATATTTTGGACCAGTCCATGGAACACAGGGCCCCCAGTGGAGAAGCTACAGAGAGCACCCAAGGAATTGAAGGGGTCTGCAACCCTATAGGTGGAACAACAATATGAATTAACCAGTACCCCCAGAGCTCATGTCTCTAGCTGCATATGTAGTAGAAGATGGCCTAGTCGGCCATCACTGGGAAGAGAGGCCCCTTGAAATTGCAAACTTTATATGCCCCAGTATAAGGGAATGCCAGGGCCAAGAAGCAGGAGTGTGTGGGGTAGGGGAGCAGGGCGGAGGGAAGGTATAGGGAACTTTCGGGATAGCATTTGAAATGTATATAAAGGAAATATCTAATAATTATAAATAAATAAATAAATAAATAAATAAATAAATACCAAAAGAGAAATTAAGATATAATAAAATTTACCCCGTGTAACCATTTATATTTCATTAAATGATTGGATGAGCAAATATAAAGAAAGACACTGGGGAAGACAGAACAGTCAATGTATATACTTAAGACTACAAAGCATGATACCAGTTTTCTGTTTTATTCATCACATTTCATGGTACAATTCTGTTTTCCCACATTACAACATGTGCTAGAGTTTTTCAAAACTAAAGCATGTTAACTTTGAATCATCCATCAAACAACATTCATAACTAAAGAAAAAGATATATTTTTCACTCAACATGCCTGATTGTATAATTGCCTGTTTTAGTATAATCCCAATTTTGATGTAAAAAAAAAATTTCCTTTTCCATATCAAACAAGTTTAATATGTTAAGAGAGTGAAAATAATTTATACAATTCTAGTTTAGATTATGGTCTTGTGAAAACACATGATCATTTTAGTTAGTATTTAAATAATTACCCAACTAATAATTTTCCCTGCAGCTGATGTGGGGAGGCCTTAACAGGTAATCTTGCATTTCTTCATTGAAGGTAAGAGTAGAACTACATATATTTACATTTTAGCTTTTATTTGAATTTAACCTTTTACTTCTTAATGGTATATTATAAATGGGTTACATTTAATGGTATTGTAAATGGTATAAATGGTTTACATTTTCTTTGTAATACTTCTTGTCCTTTGTAATACTTCCTTTGTTTTAGAAAATTTACCAAATTGAACTCAATAAAACTCCGATCCTGAAGTCTCAGCATTATGATAATCAGTTTTCAGTAAGTTTAACTAACGAAAAAATCATATTTTATTTTATTTTGTTATTAGATTATAATTACAAAACAATTGTTAAATGTTGACTATATTATAAATAACTAAATATGATATATTTACATCATAATAAATGATTATATATAATATATTTAATATAATATAATATGATATAATTGTAATATACTATATTATATAATTATTTGTGTGTCATATTTAATATTTAATACAACAAAACAAAATTAATTTTAATTAATATATTAACTATATAAGCATATGGGTTTAGATTTTATTAATATAGTTTCAGATATTTCTAGAAGACAAAAATCTTACAGCAAATGTTTTATCATCTGTCCCTTGCAATCTTTGTCCTCTTCTTCCTCAATGTCCCCTGAGCTTTAGGTGAGGAAGTATTCGTACATATATCCCTTGGGTCTAGGTGAGGAAGTATTATTTGTACATATATCCTTTGGGTCTAGGCCACATAACTCTGCATTTTGATAGGTTTTGGTTTTCTGCTCTTTTCTCTATCTGTTGAAAAGGGAAGATTCCTTCATGATAGAAGCCGACTACTCTTCTTTGGGGTATAAGTTCAGATGTTCATATATTGTTGTTAGGGTCTATGCTGCTATAGTAAATTAGAGACTATAGATACTACTCCAATAATTATGAATTTGGTAGCACTGATTAGTTAGCAAGTTTTATGACTATACCCTTCTTGTTGAGCACACCTTAAGCCCCATAGAAAGCTGCTGGTTATTGAGACTGTGAATAGGTCATTATTGTACTCTCAGTGTTTTGTCTAGCTGGGTATGGTGGTTTGAATACAATTGCCCTGTCAGCTTATATGTTTGAATGCTCAGCCAGAAGCGAGTACATTTAGAAGAATTAGAAGGATTGGAAAGTGTGGCTTTATTGGTGTTAAGTGCATCATGTTAGTGGGGATGGGTTTGGGGGTCTCAATACCCCATGCCACACTGCACACTTCTCTCCCTCTTTCTATGTACAATAAGGATGTAGATCTTTCATCTACTTCTCCATCATGCCAACATGTTTCCCACAATGATGATACTGGACTAAACCTCTGAAACATTAAGCAAGATGCTAGTTAAATATTGTTTTTATTAGAGTTGCCTTGGTGATGGAGATTTTTGCAGCAATAGAAAAGTAAGACACTAGGAGTTGAAGAGATTCATAGATATCATAGCTTGCATGATTCTTAAGCTTTCCAATTATCAGGATGAAACATCTTTTTTTTCTTTTCTTTTTTTTTTTGATTTTTAAAAAAATATTAGAAATTTTCTTTATTTACATTTTAAATGTAATCCCCTTTCCTCTTTTCCCCTCCTAAAATCCCCATCCCATTCCTCCTCATCCTGCTCACCAACCCACCCACTCCTGCTTCACTATCCTGGAATTCCCCTACAGTGGTGCATCGAGCCTTCACAGAACCAAGGACCTCTCCTCCAATTGATGTCCAACAAGGCCATCCTCTGCTACATATGAAGCTGAAGCCATGGGTCCCTCCATGTGTACACTTTCGTAGGTGGTTTAGCCCATGGGAACTCTAGGGGTAATTGCTGTTCCTCCTATGGGGCTCTTTGGGTCCTTTCTCTAGCTGTTCCCTTGGGGACCCTGTGCTCATTCCAATGGTTGGCTGGCAGCATCCACCTCTTTATTTGTCAGGCACTGGCAGACCCTCTCAGGAGACAGCTATATCAAGCTCCTGTCAGCAAGCACTTGTTGCCATCCACAATAGTGTCTGGGTTTGGCTACTGTTTATGGGAAGGATCTTCAGGTGGCACAGTCTCTGAATGGCCTTTCCTTCAGTCTCTGCTCCACACTTTGTCACTGTATCTCCTTCCATAGGTTTTTTGTTCCCCATTCTAAGAAGGACCGAAGTAGCCATACTTTGGTCTTCCTTCTTCTTGAGCTTCATGTGGTCTATGAATTGTATCTTGGGTATTTTGAGCATATGGGCTAATATCCACTTATCAGTGAGTACATACCATGTATGCTCCTTTGTGACTGGGTTACCTCACTCAGGATGATATTTTCTAGTTCCATCCATTTGCCTAAGAGTTTCATGAATTCATTGTCTTTAATAGCTGAGTAAGTAGTTCTCCATTGTGTAAATGTAACACATTTTCTGAATCCATTCTTCTGTCGAGGGACATCTGGGTTCTTTCCAGCGACTATTATAAGTAATGTTGTTATAAACAACATAGTGGAGCATGTGTCCTTGTTATCTTTTGGGTATATGCCCAGGAGTAGTATCACTGGGTCCTCAGGTAGTACTGTGTCCAGTTTTCTGAGGAACTGCCAAATTGATTTCAAATGGTTGTACTAGCTTGCAATCCCATCAGCAATGAAACTTTTCTTACTGTCTTCAAATATGTCTATTAAATTCTTGTACACATAGGACACTCATTCCTAAACACCATTTGTCCCTTTAGGCTTTAAAATGTAGAAACTTTAACTTTTTCCAAACTCCTCCAGATCACAGAAATACATTTTCTTTAAGTCATTTCACTCCAGCTTGTTATAAGTGTGTGCAGAATTAATGACGGATTTCAAATACATTTTCTTACATGTCGTATAATTAGCATATTGCTTTGAACATTGTTATTACACAATGCTATTATAGAGGTAGAGATGAAATCTAGGAATATAACTTGAAATAGGAAATATCATTAAGACATCTTTCGAGTTAAAATATAAATGGAGAAGAAATAAGTTAAACTGTTTCTTCTTATCTAATAAAAGGAAGCAAATAAATTCATGCAGAGCAGAAATGAAATTTTCCTGCCTTGAACAGTAAAGTGAAAGTCATTATGCAAATCTTGCTGAACACTGTAATGGACATGCGTTCAATATCAGTGTTACCACACATTACACTTTCATGTAGCTGCTTCCTATGTCCATGTGCAGTCCAAAAATAAACACAAGTGCAAAAAAACAATCTATGAGTAAATTACTGTAAAATTAGAATCGACTAAGAGAGATTTAAAAGCCCTTGCGAAAAACAATCACTGAGTATTTTCCTATATTAACAGATTTAAAGACTGGTACATTGTGAGACAGACATTTTAGAGAGTTAGAGTTGAGATAGGTAATAAAGGAAAGCTACAGCATATCATGGTGATTCTCATCTGTAATCACAATTGTCAGAAAGCTGAATTGGGAGCCACATGTGCTTGATGCCAACCTGAGCTGCAAATTGAAACCCTGTCACAAAACACTGTAGTGGAAACAGAAACAACAGAAATAAAACCCAAAATCAAAACTAAATTTTAAAATATGCATCATGAAATTTTCAGAAAACTGGATGGAACTAGAAAAAAAATCAATCTATGTGAGGTGACACAGTCCCATAAGGACAAAGATGGTACTCGTTTTTAAGGAAATAAGAGTTAAAGGAGACATCTGTTAAATAATGGATATTCATTCTATAATCCATAGAACCAGACAAGCGAAGTAGTAAGGAAGGCTTCAGAGGGGACGCATGGCTCTCTATTTGCTACAAATGAAAGCAGTTCAATGTTGTTTTCTTGCTCTAGAGTATGGAGTCCTAAAAAAAAAAAAAAAAAAAAAAAAGTAACCTTACGTTGACAAACAAAGCAAGTGTGAATTTAAAGTCACAACATATTAAAAAAAATAAAAACAAAAACAAAACAAAACAACAAACAAACAACAACAACAACAAAAATCTCCTCAGAAACCTGACTAAGCAGTTGGCCTGGAACCTATGGAAAGACTTTAGGTGTGCATTTGAAAGTCACACTCCGGGAGTCACACATGTGTGAAGGTTGTGTGTTGGCTGTCAAAAGCTATAAACTCTCGACATTGCACAAGTAAAAAGTGTCAAAAAATTTCTGGAACTCAGTAGAACCATCGATCAGCTTTCAAAGTGTTTGAATGGTGCAGTCTCAGGTTGGAAAGCAGAAGCCATTAGGGGCAAGTAAGGAACACCTATAAGAAATTTCTTCCCTGCTTTCCAAAAAGAACCCTTCAAGTATTGGATGCTGTCACTTTAGGCAGACTTAAGTCTCCCTGGCTACCACCATATACAAAAGCCCATAGTCCTTTCAGGGTATGACTGCACTTTATTATCTCATTTAACTTCAATCAATCAACGCCTGTGGTCATTTGAATAGGAATAGGCTCATATATTTGAATGGTTAGGTAGTACCATTAAGAGGTATGGCCTTATCGGAGAAGGTATGGCCTTGCAGGTTGAATTATGGCTCTGGGTGTGGGTTTTGAATGCTCAAGCCAGGCCCAGTGTGTCTTGCTTTGCCTCTTGCCTGCTGTAGAATTTGAACTACCTCAGCAGCACCATGTCAGCCTGTGCACTGCCATGTTTCCTGCTACAATGACAATGGATGAAACTCCATAAGCCATCTACAATTAAATGCTTTCCTTTATGTTAATACCATGGTCATGGTGTCTCTACACATCAACAGACCAGTGTAGGTGTCTCTACCCTGACAAAGACAACAGCTCAAAACAAATCTTCAGCTGTTATCATATTTGGGCAATAGGGTTTCAACATATAGATTCTGGTAGAATTTATATCAACCCCACCATCACCACCACCACGCAATTATGTTTTAGTATTCTCATGCTCCTTCAAGTGAAGGTGATAATCAGAAAATAATTATAGATTCAAATCCTAAAGTCAGAGAAGTAAATGAGGAAGGCACAAAAGTACCATAGAAATAAACAAACATGTGTGCTAACCACAACTCTAGATCAGTGATGTCCTAATATAGGATCTGTGGATGGTAAATAACCATCTGAAAGATATACTCTCTCTGAGAAAGAGTATGCAAGGAATGACAAAAACAGGAAAAGGAAAATAAGATTATTCTAGCAATCTGAAAAATCAGGTACCTAATATTTTTCTAAGCTGCCAAAGAATGGAATGTAATATATAAGCCTCACTTGCAGATAGTATTTTTCCTGCTAGATTTACAATGCTCAAAAGATGAAAAAAGTAACATTCAGACATAATCAGAAGGAATTTGTTTCTATTCATACTACTTCTTAAAAAACACTTTATCTTGAAAAATGTATATATTACATTTTCATCACAGATTATTCCTAGTTTCCCTCCTCCCTAACTTCATATCCTTCTTAAACTTTATCTGAAAAATTAGTATCTTAGTACATATTTGTTACTTTAACAAATTCCATAAACAACATAATTTTATTTTCTTGGAGATCTGAAAGCTCAGAAGTCCAAGATCACGTTAGGGCTTCTAGGGATAGCCAGGTCTCTGATCCATACATGGCTCCATCAAACTATGCCCTTGTGTGACAGAAGAAAAAGGCAGCTCTCTAAGGCCTTTTCACAAGAACATTTATCCTACTCAAATGTGCAACACTCTCTGCATTGTCTTGTATGGAAATGTTTCTTCATAGGCTTGTGTGTTTGAACACTTGGTCTACAGTTGTTGGCACTCTTAGGGAGGGATCAGGGAGTGTGGCATTACTGAAGGACGTGTGTTACTACAGGTTGGTTTTGAGATTTCAAAAGCTTATATGTCTCAGTTAGAGTGTCTATTACTGTAAAGAAACATTATAACGACAGCAACTCCTATAAAGGAAAACATTTAATTAGGTTTTGCTTATAGGTTAAGATATTTAGTCCATTATCAATCATGGTGGGAAGCAAGGTAGCACAAAGGCAGCCATAGTTCTGGAGAGAGAAGTTACAAGTTGTTCAACTGAATTGGCAGGCAGCAGGAAGAGAGAGTGAAACTGTGCCTGGCTTGAGCTTTGAAACCTCAAATCCCATCCCCAGTGACAGTACCTCCTCTAATAAGGGCCATCTCCATTCCATCAAGACTCCTATTAGTGCTACTCCCTATGAACCTATAGAAGCCAGTTCCATTCAAGCCACCATACCATGATATTTCCAGTTAGCTTTCTCTGTGTACCTTCTGATTGTTGATCAGATGTAAGATCTCAGCTACTGTTCCAATGCCAGGAATGCTATGCTCTGCTTCAGGCTAGTCATAGATTCTACTACCCTCTAAAACCGTGAGCCCTAAATTAAACACATTCGTTCACAAGGTCTTTGGTTGTTGTTTTTCTTTGTTTTTCTTTTTTTGTTTTTTGTTTTTTGTTTTTTGTTTTTTGTTTTTTTGAGGTGGAGGCATTGTACTTTTTTTCACAGTAGAAAAGTAGCTAATACACTTTATCTACTTATACTCTTAACATTGTTGCTGTTTTTTGTTTATTTGTTTGTTTTATTCAGTACTTTATTTTAAATGGCAGCACAAACAAAAATGGTCTGTAAGCATCTGTTTAGTGACTTCATGAATGAATGTCCATGTTTCACAATTGGTTTATGTTAGAAATATTATTATTATTCTACCACTATTTTGTCCAGATAAAGCACTTAAATTTCTTACACCATAATTAGAGACTACATGAACTTGCATGACACAGATATTCAAGACTTAGCATTTAAGTCATACATACAAAGGCACATTTGAAATTTATCAAATGATATTTGAGGCAACAAGATTGCTAGCTGTGAGTCCTTTTGCAATTTTCAGACACACACAGATGAGCATCCTGAATGCTCAATCTGTGTCAAACTCACAGGTCAATGTAATAACCAAAAATGGATTTTAAAAAAACTTTCAATCTCTTTGAAAGACACCTTAAGTCTAAAACACTAGTATGTAATCTTACTGTTTGACTCAGTTATAAAATGAAAATAATACAGCAGTCTGAATAAATTTTGTAGCTAAATACAATTAAAGCCCTGTAATTGCATCACAAGTTTTATGCTTAACATTCTAATTAGCTGAAAGAATGACATTCAATTATCTGTCTCTTTTTTAATGTGCATGAAAGTGTTCTTACCATATCACTCAAAGCCTATTTATCTGAATAATGAACTATTTGGAATAATCAGTAGCTGTGTATTTTTCTGATTAGCATGGATTCTTCTGCTTCCAACTCTGTAGGCTATTTGCAAGGCAGAAAAATTGAAAAGCAGATTAATGACAAGTGATAATCCAAACACAATCCTCAGAAAGAATGAGGTTACCAGTGTTAATTTTTTAGTAATCCATGCTTAATAAGCCATCAAAGAACAAATTACATGATCATAATAGATATAATGTATTTGCCTGATCTCTATTCATAAAGGCTCAGTGACTATTTAAATTAGTATGTAGTCATGAGGTGTTTATTTGAAACAAAAACCCTAAACAATTTTATATTATTATCTTAAAATAATTTTACTTTATGCAAATCTATGAATGTAGATGAATGTATATTTATAGTATCACACTTCTTCTGATAAAAACACACTATGTGTATGTTAGTGTTTCTTGTTTCTCCAAAGTACTAACACCTAAAGACTTTATTGGTTACTTGGTTTGTAAAATTACATATGGCATTTACAGAGTGATGACTTATTTCTAAGGATTTATTCATGGGAATGCACTAAGAGCATATTGAGTTATACGTAGTATATATGCATACATGTGGATTGAGTTACATGATTATATATGCATATATATGGAATTATTAAAATATTTGCTAACTGTATCCCTATTTATTATGTGAAATATTTGTCAAGTATTCCAATTTAAATGAAATCCCTGTAAAGTCTACTAATGAAGAAGCATGAGATCCTTCACAGCCCATTTATGAAGTAAAATTAGAAATATATCATAATAGAATATTGTACCTTAACTTAATAAAAATGTAATTTTGTAAATTAATACATCATTTCAAAGCTTTTACTCTTTGTGGTTTTGCTTTCCTATGATGAAATGTTACATGAAAATATTACATGAAATTTTCAAATTAAAATATTAGTATATTTTAGTCATTATTGTAGTTTTCTCAGAGTTATTTGTGGAACTCTAGTAGTATGCCTGATTTATAAATTTTCCTCGGTTCTAAGTATATAGGAACAAGAATAATCACATAATCACAGTACATCCATGGATGATATTCAATATTCTCTGTTTCTCAAGATCCTCTAGGGTAGATAATGTGTGGCAAAGGTATAGACAACGTGTTTAAAGAATTATTTACAGAATATTTTAATAAAGACTAATCTTAATGTTAATCTTGGTTCTTCAGAGAGCCAGAGTTGAAAATATACATTACAGCTGGGCGTGGTGACACATGCCTTTAATCCCAGCACTCAGGAGGCAGAGGCAGGCAGATATCTGAAAAGGGCCCAGATATGGCTGTCTCTTGTGAGACTATGCCGGGGCCTGGCAAACACAGAAGTGGATGCTCACAGTCAGCTATTGGATGGAACACAGGGCCCCCAATGGAGGAGCTAGAGAAAGTACCCAAGGAGCTGAAGGGATCTGCAATCCTGTAGGTGGAACAACAATATGAACTAACCAATAAACCCCCCCCCCCCCGAGCTCCTGTCTCTAGCTGCATATGAATCAGAAGTGGCCATCAGTGGAAAGAGAGGCCCATTGGTCGTGCAAACTTTATATGCCTCAGTACAGGGGAACACCAGAGCTAAGAATTGGGAGTAAGTGGGTGGGGGACCATGTGGAGGACTTTTGGGATAGCATTGGAAATGTAAATGAAATAAATACCCAATAAAAAAAAAGAGTTTGACTAGTCACTGTGGTCAAGTAGTTAATAAACTCACCCTGAATTAAAAAATAAAAATTGTAATCAAGATGCTACCATTCTTAATGAGCTTGATTAGTGTAAGACATTTGTGCAAAGATCTCCTGAGCCTACCTACTGTAACTGATCCCGTGGACCATTCTGTTGGGGACTTTGTTACAAAGAATGACCTGATTCAGATCAGGGTGTCATTGAATCTGATTAATCAGCTTTCTGGTTGAAACTCCTTTAGCCCACTGTTGCTTCTTCTTCCTTCTATAATATTTCCAATAAAATTTTGAACTCAAATAACTATGGGATCGCTCTCTGACACCAAAAGGAAAGTTTCCTTCAAATATTAGATACTGTGATCATTGTTCATGGAACTGAAATTTCTCTTTTTAGAAAATATACATGCAAATGTACTCACTGATAAGTGGATATAAGCCAAAAAGTACAGAACACCTAGAATACAAAACACTGACTTTAAGAATTGTAACAAGCAGAAAGGCCCAAGTGAGGAGGATTCAATCTCACTTATTAGGGGGAAGGAAATAATCACGGGCGGGGTGGGGGAGGAGAAAAGGATAACAGGATCAGATATTGGGGAGGGCAGGATAGAAGGCCAGAGGGACAAGAGAGTGAATGGAAATGAATAGAAATAAGCAGCCTCTGGGAGTGGGGAGTATGGAAACCTTCTAGAAATTACTAGAGAACCGGGAACTGAGAGAGAGATTCTCAGAACACAAAGAGGGCAACCTTAGCAAAATGCCCAACATTGGAGAGGTAACTCTAAGAGTCCACCTCCAGTAGATAGACCTCCAGTAGATAGATAGGACCTCAAGTGGAGCGACAGGGTTACTAACCCACAGTCAAAATCTCTGACCCAGAATTGTTCTTATCTAAAAGTACTGCAGGAACAAATATGGAGAAAAGACTGAAGGAAGGGAGGTCCAATGATTGGCCCAAATCAGGATCCTTCTCATGGGAGGACACCAAAGCCTAACACTATTATTGATGCTATGATGTGCTTACATATGGGAACCTTGTATGGCTGTTCTCTGAGAGGCCCTAATAGCAGCTGACTGAGACAGCAATTACTTACGCCTAACCATTGGACTGAAGTCGGGGATCCCTATGGTTGGTTGAATTAGAAGAAGAATTGAAGAAGTTGAAGGGGAGAGTGACCCCATAGGAAAACCAGCAGTCTCAACTAACCCAGACCCCAGGGAGCTCCCAGAGACTGAGTCACCAATCAAGAGCATGCACAGGCTGGTTCAAAGTCCTTGCACAAATATAGCAGAGGTCTTCCAGGTTAGGACTCAGTGGGAGAAGATGTACTTCATCTTTGAGAGACTTAAGGCCCCAGGGAAGAGGGAGACCTGGTGATGGGGAACATTCTCTTGGAGACATGAGGGAGGAGGAATGGCATGAAGAACTTTGGGAGGGAGGACCAAGGTGGGGACAATAACAGGAATGTAAATAATTAAAGGAGGAAGAAGAGGAGGAGGAGATGCAAAGGAGGAGGAGGAAGAGGAGGAAGAAGAGGCGAAGAAGAAGAAGAAGAAGAAGAAGAAGAAGAAGAAGAAGAAGAAGAAGAAGAAGAAGAAGAAGAAGAAACAGTATTTAAAAATTTCATAATATAAATGTTATATTTCAGTATTCCATCCTTTCTTAATATCATCAGTTCAGAATAAGATTATACATATAGAGTTTGACATGATCAAAAAGTATCTTGTTTGAACATTAGTGACAGTTTTGTCTTCATTATAACAGTAACTATATTTTGTTTGGTGTTTAGTCATTAGAGAAATTTCACTTACTCAAACACAGCTTTTCATTTTTTTTTTTCACTTGAGATATTCAAAGTTCTCTTTCGTAGTTTTTCTCTTACTCCAATTGAGTCTTCCTCACACAAGAAAAGACATTTTCAGGGATATCACCTCCCCTACCTTTAACACCTTGTCTACCACAACATTAATGCAAAGACCACTGGCAAAAGTTACTTTCAGACATCAGTGGGTATTTTTGTTCAGTTGCTCCCCTTTTTGTTAGTCTTTATTTCTGTGTACCTCTCAATTGTTATTGCACTATGTCCCTAGAATAAATTTAGCCATCTGCTTTTCATTTTGAGTATTGTAAAGGGAATGAACTTTGCAGAAGGAAAAATATACTGAACACAGATGGTCACTTCTTTGACTTTAAGACTCTGAGCTTTCTGTCTGACTTTTAAACTGCTTGTATGTATGAAGACCTAGAGTCAATATTTGGCACTATTAAAGAAACAGACAAACAAACAAATAAATATGGGAAATGCATATTTCTCTTCATTTATAAAAGCTGTATATTTAGCACCATAAAACCCAGAATATTTAAGCTATAGATGTTCTATGACTGAAAATATCAAAATAGGCAAATCTCTACTTTTCTGTCTAAATTAGGAAAATGTCGCATGCTTTCAAGCACCTATCACAATCAGTAATTGGGATATATATATTTTAGGAAAGTGATATTATTATTCCATAGCTACAGAGAAAATGACATTTTATTTCAAAGTCAAAGTTGAAAAATTGTCATGGACATTATAAAATAGAATTTATTTGAAGATCAAATCTACTTATACTGTAGTCGAACACAAATCCTCTGTAAAGGAATAAGGACTTTGTATTTTTATAGGCAACTTAGAAACCTTTCTCTTTATTATTGAGCCGTGTCCTTGAATTATAAACTTATAAGACCACACCAATTAATTATCCAATATCAAATGTTCAGATCTGAAAATGCACACATATCTAAAAGCATAAAGATGGGGCACCATGCACTTGTGTGTTAAGGGGCCTATACAAATTGTAATTATGTCTAACATTTAATGAAAAAGAGGTCATGTTCTTACTTAACTTATTTTATTATGTTATTGTTTAAATGCTTGTATTATTATTAAATAAGGAGAAATTTATTCAAAACCTATGTTTACCAGAATTATTTAATATGCAGTGTGTGCAATGTCAAGAAATATAAAGTTTATTCCATGTACATACATATAATTTTTATAAGTATATTTATACCATTTTAGAATGTTCTTTTACTTACATGCTTTTTTTTGTTTGTAAATTAAAAAAAAAAGCACCTATCTTGTAAATTTCAACACATCTCAGGCAGTGTGGCGTCTATCCTATTTTCCAGCACTCCAGGTTCATATTCAAATCCCAATATGAACTCAGGTCCCACACCGCTTGCTTAGGTCAATATACCTGTCCTCCTGCATCCTTCTAAATTATCAGACCTAGACTATGTTGAACATCTGTGCTGAACCACCCTGCTAGTACCTGGAATCTCACATACCTGTGCTACCCTCCATCCTCAGCTTCAGCCTCAGCCTCAGCCTCAGCCTCAGCCTCATAGCCTGCACACTGGGTGTAGGATCCTTTCCCATTCAAACCATCCTTACACTTCCACAAACGGTTTAGGTAACAGAGCTGGCACACGAGCCCACACACATTCTATCTTGCTTAACACTGGATGGAAAAACTGTTGTACTTCCAGTCTCAAACTAACACATAGGAACTAAAAAGTTGGTTTACCAACTCCCATGTCTGTTTTGAAATAAACCAAACTTGGAAATAAAAAAAACCAGCTAAGTTTGCAATTTCAGAAACAACTCGGAATCTCACATCAGACACATCACCTGCACAAAGAATTTTTTTTAACATTAGGATGGTCTTAGAAATTGAACAGTTATAGAAAGAACAGAGAGGTCTCGTATGCCTTTCAGTCACTTTCCTCATATTCATGCCTTCTAGGTCATTAAACAACTATGTAGTGTAGTTAGAAAATTACAACTTTCCTTTAGTTCCTATTGGTTTGTTATTTGATTTTTAATATTTCAACTATTCTCATTTATAATGTCAGTATTTAATATAATATGTTTCAAGCAGTTATTGCCAATTAAGCTTTTACAGTTTGTGAAAATTTTCAGTGTCACCTTATTTCAAATCTCCTTGAGGATCTTGAGGGGTAATGAAAAGGGTGTTTGTAGAATATCATCACTATGACATTGTCTGAAGTTTTCCTTAGTTTACATTTCTCTCCTTAGCATGAGAAACCCGTCAAGGGTACAGTGCCAGTTTAAATGCATCCATCAAATGGTATCTGCTTCATTACTGCCCATCAGCTAAAAGGTTGTACTTGGCTTGAACCTGTCTTGAGCTTTTCTTACTGCACATCTCTTGCTTTAAGCAATCTTGTATTCATGATCCAGGGACACTATGTTCTGACATGTATTTTCAGGTTCTAATCCTCCATCATAACCTTTTTGGTCCAAACTATTAATTACCAGGAAATCTAACCTCTTGTACATGCTCATATCATGGAATCCATAATCAACTCTTGTTGTTCAGCTGTCAAGTTTCTGATTACTTTAGCAGCGTATACTTCCTGTATTTTTGGATAACACACTATTTCTACCTGTTATTGAAGAAACAATAAACATATCAGTCAAGTTTCATCTATCTTAATTATTATATTCTTAGATTTACCAACACACGGTGACAAACATTTAACTAACACACACACACACACATATACATACATATATATCGTATGTGTGTAAATGTTATAGTGTATCTTATATTCTGAGTATGAATAAATATAACACGATATATATGAGTCTGATAAAGCTAGTGACTCATGGCAGAATTAGGAAAACCTTACACCTGTCTCACACTCAGTGCTGAATGAGGATGAAGAGGGAAACGTCTCTCTCCAGTTCTGCCCCATTATTTCATTTTACTACTGTAAATCTTGGTGGCCAGTGCACTTTCCCTAATCAATAGGTTTCCAACCATTTGTTACTCAGGTTCAAGACATGAATCTTGGAGCTGCAATCCAGATATCCAACTTCCTTGTTCTTTACTACCCGAATTACCTTGGAAACCCCCTTATTTCAAATCTTCCTCTCCACACAGGAGTATTGTTACGGGTTTCACTGAATTTCTGAGATCTCGGTACACGCATGGTACTTAGTGTCTACCACCGACAGGTTAGGAAGTCATTAAAACCTATGATTAAGTCGGAAACGATGTCAAACTGGTACAGTGAAATCCTGTATCATGAAAGCAGAACTTGTATAAATGTTGGGCTGCATCGATTACCAACATTCAATAATGGTCACGATAAACAGATTAATTTTGTAGAATACTCTTTTGTGACACTTAAGGCTTATGTTTTGAAATAAAGAAATTGTAGCAACATGTCACTAGAACTTTGGTTAAAGGGAGAAACTTGAATCAAAATTCACGAATAGCATTTAGAAATTTGGCTCTCAGCGTGATACAGGGTAGAGATGTAGTCCCCACCCCGAACACACAATGTCAGTTTTGCAAAAGACATTTTTCAAATTGTGAATTAAATTTGCCTGTTCTGAAGGCAGCCACACTGAATTTATTCAACACCTCAAACAAGAATAGTGAAACTGACATGTTTCTCGACTGTTTCCTGACTACATCAATCAGGACTAATGTAATCCACAAACTTTTTGTGCTTTTCACATCTATTCCAAAGGGGGGGAAAAAAAGAAAGAAAGAAAAAAAAGAAAAAACAAAAAAAGAAAAGAAAGAGAAAAAAGAGAAAAAAGGAAAGAAAGAAAACATCTTACTTACCCGATGATTTCCAGGAAGTCTTTTGTAGGTGAACAAAACATCTAAAGAGATGGTAAGAACTGTTAGGCTGGCCCTACCCTTACTTTTACAGCTGGTGAATGTGGCATAGGAGTGTTCAATGGGACCACATTCTGTACGTGGGTTGGTGGATCCTGCTGATTTTAGTGACCAGCATTTTCTTTTTTTAAATATTTTTATTAGATATTTTCTTCATTTACATTTCAAACTCTATCCTGAAAGTCCCCTATACCACCCCCCTCCCCCTGCTCCCCTACCCACTCACTCCCACTTCCTGGCCCTGGCATTCCCTGTACTGAGGCATATAATCTTCTCAAGACCAAGGGCCTCTCCTCCCAGTGATGGCCGGCACTTTCTATTGCCACTTGAGGTACAGCGCTTGGGTCTGCTCCTGCTTGTACTGAGGCCATTGTTTTACTGCAGCCAACATTGTTGGACACCAAGGTCCAGCCTCAGTGTGAAGAGGGTCCTTTGAATGGCCGGAATGGTTACAGTGCTAATTCAATAATGACTCGGAGTCAGTAGTAGATCAGAGCTGTTAGTTCAGGAACTCTCTTTGTTCCCTGGCAATTCTCATCATTTTTTTTTCTCCCTTATTCCTTCTTCTTACTCTTCTGCTTTCACCCATCTCATGCTTTAGCCTTCTCCCAGCTAGAGAGCCTGAACACAGTCTTTTATTTACTAAAGCTACATCATCAAGGCTTTGAAAATTGTTAATAAACTTCAAAAATCTTTAAATTTTCATAAATTCTATGAATCCCAGATCAATAGCCCCAAGGTCTGTTTCCTTAGAGCAGAAACTAAACACAAAGCAGAAGCACATTTCCTTGTAGTTTTACACAGCCTGTTCTTCATGAGTAGTTGGGCACAGCTCTTGAGGTTTCAGTGGTACAGCAGATAGCATTCTTCAGTAACTATTTTCATGTAAGAACAGAATGATGACAGACTACTAAAATTAAAATGATTCCTTACAACATTTATGTAAATAAAGCAGTTATCTCTCTCTAATATCCTTTTAGGCATTATCATCTCCAGTTTTTCAAATAGCTAGGAGAACTGAGTACTAACTTTTTCTATGCTTCTATATCATCTTTTAATTATTTGTTCTTTGTTTCCTCATCCTAACAATGTCATAGCCTTGTGTACTCTCCTTCTAATAGTATTCATTCCTAAGTCATATATAAACTCCTACTTTCTTCTGTCCATACCTTTTCTTCTTAAGACCACTTTGACTGAGGGACTTGAATTCCCCAAATTCACCCTGGCTAATTAATCCAGTAGTCATCTCACTGGACGGTACATGTGTCTGCTCATCATTCCAAGTTTAAGATCAAGTCTGGCAATAAACTATCTTTACAAAGGACCACGTAGACTTTTATGGCCTCTGTGGTTAGGTTGTTTAGCTCCTTTCCCGTGGCCCTAAAGGCCAAGCAGAATCCTGTTCCTTCTCCTCCACAGCCCCATGACCACCTCCAGTCCTCATTTGTGAGAACTGCATCTGTTTCATTTGTTATGGCATGATTAGCTCCGAGTAAGGAGGGGAAGTGTATTCTCCAAAAAGAAAGATTGAAAGCAAAGTAGTAAAGATAGCAGATCACCTTCAGGGCACAAGCAACCATCAGCACACAAAGGCGACCATAGAGATCAAAGGACTGGTGATGTTCCAGGGGTTGGAACTTTGTCACTCCTCCAGTTATGCAGCCATGCTGGATACGGCAGACAGGCTCATTGATTATAGCTGTTCTAATTCCTAGTTTATTTGGAGATCCTGGGACTGCTTACCATGATTATCATCATTGGCCTCTATAGTTTTGCATTTAACCTTACTGAACATCAGATGATATGGCAGAAGGGACACTCTAGATCCTAAGTGGGAAACAGATAGGATTTAATGCCTGTATAACAAAAGTTGTAGAATGTGGCAAGATTACTACACTTGAGCATTGCTGAGGCACATCTGAATTCAAACTTGATGCCAGAAGTCCATTGAGCAAATCAGTATACCCACACTTGAGGCTTCACATTGCTGAAGAAAGCACCAAGTCTTAATGAAGCAAAGACTATAGAAAGAAGAATGAAGTATACTGTGTCCTCCCATGATGGAGAGAGGAAGCTTCATATTCTTATCCCTGAACAAATACTTTTTTTTTGTCAAAATAAAGTAAAATAAAACTCCTGCATGATTGTCAACCAGATTATGTTAAAGATATGCAGAATGTCTTATATCTGCCTAATCATGATGAAAAATGGTGTGATCAGTTTTGTCTTATTAAAGAAGCTTTTCATCTTCATCATTCATTAACTATTTATCTTAGTAACCATTTTATCCATATTCTGTTCAGGATTTTTGACCTTGTGTCTTTGCATTGAATGTTAATTCCTACTTTCTCTTCAATAAGGTTAAGTCTATCAGAATTTATGTTGAAGTATTTGATTCACATGGACTTGAGTTTTGTGCATGGTGTTAGATAAAGGTGTCACTCATCTGAAGAATGGATTAAAATGTGGTAAATTTAAACAATTGATTATTAATCATGCATTAAAAGCAATGCCATCATTAAATTTTCAGGCAAGTGGATAGAACTAAAAAAGAACATCCTGAGTGCAGTAATAAGAACCAGAAAGACAAGCAGTAGGACTGAAATATAGGTGGCTGTAAGTCACAAAGTACAGCATAGCCATGCTCCAAACCACAGACACAAAGAAGCTAAGAAAGAAACTCACTGAGATGGGGAAATAGATTAGACATTGGGGGTGGATGGAAAGAGGTGACTTGGTGGGGATGGGGGTGTCGGGATGGAATTAGGAGATATAAGGTAGGAAGAGGACAAAGGGAGAAACTTCTGGGAGAGAAAGGGCTTGGGGGGAGAGTTATCTCTAAGGCTAACTAGAAACAAAGTACAGTGAAAACTCCCATGAATCTATGCAGATGACACTAGCTAAGACTCTTAGCAACTAAGATTATGGTGCCTGAATAGGCCATCTTCTCTAATCTGACTAGACTTCCCAGAGAGGTATTGAGAAAGCAACCCAACCACAAAACACTTAGACCCAGGGGTGGAAGATGGAGCATAATTTGAGGGAAAGGGCAAGAAATAACTGTGGCAGCTTGAGACCTATAACCTGAGAGAGACCCACCCCTGGAACTGTTAATGATACCCTGTTATGCTTGCAGTCAGCAGCTTAGCATAACTATTATCAGAGAGGCTTCACCCAGAAACTGATGCAGAGAACCATGGCCAAACATTAGTGGAGTTTGGGAAATCCTGTAGAAGAGGGGGATGAAGGATTGAGGGTACCAGAGGGTTCAAGGCACCACAAGAAAATATACAGAATCTACTAACCTGGTTCCATAGAGGCCCACAGAGACTGAAACAGAAATCATGCACAGGCTCGACCAAGGCCCTCTTTGCATACAGTTATGCAGCTGGGTCTTCCTGTGGAACTCCAAGATCAGGTTCAGGGGCTCTGTCTGACTACATTGCTTGCCTTTGGGTTCCTTTACCCCAACTGGGCTGCCATGACTAGCCTCAGCGAAAGAGGATGGTCCTTCTCTTGCTCCAGCTTTATATTCCAGGGTGGTTGTTTGATGTCCATGGAAAGCTTCTCCTTTTCTAGGGAGAAGAGAAGAAGGGGTGGTTGTGGGTCCTGGTGAGGTGAGGGGAACTTACTCGGAAGAGAGGATGGAGGGGAGCTGCAATAGAGGTGTAAACTGAATAAATAACTTAGTCAATTAAAAAAAAATAACAAGAGTTATTTTTACCCTTGGATCCATCTCGCAGGCCATGGGCACTATCTTCTATAGACAAGCAACTGTTGAAAAGTCTTATTACTGGAACTATCCTAAAATAAGACATAACACAGAGTAGTACAGAAAAGTTACTTCCAGTAGAGATCCTTAAATGTAGGAGGGAAAGAGTAGAAGAATAAGACAAAAATAGAATAAAAGTACAGTAAGTATAAAATAAAATCTGTAACTCTTATATATTTGTGTCAATTGCTTATAACACATGGACCTAGGGAACCCCTGAAAAACTTTGTAGAACATAGATTACACTGGCCATCCTACATGCAAGAAAGTGAAGTATTTGTGTGCTTTTTAAAAAAAATATTGTTATCTCTTTGATGATAGATTGTTGATTGCTGCCTATTGGAAGTCAATGATCATGGACTTCTTATTTGCGAAATTCCCCACCTTAAAGAAACAAAGTATCCACTAGAACCAAGAATGAAAGGAAAGAAGATAGAGAATAGGAAAATTAAGTGTCCAGAACAGATGTTCACATTGATATGGATGGAGTTAAATAGACGAGTGAGAGATAACAAAATTTTTGATCACCTCAGCATTTAAAATATAAACTTGAGGAAAGTAAAACTGAAGTATTTTATTTAAAAGTTACCAGATGGAATCTTATGTGTGAGCAGAGGTGGTTAGAACAATGGTCAACTTTGAACTCTTTACCAAAATTATCAAATTCTAGTGTTTTCTATTGGTTGAACTGTGGGTAAAATTTGACTGAAATTTGCATTTGTTCCCTCCATTTGGAGAAAGTCCTTAGATATAGGACAATTGGTTTTTCAGACATTACCCAAAAGTGAGTGAAATGAATTTGTCGCTACTCAGTACTAATGAAGCACCTAAAGAGAAAGTGTCCTTTGACTTGAAAAGTAAGGGAAGTTTTGTTTCTCACTCTTTTGAAAGATGGATCAACCAACCTGCTTTGTATTAATGGGTCTTTATGAAACCTCAAATCCCCTGGGCCCATATAACTGCAACAGGGTTTCTTTTAAAAACAGCTTTCTACTTGACTTAGAATCAATTCACCTTGAAACAAAGACTATAACCCCATAAGAAAGGTGATGTGCATGAACGGGGCATAAATTTAAAGTAACTTTTGATTTCTAAGGTGCAAGGAAACTACAGGTAGATAAGCTTCAGTAGAAATTATGGAACATAGAATGGGACAAACTCTCCTGGAAGCTAGGATGTAAGATTATGAAAAGGATAATACAAACACAAACTTAATAGTTTATTGACTACTGTGCATCAGCTGAGATGTAGACAGGGCTCCTAGGGAAAAGAAAAATAGGGTGAGAGATGTTTTTAAAATTAGAGGGATCAGGGAGTGTCTTGGGTATCCCTACAGAAAGAGGAAACATGGTATTCAAAGCTGCTTTGAACTTTCTGTGTCAGGTGTATTTTAGACAAACTTGTTTAGGGAAATCTTGAATACCATGGACGTGAGCAGACTCTGCAGGAAAATTTGTTGCCCCTATAAGACCTCTTTCCCCTGTCTTTGCATCTCAGGCATCTGGAAGGTCAGTTCTTTCTCTTTAGAACTGTTCATAACCATGTGTAAAAGGTTAGCAGTTTGGTCCTTGTAACCCAAATTTGGTTAAATTCTGGAAAACAAAACAAAACAAACAAACAATAAAACTGTATCCCAGACCTTTCCATTTGAGAATAGTTAGAATTTAGTGGTCAGCTTAGACCATATTTTTTGTGAACATACTTCCAAATTATCACTGTTTTCAACTACTTCTTTGACTAAATTTGGAAGATGGTCTACCAAATTTGTCTTGTTTAGGCAATAATAGATTTCCTACACATTTCAAATTAACAACCAAATTTAAAAAAAAAATCATAATAAGGTCAGAAGTGATAGCTTAGTAGATAAAATGCTTACCATACAAAGTGTCAAGACAAAAGTTGAGATTCCCAGAACCCACTGAAAAAGCTTCCTTAGAATAATAGCCATCCTGGAGTTCCAGTGCTCAGAAGATAGAGACAGTGGTTAGCTTAGAGAGAGCTGGCTAGCTAGAATAGCTGATAAGGTCAGAACTGGGTATAGTGGAAGAAATATTGCCTCATTACATAACGAGTGATCAAGAAAAACACCTGACACAAAGCTCATCCACACTATGCTGGCATGCCCATATTCACATGTTTACCCTCAAATATGCAAATATGAGTATGTGCACATCACACATGCCCAGGCCAAAGTGGTCTGCCTCTGGTGCTGTCCACATTCTCATCTCAGATAAGATGACTCAGTAAACCTGGAGCTTGGTGTTTTGGCTACTGTAGCTGACTCACAAGGCCCCAAAAGTTGCCACTTGCTTCATTGTTTTGGTTACAGACAAACACCTCTGTGTCTGACTTCTGTTTGGGTTGGTGCTGGAAATGTGAATCTAGGGCCTCACACTGGCAGCATGCACATTATCCACTGAGTACAACTTCCCAGTCTCTACTTTTAGATATTAATAAAAAAAAGAAGAACACTTTAGACTTGATTATCAAAATGTCTGGTTCCAGCTCTATACATTCTTCTCTAAATGCACAATCACAAAGCCTATATTTTCTTTCATTGATAATAACTACAGTTTACAAAAATACAGTCATAATTCTAAAATTATATTTCTTAAAAATTCAGTGATATTGTTAACAGAGGATATCTTGTAACTTCAGAATAAACTATCAAAGGAAATGCAGTGTAAATTACATTATCTTAATATTGCAATCAATATATCTATGCAGTGTTTTATTATGAAGAATAATTCTTACTCTATTCTCTTTGCTATAACCATTTTTGAAAAGCTTGTCATTTCATTTCTGTCATTTGTTTTCCAGCTCAGAGCTTAGATGACAGGCGTTATAAAGAGAACACAAATTTCAATGTTAATTACATTTATATTTTTGCCGTTTGAAAACATATGGGATTAGTGCTCATGATTTAGTAAAGAAGTGTAGTTATTCTTTACTGAAAGTATTGCACCCATAATATGCATTGTTCTCTTTATGTGCCAGTTACGTGATTTTAAGAACTAAATGGTATGTCATTGTGTTTTCCATCTTTCGTGGTGGCTTGCTGTCAATGAGAAATAGCAATCTTAGATGAAAAGCAGGCCCCTTATGTGTGTGAAGAAACTAATAGAACCCTTTAGAGCTGCTAATTGGTAAGGGTCTGCAGCTACAGGCTTTAGAGGTACAGTTACCATGGAAAATTTACTTTGAAGCTGGCACCTGTGAGAATTTGAGTTAATTTTCTTTCCAAGATTTGAGACTGGTTAAAAATAATGTCATTTTTCCAAATACAAGACACTCTTGAGAAGTCTAATTGATAGCTCATATGTCTGTAGATTAAAATATTTGTATGTCAATAAGAGAAGTTATTCTCAAAAAACTTTTCATGATGTTTTCATTCTTGGTTTTATTGTTTGCCACTATATGTAATTTAAACTTATTATATATAATGCATCATATTTTTCACTATGTTATATGTATATATACTCTGTATATTCAATAAAATAATGACAAGAAAACTCAACAATCATATAACATTTCAAAGTATTATCTCTCTAATATCAGAACACTGAATATGTGAAACAAAATTATTTAATTTTCTGAGTTCTCTTACGAGTACATTTTCATAAGTAAAATAACAGAGTGTAAAGATAAGGTTGGAATTTTAAAGTGTATATTTATGAAGACAAAGGGACAGGCATGTATTTTAGAAATAAGTACATGTTAGATTTACCTCTTTGATTTTTAACATATCAGGCTTAGTATATGAAATAGACAATTTTTCTTCCTTTGGTTTATCAAGACAGGGTTTCCCTGTGTAGCCCTGGCTGTCCTTTAGCTCAGAAATCTGCCTTTGCCTCCCAAGTGCTGGAATTAAAGGCGTGTGCCAACACTGCCCGGCAACAAAATTTTTAAAATGAAAAATGGAATGGACTCAAGCCTGCAGGTGAAGACACAGTTCAAGGAGAAGGACATTCTTAAGTGAGATTAGTTAAACTAGCTAAGGAAAATCTGGGAATTAAAATGGACCTATTATGACTTCTCTCTGAAAGACCCAAGAAGCAGCTGAAAGAGTCGGATGCAGATGTTTGCACCCAACCAATGGACAGAAGTAGCTGACCTCTATTGTTGAATTAGTGAAGGCTGAAAGAAGCTGAGGATGAGGGTGATCATGTAGGAGGAAGAGCAGTCTCAACAAATCTGGATCCCTGAGATTTCAAACACTGGACCCCCAAACAGACAGCATGCGAGGCCCCCAACACATATCCAATAGAGGACTTCTGGGTCTGTGTTCATTCAGAGCTGATGCACCTAACCCTCAAGAGACTGATGGCCCCAAGGAGTTTAGAGGTCAGGTGGGGTGGAGTTGGGGACATCCACGTGGTGACAGTAGGGTGGGGAGGAGGTGTGGGATGTGGAGAAAACAGAGGGTGGATGGGTGGGGAGGGAATAGAATATGGAGTGTAAAAAAAATTAAAAATAAGATTAAATTTTAAAAATGCTATAACACAGGCCCTCTATTACAGTAATGTGATAGAACATCATATTTTAGCTTTATCCTATCAAAGTACCTATTTTCTCTTTTGTTTACCCAAAAGAATTTTGTATTTTATCTTTATAAAAGCAAGAAAACAAATAATTTCAGATGCATAGGGTATATAGGTAAATTGATCAGACTATCAAAGACACATCTAAAATAGTTTACAAAGGATAAGAAATTGCAAGGATATCAATTTATATATTACTATAAAACTTTTCCTGATTTTTGTTTTATATCTCTGCATTGAAATACAAAGTATTTGTTATTTACTCTCTTCCTGGTAAATCTTAACACACCTTACACATGGGATAGATACTGTTTAGTTACATTCTTTAAAATTTTCATGTCTTATGTTATTTTTTTCAAAAATTGGGCCAGAATTAATGAATATGAAACTTGAGGATTGGCTCTTCTTTCCTGTTTGTCCTTAACTTTTTGAAAAGTAAATATAGAAATACTCATATTTGTTACATTTTTGTTATAATTATTGATATTTAGTGATTATAGTGGAATTGATTTGTAAAATACATTTTAATATATACATCAGTTATTTTCTGAGACTCTTTTAATTAATTGATTAAATGAAATAATGATTTATTGTATACTCCATCTCTGATCATTAAAAAATTTTCATAAGTATCTTTGGAATACAATATAATGTCATAGATTAAATTATGAAATGTAGGTAAATATATTCCTAGTTAAATCTCAAAAGCAAAAACAACCTCTAGAATAGAGTCTTGGACTATAGACATAAAGAAAAATCATAATTTAGTGAACTTAATGTCATAAAACATACACATATAAACCATATATATGTATTAAAAGATATTTTGTAAAACAATTCTACTAGAATCACCAAATGTCAATAATTATAAGAAAATTGTAACAAATATGAATAATTCTATATTTACTTTTCCAAGTGCTAAGGACTAACAAGGATGAAGAGCCAACCCTTCAGATTCAGATTCATTACTTCTGGCCCAACAGCGCTTTTTTTGAGACCAGGTCCATGTTAAAATTCTTATAATATTAAGTATTAATGAGATTGAATTTTTGTGATACAGTTTCCTGAAAATTACCCATTCTGTGAATGTAGTCTATATATGTATTTATTACTTTACAGCTATAAGCACACCTTTATTTCCCATTACACTACTAAGTGCCTATATGAATCCTGACAGCAATTCCTACATTGTTCTTCCGGAGAACAATTCTTTATGGAACAGACTATTTTGTCCTGTGCCAACAATCTTTAGTACTGTTCAGGTCCAAATGACTTGTTCAGTAAACTCTGAAATGCTAAGGAAGCAAGTTGGTTTCCTATGTAATAGATACCCCAGTTTCTCATATAATGTTTGAGAAAATTACACAACTTCAATTATAATTTAAAATTATTATTACATTTTACATAAAACAGTTGGTTATTTGCTCAAATTACATTTTGATTGTATATGTAGCTCTGCATTTTAGACTGGACTAACAACTAAAACAGTAACTTTTAAACACAGTTGTTCTGTATTAGTACATTAATCTTTCTAATCTATTGACAGTCTGAAAGGGAAAACAATACAAGCTACAGCTACATAAGACAATTCTAGAACAGAACTATTCTATTGCTACTATTGGAGTTCATAAGTACTATTATTAAGTCATCTTCCTGATTGCGACAGATTGCCACAGATATGGACAGGAACACGAAGCAAGCCCTGAGTCTTCCACTGGATATCCCTCCCAGAAATGTTGGGTCATCCTGAAACCCACAACAAAATTTGCCATGCCTGTACAATGAAGCTATTTGCTTCTAAGCAAACATCTATCAGGTTTCACTGGAATAATGAGAATTTTGTGAATAGAGATGAGTCTGTCTTAGATTATTGTAACTATGGAAGACATAGGATGTATGGAGGGTTTGATAGTTTATTTATTTATTTATTTATTTAGTCATTTATACAAAAGAGTACACGTTTAAAATTCATTAAACTTGACAGTGAGATTCAATTCATAGCAGATTACAGGCCAAAATGCTCACCTTTCTAGGTGACTGAACTACTGCTCCTGATGCCTAATAACAATGGATCAGTTTGAATTTAGTGTTCAAGAGTCTGAAAGCCATGAAAACCACATCTAGCCCTATTGATTTTCCCTTAAGTGCTTAGGCTTTTAAATGGATCTTACAAAGAAGTGCATTGTACCAAGATCATGCTCTATCAATTTTGCTGAATTCTGAGAGCTGTATCCAGTTTGGGAGAATGAAAGAAATGGAGGGACCTTTGGGGTTAATAAGTAAAGTTTCCACAGAATTGTTCCATGCGATATTGGAAAGACATCAGACCCATTCAGCTTTACTTCGGGGGAGCAGATAAAACCAGACATGCTATCAAATGCTGTCATCAAAGACAACAGAAAAAAAAAAAAAAAAGAAGAAGAGAGAACATGGACTGTCACTCTTCACTAACTCCTGAAACACAGGGGACACAGCCGGCTCAGCAATCATGTTTATATGTTCAAGTAGCACATAAAACACATATACATGACAAAAACATCACATACAAGGCACTGATGTTACAAATGCTGACACCATGCTAAATGATTTGTTCCAACTCTCCACCAACATACTCTGTCCTTTCAGACAGTACATTGACACAAATCACACGGTGTGCCAAAGGAAGTGTGTGCTTCTGACGTGAACAACCAAACACTATCAGACTAGCTCTCTGGGAAGCCCTTGTGTCTCAAATAAAGACTCCAATTAAGAAAACAAACTCCAATTAAAAGCCACATTAAAGGTAAATAGAGATAATTACATGCAAATAAATGACTTGTATCAACAGTAAGGAAATAGAAAAAATGTTAATATTCTTGATAATAAAGAATGGGAAGAGAGAATGAAACAAAACCATGCTTTTTGTTTTGTTTTGCTTTGCTTTTGTGATCAAAATGCTGCGTGTATATCACTGAATCACTGAGTTGGATGCTTCTATGTAGTATACTGGTTGATCACTGGTGGCCTCCAAGCTCATTTTAAATTCTCATTCATATATTATATTGAGAAATAAATGTATAAAATCTGAGTAGTTAAGTCCATGTTCTATTGATTTCATTAGGTGAACAAATTTTTCTCATGAAAGTAAACTTTTTTTGAAAACTTGATATTTCTTTGTTAGCACATGAAGCAGTTTTGATAAAAAATAATTGTGAGACATGTAACTTTTGGTAGAATTGCATTACATTTTTAATTTCTATATACTTTTCTTATAAGCGATGTAAAGACTGATGTCAGCGTATTTATCAGTTACTATCAGATATTGGGTAGAAATGAAGTCTAATTTAAACATAATAAGTGATATGTTCCTCTTATAGCTAAAGGAATACCCTACATAATATTCATGCATGCATATATTAGAGCATAGAAAATGTTCATCTGAATGACTAGTAAAATGAAAAGATACTACTTATAATAAAAAAGATGTTTTGACATTGGAATGGGGAAGCTTTATCTAGTTGCTTTATGCATGTAGATGACAGAATATACAGAAAGAATTAAAAAATAATCCGTGTGAGCTAGAAAAATAAATGATCCCTGAGTAAACCTGAGGAAATTTTTCATAATGATGGGAGCCATATTTCATCATCTGTTTGAGTAAACAATGCAGTATTGATTTTTTCTCAACTGTTGGTAAGTCTTAGTAAATATTTAGGGGATTAATCTTTTAAATAGACTGATCTCAATGACATAATGATGAAATATTGCTCTCAGTTCCATCTTCAAATCCTTTGATCTAATACAACAGACAGTGTTGTACTAAAAACATATTCATATATTCTTGCAGTCTGGTGACATATACAATTAAATGTGATTAGATTCAGAGAGGAAACACTGAAGTTTGTTGATTTGTGGCAAATATATTTTATAGATTCTGTGCGAAATCAAGACTGTATAAAATGTCTAAGAAACATAATCAGCTTTTTAATATATATTTTGGCAAAGAGTATATATAATGGCTTTGTTGCAGAACTTAAGGAGCTTTTCATCGCTTATTATTAAACATTACAAGGAAGTAATTTTGTGAAAATAATAATTACTAGGAAAATGTTAGAGTTTAATTATGAGGGTAGTAAAGGGATTTGGGCACTAGGCCAGTATGAAACATAGTTTTACTCTCAGAAGTGGATGATCACAGTCAGCTATTGGATGGGTCACACGGCCCCTAATGGAGGAGCTAGAGAAATTACCCAAGGAGCTATAGGGAACTGCAACCCTGTAGGTGGAACAACAATATGAACTAACCAGTACCTGGGAGCTCTTGTCTTTAGCTGCATATGTATCAAAAGATGGCCTATTTTTTTTTCCATTTTTTATTAGGTATTTCGCTCATTTACATTTGCAATGCTATACCAAAAGTCCCCCATAGCCACCCACCCCATCTCCCCTACCCACCCACTCCCCTTTTATGGCCCTGGCGTTCCCCTGTACTGGGGCATATAAAGTTTGCGTGTCCAATGGGCCTCTCTTTCGAGTGATGGCCGACTAGGCCATCTTTTGATGCATATGCAGCTAGAGTCAAGAGCTCCGGGGTACTGGTTAGTTCATAATGTTGTTCCACCTATAGGGTTGCAGATCCCTTTAGCTTCTTTGGTACTTTCTCTAGCTCCTTCATTGGGAGCCATGTGATCCATCCAATAGCCCCGACTGTGAGCATCCACTTCTATAAAAAAAAAAAAAAAAAAAAAAAAAAAAAAAAAAAAAAAAAGATGGCCTAGTCGGCCATCACTGCAAAGAGAGGCCCATTGGACTTGCAAACTTTATATGCCCCAGTACAGGGGAACACCAGGGCCAAAAAGGGGGAGTGGGTGGGTAGGGGATTGGGGGGGTGGGTATGGGGGACCTTTGGGATGTAAATGAGGAAAATACCTAATTTAAAAAAAAAGTTGATCCTCAGATCTCGTCTTCTTTCTCTCTTTTTCTGAATCCTAGATATGAGGCAAGCAGTTTGGGTCTGCCATGTACAACAGGTACCACGGTGCACTATACTATGAAAACAATTCATCCAATTAATCATGAAACCAAACTTCCTGTGTGTAAAATAGTAGGTTTCTGGCTCTATCAGTTTATTATCTCAGCTGTTTATTTTCCAGTAGAACATTTTCTAACATAGTTATAATTTATTATTGGCCTAAAAATCACAGTTATTCCTAATTATTTAAAATTCTGTACATTAATCCTCATTTGATTTCTGTTCACATGACCTCTAGAGCCTTATTGGGGTTGGTGGTATTCACAGCTGTAAGATATACTTTGTGTGAGGTCAAACAATGAAAGGGTTATTTCATTAATTCTTAAAAAGATGTTGATGGCAACTTGAAGGGAAAAGTCTGATTTTCTTATGTTAATGGTGTGGCATATTTCTATATTTCTCATAAAAACTATCTTACTACACTAACAACATGCAAGCATTTTAGTCTTTGCTAAAGTTTTTTGTATCTGTTTCCTATAGTTTCCATAATGCAGTACAAGTTAAATTAAAATGACATGCAATTACTGTCTCATATATCTTGAGGCTAGAATTCTGGAACCAACATGGCAGCAGGATCATTCATCCCCTGGGATGTCTTTACTTTGGGGAGTTGTGAGGTGTTTTAGCGTTCCCTGTCTCTGTTGTCACTAGCTGATCATCAATGAAACTTTCTCTGTATATCTCTTCTCATGATGCCATTATATGTCTATATGACCTCACCTGAAATGACAATTTAATTTTAAATAATCCAATTTGTAGATATGGCCAGCTCTTCAACCTATATTGTAATGAATATAAAAAAAATACATGAACAGCATTGTTCGTTAACCCATACTATTTACAAGTTGAATGAGATTAGTAACTGGGCAAATAATAGTTATCTTTGTTAGAAAAAGCTTATACTTAACTTACTAGAAACCCAAAAGTACAGGTGTCAAAGTCAACTTGAATGGTAATTTTGCTAATGCCTTGTGATCTAATCAATATATGTATTTCAAGGCATTTGCCAACTATCATTTGTTCTATGAAACACTAATAGGCAAATGGGGTATATAATTGCTTATACAATTTCGTACTCTTTAATTCACTAAAATTATTGAGTCTTGTATATATTAGGTGCATTTCTCAGTAAGCATGAAGAGTCAAAGCCTGTCTCTAAGTAGCTGATTATTTGATATTAAAGGTGAGAGAATTAAAAATAAGTACAAAAAATAAAATGTCAGCACATACATATCAATGTATAACATGATCAAATGGAAATGAATGTTTTTCCATATTGTAATGTTCCTATTTCTATAAAGCAATTCCTTTCGAATTGTGCTCTGTGAATAACTTCCTGGTGAGTATTTCAAACATTGGGGCAAATGAAAGAAAATATATTTATTATAAAATATCCTAGTAAAATTTTAAAGATATATAAAATAGTGTTATAATCTTATATTCACAAGTAATTATAACATATTTGATATATTTTTCATATAAAACACCTTTAAAAACAATGAATTTATGAAACTCTTAGACAAATGGATGGATCTGGAGGATATCATCTTGAGTGAGGTAACCCAATCACAAAAGAACACACATCATATGCACTCACTGATAAGTGGATATTAGTCCAGAATCTCAGAATCCTTCTTAGAAGAGGGAACAAAACACCAATGAAAAGAGTTACAGAGACAAATTTCAGAGCAGAAACTGAAGGAATAACCATCCAGAGACTGCCCCACTTGGGAATCCATTCCATAAACAACCACCAAACACAGACACTATGGCAGAAGCCAAGAGCCTGCTGACAGGAGCCTGGTATAGTTGTCTCCTGAGAGGCTTTGCTAGTACCTGTCAAATACAGAAGTGGGTGCTCACAGTCATCCATTGGATGGAGCACAGGTCCCCAATGAAGGAGCTAGAGAAAGTACCCAAGGAGCTGAAGGAGTTTGCAACCCCATAGGAGGAAAATCAATGTGAACTAACCAGTACCCCCAGAGCTCCCTGGGACTAAACCACCAATTAAAGAAAACACATGGTAGTACTTGTGGTTCTAGTTATATATGTAGCAGAGGATGGCCTAGTTGGTTATCAATGACAGGAGAGGCCCTAGGTCCTGTGAAGTTTCTATGCCCCAATATAGGAGAATGCCAGTGCTGGGAATGGGAGTGGGCAGGTTGGGGAGCAAGGGAATGGGAGAGGGGTTAGGGGATTTTTGGAGGGGAAACTAGGAAAGGGTATAACGTTTGAAATGTAAATAAAGAAAATATCTAATAAAAATAACTTTAAAAATTAGGGAAATGTATATAGCTCAATTACTTTTTGAGTTTTGCTAAGATCATCATAAATTAACATGTCAATTTACTTTTCATAATATCTCTAGACTTGGATTGCCACTTATGATACTAGATCACATGGCTCCAGCTGCATATGCAGCAGAGAATGGCCTTGTTGGACATAAATGGGAGAAGAGGCCCTTGGTCCTGTAAAGGCTTGATGTATCAATGTAGAGGAATGCCAGGGTGGGGAGGCAAGTGTGGGTGGGTGGATGTGGGAGCACTCTGATAGAAGCAGGGAAAGGAGGAATGGGATATTAAATTTCCAGAAGGGAAACTAGGAAAGGGGATAACATTTGAAATATAAATAAATAAAAATTTCCAATAAAAAAGAATATTAGATCACACAGTTTTAATTAATAATCATGAGTTTATGATTATAAATGTTATAAAATGGCTTATATTGAAAAGTTGATTCACAAAGTTTATTTAATAACTATCATAGACTTAGAAAACAATGACAAAATTTCAATATTTTAATCTTGCTCTATATTTAGTTATTTTAGGATAACCCTTTAGTACATATTATATATTAATCAGATCCAAATAAAGATATTCTCCTATTAATAGAAAAATAAAATAAATATGTGTATTAAACATGGTATACTAATTAAAATACGCCCATTTTGAAGCTAGAAATTTATAAATGACTTCTTCTTATGTCTATTAATTAAATAATATGTTGACTTTCCCACTAATTTGCAGAAATGCATTCCAGCAAAGTATGCTTGGAAAATCCAAGTAAATAATAGTGCTAACATAATATGTGTTTTGAATATGTTTATTCACATGTGCCATCAATTATTATCTTTCCATGTCTTGTCAGACTAATGACTATCTTTCTAAAATGCCACACTTATTGAATCCATAATGGAATTGACACTTTTTTTTTAAATACCAAGCACACTTAATCATATTCCTTTATGTGATACAATTACAAAATGCTAACAAAGGTGAATTTCTGAAAGGACACATAGATACTTAGAATGCTATGATCTATGGCAGTCTACAGCTCTAAAGTTGCTTAATTGAATTAATTGTTGCTCAGAAAGACTCAAAGAACAAAGCATAAAATGACTAAATGCTTTCGTGGAAGAAATTTTGACCTTTTAAATATCAATGAATTGATTGGCAGATTTTTCTATTTTTCCCACAATAAAAGAATTCCATAATTAAAGTACATGGCTGACATTTACAAAGAAAGAAAATCCATGCAAATTGGAATTTCAGACATGAATCACTCAGGAATAAAATACTACTATAGAATGTATTTTGTGTGACACATTTTAATTACAAATATTTAAACAACCTGTCTTTTATATTGAGTATATGCATTCATATTATAGTCTAACTTTATATTAAAATCAATAACTTATTATGACCTTTCCTCTAAATGGTGATTAATCATTATCTTTTTATTTTGTAATTTTAAATACTTAACGATTAAATATTTTAATGTATTTACCTTATATGAAAACTATGTGTACAACATGAAAATTGATAACAGTCTAGTCAGCTCAATGCTGTATGCTGGCTAATGTGAACAAGTCAGGCTATAAAAAAGAAATGATCGCTTGTATAGTTTCCTTATATTTGTGCAATGATATTATACACCTTCAGTTATCTTAAATTCACCAATGCTAATGAGTATTATTTAAAATTTTGACATTCAGTATATCATACTCTAGTGGAAATCATATTCATTTTTCAAAAATTAAATCTCACTCTCCATGTTATGTTATTTTGACATTTTTATGTCAATCCTTAATTGACATAATCAATTAAGGATTCCTAGTTGCTATTTTCTATTACATATGTAACTCCAAACTAGAATTTTTATGTATCTTCCTCATAAAATGATGAGAATTGTAGATGAAAATGTTGCTTTTATTTCCTCAAATAAATGAATGAGATGAGAACCATACCTAATCCTTACAAGTAAGTGAAGAGCATTTCTGTCTAAACATCTCTAAGCATGGGCCTGGATGCTTCTATACCCCATACAGTCTAACGTTCTGTAAGCTTAGACCTTGAAGGCTTCAACTTCCAGACTTTATCTACTAACCTAGACTTAGAATATTTCAGCTTCTAAGACTTAATGCTTGCTAGGCCCCGGCATAGTCTCACAAGAGACAGCTACATCTGGGTCCTTTCAATAAAATCTTGCTAGTGTATGCAATGGTGTCAGCGTTTGGATGCTGATTATGGGGTGGATCCCTGGATATGGCAGTCTCTACATGGTCCATCCTTTCATCTCAGCTCCAAACTTTGTCTCTGTAACTCCTTCCATGGGTGTTTTGTTCCCAAATCTAAGGAGGGGCATAGTGTCCACACTTCAGTCTTCATTCTTCTTGAGTTTCATGTGTTTAGCAAATTATATCTTATATCTTGGGTATCCTAGGTTTGGGGCTAATATCCACTTATCAGTGAGTACATATTGTGTGAGTTTCTTTGTGAATGTGTTACCTCACTCAGGATGATGCCCTCCAGGTCCATCCATTTGGCTAGGAATTTCATAAATTCATTCTTTTTAATAGCTGAGTAGTACTCCATTGTGTAGATGTACCACATTTTCTGTATCCATTCCTCTGTTGAGGGGCATCTAGGTTCTTTCCAGCTTCTGGCTATTATAAATAAGGCTGCTATGAACATAGTGGAGCATGTGTCCTTCTTACCAGTTGGGGCATCTTCTGGATATATGCCCAGGAGAGGTATTGCTGGATCCTCCGGTAGTACTATGTCCAGTTTTCTGAGGAACCGCCAGACTGATTTCCAGAGTGGTTGTACAAGCCTGCACTCCCACCAACAATGGAGGAGTGTTCCTCTTTCTCCACATCCACGCCAGCATCTGCTGTCACCTGAATTTTTGATCTTAGCCATTCTGACTGGTGTGAGGTGGAATCTCAGGGTTGTTTTGATTTGCATTTCCCTGATGATTAAGGATGTTGAACATTTTTTCAGGTGCTTCTCTGCCATTCGGTATTCCTCAGGTGAGAATTCTTTGTTCAGTTCTGAGCCCCATTTTTTAATGGGGTTATTTGATTTTCTGAAGTCCACCTTCTTGAGTTCTTTATATATGTTGGATATTAGTCCCCTATCTGATTTAGGATAGGTAAAGATCCTTCCCCAATCTGTTGGTGGTCTTTTTGTCTTATTGACGGTGTCTTTTGCCTTGCAGAAACTTTGGAGTTTCATTAGGTCCCATTTGTCAATTCTCGATCTTACAGCACAAGCCATTGCTGTTCTGTTCAGGAATTTTTCCCCTGTGCCCATATCTTCAAGGCTTTTCCCCACTTTCTCCTCTATAAGTGTCAGTGTCTCTGGTTTTATGTGAAGTTCCTTGATCCACTTAGATTTGACCTTAGTACAAGGAGATAAGTATGGATCGATTCGCATTCTTCTACACGATAACAACCAGTTGTGCCAGCACCAATTGTTGAAAATGCTGTCTTTCTTCCACTGGATGGTTTTAGCTCCCTTGTCGAAGATCAAGTGACCATAGGTGTGTGGGTTCATTTCTGGGTCTTCAATTCTATTCCATTGGTCTACTTGTCTGTCTCTATACCAGTACCATGTAGTTTTTATCACAATTGCTCTGTAGTAAAGCTTTAGGTCTGGCATGGTGATTCCGCCAGAAGTTCTTGTGAGACTATGCCGGGGCCTAGCAAACAAGGAAGTGGATGCTCACAGTCAGCTAATGGATGGATCATAGGGCTCCCAATGGAGGAGCTAGAGAAAGTAGCCAAGGAGCTAAAGGGGTCTGCAACCCTATAGGTGGAACAACATTATGAACTAACCAGTACCCCGGAGCTCTTGACTCTAGCTGCATATGTATCAAAAGATGGCCTAGTCGGCCATCACTGGAAAGAGAGGCCCATTGGACTTGCAAACTTTATATGCCCCAGTACAGGGGAACACCAGGGCCAAAAAGGGGGAGTGGGTGGGCAGGGGAGTGGGGGTGGGTGGATATGGGGGACTTTTGGTATAGCATTGGAAATGTAAATGAGTTAAATACCTAATAAAAAATGGAAAAAAAAAGACTTAATGCTGAATAAACTCACTCTAGAATGGTGAACTCTTTCTGAACTCTGATTGGCTGGCTCAACTCAGGTGTTCTGTCTCAAACTGCTCTACCAAAGTGACTGATTCAAATTGGTTTCTCTTGTCTTCCGACTGAATTACTCTATTTGAAAACACTGCCTCTGAACTCCATGAACTCAACTGCTCTGAACTCAACTGAACTGAACTCCATTCAATTGTCTTTCCTTCACTGTTCCTTATGTGGCCCCTCTATCCTGTTTCTTTTCTGAGAGATGGTCACATCACTGACTCATTCCGTTAAATCTTCCTATGATTCATCAATTTGTGTCTCTCAATTAGATGTCATTCTTTGAGATCAAAGAATTATACTAATTTTTTGTCTGTATTAAGTAAGAATTAAAGCTATGAGGACTGTGTGCATTCCAACTGGATCATATCTTTGGATGTGATCTTGTATCTGAAAAGACATGTTGCTGGATTAAAAATATCTACAGATACACATGACTCCTTCCATGTATATAGCTTTCCACCTAGAGGCTAGGCCTAAGCTTGACCAATGTAGAAGCAGAGGCATGCAACCAAACATTGGAATGAGTGTGGAGATCACAATGGAGAAGTTAAGGCAAGGGCTGAAGGAGCTTAATGGGTTTGCAACCCCATAGGAAGAGCAACAATATCAAACAATCAGGCCCTCCAGGGACTAAACCACCAACAAAAGAATACACATGGGGGCATCCTTGGGGTCAGCTGGATATGTAGCAGAGGACTGCCATATCTGGCATCAATGGGAGGGGAGCCCCATTGTTTCTGTGGAGGCTCAGTGACCCAGTGTAGAGGAATGCTAGGGCTTAACCTTGGTCACCAGTCAGCAGAATCGTTCTGTGAGTTCTTGATTTAATGAATCACTGGGAGGGGAGCGCTTTAGTCTTGTGGAGGCTTGATGACTCAGGATAAAGGAATGCTAGGCCACTGAGGCAGGAGTGGGAAGAGGAGCACCATCATAGATGAAGGGGAGGGTGGAGGTGATAGGGGGTTTGTGGAGGGGAAACTGGGAGTGGGGAAAACATTTGAAATGTAAATACATAAAATGGTATAACCAATTGAAACAATCTCTACAGATCATTGTTAGTCTTAATACTACATTTTTGTGGTATTGAGTTGGCTTTCAAATAAGCTTCACAAACAAAATTTAATGAATAATAATTCCAATACATAACAAAGGATTTAATCAACATCTATTTTCTTCTAAGATTATAATGATGTTCAGTGCCACTCAGGAATTATACAATATCGGTCCAGCTACCTCTTCACCCAACTTCACCAAGCCTGTAGCACCAGGATTATACACTCCTGTACCTGCTAAGTCCCCTGGGGCATGTCCAGCTGCTTTGAGCCATGTACTGCTCTTGGAGTTCCATCTTCCAGTTTGCCCACCAGAGGCATGCACCAGGAACATCCAGGGGAAAAACAGATGGGTAAAGGCCAGCATAAAAACAAAACTAATAAGAGCCAGGGCATTGTAGTACTTCCAGACCACAGCTATCCAACTACAGCAAGTCCTGGGTATAATAACACAAGTGAAGCAAAAGACAA